>NC_133324.1:695524463-695893406 GCF_042186555.1 Aquarana catesbeiana
ACACTGTGAGGTGGACGCACCACACTAACTTGTAGGTTTAGCTGAACACTGTGAGGTGGACGCACCACACTAACTTGTAGGTTTAGCTGAACACTGTGAGCAGGACGCACCCCACTAACTTGTAGGTTTAGCTGAACACTGTGAGCAGGACGCACCCCACTAACTTGTAGGTTTAGCTGAACACTGTGAGCAGGACGCACTGCACTAACTGTAAATAGTCTAGCTGCCTGACTGTGGTACTAATAGGATCAAAAGAACACCATTAATTTTCTTCAGGTAGCTGTATATACTGTAACAAGACAAGCCTGCCTGTCAGTAGGAAGATAACAGGAACGGATCTAGCTGAACACTGTGAGCAGGACGCACTGCACTAACTTGTAGGTTTAGCTGAACACTGTGAGGTGGACGCACCACACTAACTTGTAGGTTTAGCTGAACACTGTGAGCAGGACGCACCCCACTAACTTGTAGGTTTAGCTGAACACTGTGAGCAGGACGCACTGCACTAACTGTAAATAGTCTAGCTGCCTGACTGTGGTACTAATAGGATCAAAAGAACACCAGTAATTTTCTTCAGGTAGCTGTATATACTGTAACAAGACAAGCCTGCCTGTCAGTAAGAAGATAACAGGAACGGATCTAGCTGAACACTGTGAGGTGGATGCACCACACTAACTTGTAGGTTTAGCTGAACACTGTGAGCAGGACGCACCCCACTAACTTGTAGGTTTAGCTGAACACTGTGAGCAGGATGCACTGCACTAACAGTAAATAGTCTAGCTGCCTGACTGTAGTACTAATAGGATCAAAAGAACACCAGTAATTTTCTTCAGGTAGCTGTATATACTGTAACAAGACAAGCCTGCCTGTCAGTAAGAAGATAACAGGAACGGATCTAGCTGAACACTGTGAGCAGGACGCACTGCACTAACTTGTAGGTTTAGCTGAACACTGTGAGGTGGACGCACCACACTAACTTGTAGGTTTAGCTGAACACTGTGAGCAGGACGCACCCCACTAACTTGTAGGTTTAGCTGAACACTGTGAGCAGGACGCACTGCACTAACTTGAAGGTTTAGCTGAACACTGAGCAGGACGCACCACACTAACTTTTGTAGGTTTAGCTGAACACTGTTAGCAGGACGCACTGCACTAACTGTGAATAGTCTAGCTGCCTGACTGTGGTACTAATAGGATCAAAAGAACACCAGTAATTTTCTTCAGGTAGCTGTATATACTGTAACAAGACAAGCCTGCCTGTCAGTAAGAAGATAACAGGAACGGATCTAGCTGAACACTGTGAGCAGGACGCACTGCACTAACTTGTAGGTTTAGCTGAACACTGTGAGGTGGACGCACCACACTAACTTGTAGGTTTAGCTGAACACTGTGAGCAGGATGCACCCCACTAACTTGTAGGTTTAGCTGAACACTGTGAGCAGGACGCACCGCACTAACTTGAAGGTTTAGCTGAACACTGAGCAGGACGCACCCCACTAACTTTTGTAGGTTTAGCTGAACACTGTTAGCAGGACGCACTGCACTAACTGTAAATAGTCTAGCTGCCTGACTGTGGTACTAATAGGATCAAAAGAACACCAGTAATTTTCTTCAGGTAGCTGTATATACTGTAACAAGACAAGCCTGCCTGTCAGTAAGAAGATAACAGGAACGGATCTAGCTGAACACTGTGAGCAGGACGCACCGCACTAACTTGAAGGTTTAGCAGAACACTGAGCAGGACGCACCCCACTAACTTTTGTAGGTTTAGCTGAACACTGTGAGCAGGACGCACTGCACTAACTGTAAATAGTCTAGCTGCCTGACTGTGGTACTAATAGGATCAAAAGAACACCAGTAATTTTCTTCAGGTAGCTGTATATACTGTAACAAGACAAGCCTGCCTGTCAGTAGGAAGATAACAGGAACGGATCTAGCTGAACACTGTTAGCAGAACGCACTGCACTAACTTGTAGGTTTAGCTGAACACTGTGAGGTGGACGCACCACACCAACTTGTAGGTTTAGCTGAACACTGTGAGCAGGACGCACCCCACTAACTTGTAGGTTTAGCTGAACACTGTGAGCAGGATGCACTGCACTAACTGTAAATAGTCTAGCTGCCTGACTGTGGTACTAATAGGATCAAAAGAACACCAGTAATTTTCTTCAGGTAGCTGTATATACTGTAACAAGACAAGCCTGCCTGTCAGTAAGAAGATAACAGGAACGGATCTAGCTGAACACTGTGAGCAGGACGCACTGCACTAACTGTAAATAGTCTAGCTGCCTGACTGTGGTACTAATAGGATCAAAGGAACACCAGTAATTTTCTTCAGGTAGCTGTAAATACTGTAACAAGACAAGCCTGCCTGTCAGTAGGAAGATAACAAGAACGGATCTAGCTAAACTGAATACAGTGTATATATATATATATATATATATATATGCAACACCTGGGATGCATATTTATACACAATACACTGTATGTGCAGCTAACTGACTGACTGTTCTGCCTAATCTATCTAACTCAAATCAAATGTCACTGTCTGTCTCTCTCTCTCTCTCAATGAACGCCGGAACACACACTACACAGGGCCGCCGTGCAGGCGGCCTTATATAGTGTGGGGCATGTACTAAATCCCCTGAGCCATAATTGGCCAAAGCCTCTTTGGCTTTGGCCAATTACTGCTCTCTGTTCAGGCGGCGCTGTGATTGGCCAAGCATGCGGGTCATAGTGCATGCTTGGCCAATCATCAGCCAGCAATGCACTGCGATGCCGCAGTGAATTATGGGCCGTGATGCGCCACACAAAATTGGCGCGAACGGCCCATATCGTTCGCAATTCGACGAACGATCGAACAGCCGATGTTCGAGTCGAACATGGGTTTGACTCGAACACGAAGCTCATCCCTAGTTGTAACTAATGGTGCTTAAAGGGAATCAAGAAAGTCCTTCAAAGCTGGTCAGATGGTTTGTAAAATCTTGTATGTCTCTAGCTGAAGAGACTAAAGAGAAAGTGACTCAGCAACTTTCTTCCCTCCTGATCTCCAATATTAAAGCGGTAGTAAGGTTTCTTTCTGCACTTGTACCTACAGGTAAGCTTAAAATCAAGTTTACCTGTAGGTACAAAGAATATTTCCTAAACGAGCACAGTCTAGGAGATGTTCTCATCAACAATAGCTGATGATATCATCTGTGCATGCACAGTGATGCTCTGCATTCCAGGACATACAGTTTGCCCTGGAATGCAGAGATCCATGTAACAGCCGGGACTCCTGTGCACATACGCAGGAGTGACATCATCGTGACCCCAGTCATTCAAATGGCCAGATCCTGCAAACCTGGAAGAAAGACTGGGTGAAGATGATAGCGCCAGGGGAGCCGTACAGTGCTGAGCTGGAGGGCTCTGTTTGCAGGTAGGTCTGTCATAATGTGCTAGTATGTGGTGCATACTAGCACATTATGTAATAAACCTGCAGGGGCACAAAAATATTTTTGTTTTGGCAGTTTTCTACCGATTTATCACAGGAGCACTGCAAGGGAAAGGCAAGGTGAGCTGCTGTGAGATCAATTTGGATGACTTTAAAGTGGATGTAAAACCAATTCATGAAATTTGAGCTGGGCACATATATCTGCAGTGTTTTATTATCTCTCTTCAAAACACTATGTCATCAACCTGATAACTCCTGACAAGATCTCCATCACATATGATAAAAGCAGCCTAAGTTTTGTGTTGGGGAGGATGCTATAAATAGATTAGCAGAGCCCTAAATGATTCAACAAACAGAGCTGAAAGTCTCTGCCTATGAGGAGAGGGTGTGTGTGCCTTTCCTCCAATCAGCTGTCTTGGCTGTTTGTCCAGGCTTCACTGCAGTGCTAAGCAGGAAGAGAAAATCTTCTAACACTGTGTGCACTTTCTAAACACTATATAAAGCTGAAGACAGCAGATATACATGTACAACTTATGTAAGGAGATTTGTTTCATCCCTGTGTATCATCTGTGGCTGTTCTCTTCACTGGGTATATGTGAGGGTTTACACTTTAAAGTGATTGTAAAGTCTCACTTTTTACACTTACCTGCCCTGTGCAGTGGATTTGCACAGAGCAGCCCAGATCCTTCTCTTCTCGGGTCCCTCTTCTGTGCTCCTGGCCCCTCCCTCCTGTTGAGTGCCCCACAGCAAGCATCTTGCTATGGGGGCATCCGAGCCGAGTCACAGCTCCCTGTGTCCATTCAGACTTTGGTTTGGCCCTGCCCCCTCTCTACTGATTGGCTAACTGACTTTGAGTGACAGCAGCAGGAGCCAATGGTGCCGCTGCTGTCTCTCAACCAATCAGGAGGGAGAGTCTCGGACGGCCGAGACATTCGTGAACGTCGCTGGACAGAGAAGAGGCTCAGGTGAGTATTAGGGGGGCTGAGGGGGGCTACTGCACGCAAAAGGCTTTTTATCTTAATGCATAGAATGCATTAAGGTAAAAAAACCTTCATACTTTACAATCCCTTTAATGCTTCTGTCGTAAACTTTGAGATCAAAGTGCTCTGCACAATGCCTGGAGCTGCAGAGGTCAGTGTGGGCTATTGTCTTGAGAATATGCAAAGAGGTTATTATCCATAGCCTGGCCACAGTTTCACATCAAAATATATTTAAACCCAAAAACAACAATATATTGAAGCTTACCAATCCTTGGATATAATGACTGCATTAATGATCATTTTAATGTGTTTTTTCTCTTTTTTTCACCTAGTAATCCTGAAAAGAATACACTTCCTGTCCCTTCATTTCTTCATTGTATCTATGGAGACATTTATGATTCTCACATACAGTAGGTTGTATTTCAAACATGTCTGCATGTGAGGGTGTATGTTATCAGCACAGGGCCAATAAGCACTGTCTAGACAGAGGGTCAGGGGTCCTGCAGCCTGATAGGACAATCAGGAGAAAATGAAAACTCCTCCTACAAGCTTTAACCAGACACTGATAGAAGTCATAAGATTGCTATATACTGCTGATGAGAAAAGGTATTTAGCAGTTTATATTTACTAAAATAATTGCATTCTCATGTTCTCTGTACTGTGGGAGACAGATTTAGTGAATGCAGGGTCCTGGGTTAAGTAACACTATACATATGTAGTAATAACTATACAGTAAGTGTTTAGAGTATCTGGAGCACTATACACACTTCTTTTGTTAGCTATTTTTCTTAATCACTTCAGCCCCGGAAGGATTTACCCCCTTCCTGACCAAAGCATTTTTTGCGATACGCCACTGCGTCTCTTTAACTGACAACTGCGCGGTCGTGCGACGTTTCACCCAAACAAAATTGACGTCCTTTTTTCCCACAAATAGAGCTTTCTTTTGGTTTTTGATCACCTCTGCGGTTTTTATTTTTTGCGCTATAAACCAAAAACGAGTGACAATTTTGAAAAGAAAGCAATAGTTTTTACTTTTTGCTATAATAAATATCCCCAAAAAATATATAAAAAAACAAATTTCTTTCTCAGTTTAGGCAAATATGTATTCTTTTACATATTTTTGGTAAAAAAAAATCGCAATAAGCGTATATTGATTGGTTTGCGCAAAAGCTATAGCGTCTACAAAATAGGGGATAGATTTATGGCATTTTTATTATTATTTTTTTTTTATCATGACTGCAACATTATGGCGGACACATCAGACACTTTTGACACGATTTTGGGACTATTGTCATTTATGTGCTTATGACACTGGCAGGGAAGGGGTTAAACACTAGGGGGCAATCAAGAGGTTAAGTGTGTCCTAGGGGGGTGTTCTAACTGTGGGTGGATGGGCTACCACTGACATGACAGCTATCACTGCTCCCGATCACAAGGAGCAGTGATCTCTGTCATGTCACTAGGCAGAACGGGGAAATGCCTTGTTTACAAAGACATCTCCCCATTCTTCAGCTCCGTGACATGATCGCGGGCCCCCAGCAGACATCGAGTCTGCGGGACCCACGAGCATGGTCACGGAGTACGTAGTGCACGCCTACAATGCCGCGATTTAAAGGGGAAGTACCTGTACACCCATTTTCCCAGCCGTGCCATTGTGCCGATGTACATCGTCGTTCGCTGGTCGGCTATTGGTTAAAGAGATCCTTTCACCAACTTAAAAGAGGCTTCATTCAGATAGGTTCAGGTACCTATCTGTGCTTTTAAACTTTGTTTAGATGGATGCTGGCACCCTCCAGGCAAGCTGCTTTTGTTTTGGCATCTGCATTCACCCTGAGCTACATGCAAGCAGCCTATAGAGGTAGCTGTACTAATGCACTGATATATCCACACATTCACACGCACAGTCATTCCTGCACAGGTGTCAAATTTTGTGGCTGTTTCTGTTCAGCGGCTGCATTTGCATCCACTTCTATAAGCTGCCTGCATTCATGGAAAAGTGGTTAAAATAAAATAATATGGATTGTCACTAGTGTGACACCTCTGAATCTGCTAGGCTGCTGATAACACTGATAATACTTCCAAGATTGTGGCACCTAGAAGCAGTTTTAAGGCTTTTAGATGTCTACACAAGGGCTTTTGCAGCTAAGTGACATGCATAAATTATCTTTGTAGCATTCTCGTCCTACACAGGGGCTAAAATGTCAATTTAGTTTTTGGACTGGCTCAGACAGATTGTATAGTTTTTCACCTGTTGTTTTCCCCAAGTTTAAGTTGGCTTGTGATTTCTCACTGTTGCCAGCAGATGTCACTGGTATCACCGGTCATAATATTTCACAAACAAAACTAAGTTATGAATATTTATATTTTCTTCAGCCAATCCAGTAGGAGGTTTAGGCCGCTAGTGCATGGTGGGAGAAGATATAAATATTAGGGACAGGCCATGTTTTCGCTCTCTTCCACTGGGCTGAGGCTTAGGGAAGTGCTGACGGATGGAGCTCTGCTGTTAGACTGCTTTGGGGCCTAATGCATGCTTAAATGGTCTTGAAGCTGTCCTGCCTGGTCTGGAGGAAGCTGTACCAAGGAGGAGGCCCCTTGCTAGGTAGACCCAGGAAAAAGGCCGGTCTCTCAGTAGGGCTTGGTGACTCACTTGAAAGATGTACTGATATTTGGGAACGTTTGTTTTAAGTGAAAGAGCCTTTCATAAAAGAAATAAATTACAGCCATTGGATCTGTGAACCTCAATGTTATGCAGAACCCCTCTTCTCAATAATCTAAAACAAACATGTATATCAAGAAAGACAGAACACCTTATCTGATTAGGTGTTTTGGATCAGTCATTCAAAATATTGAAGCAGCTAGCATTTGCTGAGTGAGAACACAAGCTCATGAGTGGACCCTATTTGCTTTTGTACTGCATTTCGACAATGCCTTAGACCATGCCCATACAATGTCTACAACAATGCCTGTAGACCTCCCAAATTAACTTACTAAACTTTGGAAAGTCTAGTAAGGTAATTTGGGAAGTCTAATGCACAGTCTATGTTCTGGTATTGTTATGTCCATCTTTTGTATTAGGAACACTAAGTTTATTTAATGATGTGTTGTATTCTTTAAAAAGTGATACGTTCCTATCATCCTATGTCATGTGGGAGAAAAAACAGCTGCTTTTCAGTGATTAACAGAATACATTTTGTTTAATGAGTTTCTGTTTTTTGAAGTGTAGCATCACAATTTCACTTTTAGTGCCAAGTGTATACATTGCAGACAATACGAAAGAATTACTAAGAACAAAATATGTTGCTGATGGTAAAACTTTCATTATCTAATGTTATTATTTACCTCAAGGCATTTAGAATGAATTACTGCTGCAGCAGTGGAACCTGGATAAAACATATTAAGCCTATAATCTTTTCTAGTAGAGGCAGAATGAATGTGCAGCCTTTTCTAATAATCTCAAGCAAGGTTTAGCTGGAAATGCAAGTGACAAACCACTTTTTAATGAGTTGGGAGTTCACAAACACTATGCTATTGATAGCAGGTATACTGTAACGTTTTCCTTTTTAGGGACAAGAGTATAATATTCTGGGTTCCCTAGAAACAACAAAACTGATTTTATTTTTTTGGTATTGCCTTTACTTACCTTTGCTTTAGGCAGCTTTTATTCCATTACCTAGATGGCAGTCAAGCAAGTTAAGTCTGATTTGTAAAGCACTTGACCACATTGTTTCAATTTTAAAGTGAACGTGTGCCCAGACTAGGCACCAGGGGCGGATCCAGAGTCTAGTCTCGGGAGGGGCACTGCCAGAAAATATATTTTTTTGGGGTACATCTATCGGGGAAATGGCTGGTGTTGGCGCTTCAATCATCACGGCACCATGGTTGTTATGGTGTCAGGATGATTGAAGCGCATTATTACTATTATTACATTGTTATAAAAAATTAAATAGTTTAACTCACCATAATGCAGAATCAGTGGGAGCCCCGAGTGTGTCACTTGCCACGTCACCTGTCACCAGATGCAGATTGTCACTTGCCACGTCGCCTGCCACATGTTGCGGATTGTCACTTGCCACGTCGCCTGTCACCAGATGCAGATTGTCACTTGCCACGTCGCCTGCCACGTTGCGGATTGTCACTTGCCACGTCACCTGTCACCAGATGCAGATTGTCGCCTGCCACATGTTGCGGATTGTCACTTGCCACGTCGCCTGTCACCAGATGCAGATTGTCACTTGCCACGTCGCCTGCCACGTTGCGGATTGTCACTTGCCACGTCACCTGTCACCAGATGAAGATTGTCACTTGCCACCTGCTAAGGTGGTCTCTTGTGTCCCAGAGACAGGCAGCAGAGAGATGATGTAATCTCTCTGCTGCCGCAGCTGCCTGCATGATGAGGGGGGAACTGCAGGGATGCAGGGCGGGCGCCGGGCGGTGAGAGATGATGTCATCTCTCTGCTCCCCCGCCCGCCGGCTCCCTGATTGGCCCAGCAGCCCGCCCACAAACACATGGACTGTACAAACCATTGAGAATCAGATCTGAGTGTTTGAAAATCGCGCTGCTTTGTATGGAAGTTACCGCTACGCGACCTCTTTTGGATTCAACACTATGAGGAGCGGCACATGTCAGCGGCGGCTATCTCACTCCCGGAGCCGCCCAGCGGCTTTCCCACTCCCGGAGCCGCCCAGCGGCTCTGTCACTCCCGGAGCCGCCCAGCGGCTTTCTCACTCCCGGAGCCGCACAGCGGCTCTCTCACTTCCGGAGCCGTATAGCGGCTCTGTCACTCCCGGAGCCGCCCAGCGGCTCTGTCACTCCCGGAGCCGCCCAGCGGCTCTGTCACTCCCGGAGCCGCCCAGCTGCTCTGTCACTCCCGGAGCCGCCCAGCCGCTCTGTCACTCCCGGAGCCACCCAGCGGCTCTGTCACTCCCGGAGCCGCCCAGCGGCTCTGTCACTCCCGGAGCCGCCCAGCGGCTTTCTCACTCCCGAAGCCGCACAGCGGCTCTCTCTCACAGTCACTCACCCGCATTTCTCGGAGGGGGCAATTGCCCCGTTGCCCCCCCCTGGATCCGCCCCTGCTAGGCACACTAAAGTATACGTGGTTCTTCAAGCAAAATCTAAAAACTGGCATCTGTGAGGTTTCCATAATCCAAGCCCTTTTAAAGCAGGCTCTTTTTTAACTACTTCGGGACCGCCCACCGCACATATACTGCGGCAGGGCAGCCCGACTGCGCGAAACAATGTACCTGTACGTTGCTTGCACTTCCTGGCCTCGAGCATGCCCGCGGGGCGCCGGCGACCCGCTCCCGCTGTGATTGGACACAGCGGGAACCAATCAGTGGGTCCAGCGGCCGCAATGGCCACGGCCACCCGCAGACGTTCGGGGGAATGACAGAACCGCGGTTTGCCTATGTAAACAAGGCAGACCATTGTTCTGTCACAGAGGAAGAGAGAGATCTGTGATTCTTACTAATCAGGAACACCGATATCTCTCTTCATCTAGTGTCAGCATCCCCCACACAGTTAGAAAGCACACATAGGGAACACATTTAACCCTTTAATTGCCCCGATGTTAACCCCTTCACTGCCACTGTCATTTATACAGTGTCAGTGCATTTTTTTGGCACTGATCTTTGTAGTGTTGTTGGTGTTACTGGTCCCCAAAAAGTGTCACTTATGCCGTGTACACACGAGTGGACTTTTCGACCAGACTGGTCCGACGGAACGAATCCGTCGGACAATCCAACCGTGTGTGGGCTTCATCGGGCCTGCAGCTGACTTTTTCGGTCAAAAATCAGACGGACTTTAGATTTAAAACACGTTTTAAATCTTTCCGACGGATTCTAGTCCAGTCCAAAAATCTGTTCGCCTGTATGCTAGTCCGACAGACAAAAACCTACGCTAGGGCAGCTATTGGCTACTGGCTATGAACTTCCTTATTTTAGTCCGGTCCTACGTCATCACGTATGAATCCGTCGGACTTTGGTGTGATCGTGTGTAGGCAAGTCCGTTCGTTCAAAAGTCTGTCAGAAGTCCATCAAAAGTCCGTCTAAAGTCCGTCAGAAAGACCGTTGGAACTTTGATGCCGAAAAGTCCGCCCATGTGTACACGGCATAAGTGTCCAATTTGTCCACCGCAATGTTGCAGTCCCCCTAAAAATCACTGATCATTGCCATTACTAGTAAAAAATAAATAAAAAGTCCCTAAATCTATCCTATAGTTTGTAGACGCAATAACTTACGCAAACCAATCAATATACTCTAATTGGCATTTTTTTTACCAAAAATATGTAGCAAAATACAAATTGGCCTAAATTGACTTATATTACGATAAAATGTCCTTTTGCATGTGTGATGTTGGTATTTATAGATAAATCCAAAAGAAATTGTGTTAGAAACATTTTTTTTCAGAAAATACATATGTAATGTAATAGTCCAAAAAACATGCAGGTGCTTCATCCACAATCAATTGGCCCCTGTTACCAGACGTGCTTAAACCTTATAAAAAAGTGAATAGGTGAACTCCACCAGCCACCTTCTAGTGAAGTGGCCGCTTACCTTAGGAAAAGAACATACAGTCAGATAACGCTTTTTGTCATAAATAACTGGTCTCTAGATTCTGGACACTTTCACCAGATGTAATCCGTGTCACCAGCGGTCCCTCTGATGTGACTATCCACACCTTTGTCCAGCGGTCCCCCTGCTGGGGCTGTCTAGGTCCTTTCCTCATGCATCTCATTTACTCTGCACTATAGCACTATCCAAAAAGACATTGAGAATGAACCGCCGTTCCATCCAAACATCCCAAACAAGCAGTAAAAGCAAAACAAACCCTTCCTCATTTACTTACAGTATGTATATTTGGACAATGTGGATAATTTTGCCTTCAAAATTCACATTGGGGTACAGAAATGTTCATTTTTTTATGCTTTCTATGACACCAGAAGCATAGCACTCTGTCAGCCCTCTAATATAAATACACAGCAGATGTTTCCAGGCCATTAGAAACCGATTCAAACCTGATTCTAAATTCTTTGATGTGCTATTTGAGAATGAATTACTGCATATTACAAGCAGATAGATAGGTCGGAGATAGCTTGTTTAAAGGCTGTTTTACTGCTTGTCGGGAATGAATAACTTAATGTCCATAGTCTTGGCATCGGTGCACTTTAATGATCAAAATTACTATTTTATGTTCTCCCCTGTCATATATTAAAGAGGATATGGTTTTTAAAATGCAATATTCTGAGTACGTTAGTAGGTGACAATTTGGAAGCACCAAGATAGTGCTCATGACACATTTGAACAGACTGCCATAGGTTGTAAAAACACACCTACAATAAAGGTTTCCATATAGACTATAATATAGGCTGAGTATAGTGATATTGCTGAATAATGCCCACTTCTGAAAGTATGTACTTCCATTTCCAACCAATATCTCTACTAGATGGAGATTTTTTTGGGAAATTACCTTTATCTCTGTTTTTTATGACTGACATACAACATGTAAAGAGGAAACAAAAGTCAATTTATTCTGAAAAGTATGCAATCTGATTAGTAGTAAAATTATTGATCTTTCTATTGTAAAAAAAAAAAAAAAAATACTGTTTTTGGGAACCTCCATTTAGGTGCTTAGTCTCCACTAGAGACCACTTGATTCATTACAAATTTTGACATAGAGTCTACTTTATTTCCGCTAGGCTGGCTAGAATATATAGGGGCCAATCCTCTTTAGGCTGGAGATGCTCCACACCTCTCGCAAATTTCTTGCATATTTTTTGGGAGTGCCCTAACATTAAACCCTTTTGGAAGGAAATTGCTGCATGCATACAGTCAGTCACTTCCATCTCGGATCCCCTCTCGGTTGAAGTCTGTTTACTAAGCCTGGTTGAACCTCTGGCTACCACTAGAGCTATATGCACCCTTTTACTGTTTTATGTCAGGAAAGTGATTATTTTGTCCTGGAAGAAGTCCTCTGCCGCAACATTGGCATCATGGAAATTACTTGTTCTTAAAATGTGCATCTTTGACAAGGCAAATATTTTGTTTAGTTGTTTTGTTTTTCTTTTTTCTTGTAGCGGTTCTCTGGTTTCCGCTACTGCGGTTTTATGCTGTTGCTGTACACTTTTGTACACTAATGAAAAATTCCAATAAAAAGTAGTTTGCAAAAATATGTATACATATATTGTATCAATGCTCCAAAATATAGTTAGTGCAGTAAAGTCCTTGAAATTTGGGGAAAAATAATTTATCAGTCATTGTGGTTATTTGTTATTTGCTATATTACCTTAGTACCTTAGTACTAAAATTGTAATGATATAATAAAGCTTTTTGTAATCTTTTATATGTTGTGGTTTGCCTGGTACCTGAGAAGTCTGTTGCTTTTTCTTTTCTTTTTTGTTATATTATAAGAGATCTATTTTTAGAGATATTTAATGTCAAACTCCTGTACTGTTGAGGTAATAAGTACAATGGGGTTGAGTTACTCAACTGGAGAATGCACAATCTGGTGCAGCTGTGCATCGTAGCCAATCAGCTTCTAACTTCAGATTGTTCATTTAAACTTTGACAAAACAACCTGGAAGCTGATTGGCTTAGAAGATCATAGCTGGCTGATGATTGAACTAGAAAAGTCATTTTTATTATTAATAAATAAAACAGGCTTATATGGTATATCATTTTATGAAAAGAGAAGTTACAATTTACAACTTCAGCATAAACAAAAATATCCACTGCTGAAAGTGGCCATTGTTAGATGTCCTGGCTGCTGCTAGCTCTGGGGCTGTAATTTTTCTCACACTGACTTCACTTACAGTAACTGAATAAAATTAGCTTTTATGTCCAAGGAACAGTATATGGTCCAGGAGCAGAGCTGCTTCCAGTCAAGACTATAGGGCTTATTTCAGCCAGCCAGGTATGAAGTGTCATGTTATAATCCAGTTAAGTGCCAGATACAAAATAGAAAGTGGTATGAAAATGTTGTGGACTTTCTTATGAATTCATTTTTTTTAAATAAAATCTGTGCTGATTTGTGATAAAACAATGCATTCAATTATAATGTGCGTGTATAGAATGCCAAAAGACATAAATATGGGTAACATCTGTATTCCAGCAACAGTTCAATTGGAATTTGAACAGATGTGATTAACATTTTATAAATATGATATAATCCAAGAAAACATTTCAGAGTTGGAACTGACAATAACTCTCATACCAGAGATATACCATGTTTTAGGCTTCAGTGCTGTTTAGATACCTACCTACTTTTATTCCACATTAGTTCCATTATGGTGGAACTCCATGGAAATGTGTTTTTTAATACCTATGTAGGTATTTAACTACACATTACACAACAGAAGAAAGTGCTATTGTGGAAAATTGGTATATATTGAGTGGCACTACCATCATACGCCAGTTACGTGTATAATTTACTTTCCATTTTCAAAATGAGTTTATCTGTAGCATTAATTGATCTATTCTCATAATGGCAGTTTTAAAGTGATTTAAAGAGAAGCTATCATATATTTCCTGTTCACAAAATTTTACATTTTACTTACTTTCAAGTACAAACTTAAGATTCTCCATTTGACAGCTATGTTGTATCCCTGTTAAAAAAAAACATTCTGGAAAAAAGTCAGTTACAAGATAATCTGAGTTTATAGTGTTTATAGTGTATCTTAGAGGTACAGTGCCATTTTTAGTATAAATAAATAATGAATGAATAAGAATTGCAATAGTGTTCACGTAATATTAATAACAGTTATGGAAATATGATTCCACCAGGTTCAAGTGATGGTATTAATGAAAATAAATTGATTATTACACAAGCTACAAATACCTCAAAAACAAACAGGACTGGTCAGGTCTGTCATTGTTATGGGGCCCCAGAAACCGTTTTGAATATATGCTTTTTCACAATAAATGGTTGATTCTTTTCTAAAATGCCATTAGGTTTTATGCTATGTGGCCAGCTGACAATAGCTAACGTCTCAAAATCTGCTCTTGCTTAATTCAACCCTTAACTCTGCCTTAAAAAATGCATATTTTCCATTCTTGTCTCATATAGGGTTTAAATGTTATCATTGTGGGAAATCATTAACTAACATAATAAGGTCTACTGAGTTTCCATGCACATTTTACTCTTTTGGACTTAGCAACATATCTACAAAAGAGTCCAAAAGAAATGTGATAACAAAATGTGCCTTTGCTGAGGCCATTGAGGTGACTACAAAGTTGTTTTTATTAGTTATCAGTAACAGTACTGGTAGTATATAGGGCCAGGTAGGGTCTTTGTTAGGGTGCTGCAAGAATACACATAATTTTCATAAAATGTTATAGATGCTCCTTTCCACCTTGTAGTTATGAAACATATGCATGGAGGAGACCCCAAAGCCCATATTTGTACATGCTCAGAGATGCCAACGGGTTGATTTACTAAAGGCAAATAGACTGTGCACTTTGCAAAGTGAAGTTGCACTCTGCAAGAGCAGTTGCTCCAGAGCTTAGTAAATGAGGTAGAGATTCACTTTGCAAAGAATACCCAATCGAGTGCAAGGAAAATAAAAAAAACAGAATTGTTGCTTGCAAATGATTGAATTATGGAAATCAGCAGAGCTTCTGTTCATTTACTAAGCTCTGGAGCAACTGCTCTTTGCAAAGTGCGCAGTTTTTTTGCCTTTAGTAAATCAACCCCCAAGTATCAAGAGAGGGGGAAAATATGGAAATTATTTCTCTATACTCTACTTTATTTATTTAATGTTGGTGTGCAGTACTCAAGTTATTTTTTGTTCCGATTTCTTTACAACTACATGGCCTTCTAGGACTTAGAGGACTATTACATTTGTAAAGATGACTCTGAGCCTGGAGATATTTGAAGGTCTATGAACTATCAAGGCAGCTTATCAAGTCATTCATCAAATGTGAGAAAGTGTTTTAAAATTTTCCAAATTTTCCCAGAGTGCAGAATAAAATAAATCACTCATGACAAGAATTTTTTCCATTATCAGTGGCGAAAATTGATCCACGTGGCAAAGAGTACAACATAGAAATAGAGGAGATCATATTTTCTTAAGTCACAGCAGCTGTAGCACACTTTATTGGACTGTTTTACCCTTTTTAAACTCTAGAAAAACAACGAAATAAAAAATGCAATGAAGGAGCCTTTTTTAAGCAAAAAAAGCAACAATAACAATGAGTTACTTTTATTACTTTGGAGTTAGTAACTGTCCTCACAGCAAATGTTATAGTTGTGTATATTAACTAAAATACCTTTTCCAGGTATCGTTTTTTCATGATACTGTCTGTACACTAATTGAAATTCAGGCGGTTCAGCTGGGAAATGTAGAGCGCTATACTACTTAATTTGGCATTGACAGTTATAAATGTAAGTGGGGGACACAGAGTTCTCTGTCTGAATCCACAATATGTGAACCACTTTACTCCAGCATTTTACATTCTACTGTATCTCTGCTCCAAAAACACTTTGCCTAGTAAATAAGATATGTTTATTTATGATCTGATTTACAGATGCCTTACTCACATTCTGTTATTTGTAGTTTAATCCAATAGCTTTTTGATTCATAACCATGAAGGGCTGAGTACCAGATGCTGCCAATTCACCTCATTATCACCTCAATAAATGTAGTGTGATATGCAGTAGGGGATGAAGAGGCGTGATTTCGCCTGCAGAGTCAATGATACACGCAACATCTGTAAATGCTGTACACCACATTGAAATCGTAATGCACTATGCACATTGACCAGTGTGAAAAAAACACTTCCATATTGCTGGATATACTTGCTTTGCCTTGAAAATCTTAACAGTAGTTTAAACATTTATCATAGTATTTACTGAAAAAGCAACCCTAGGAAACAGGTAAAATCAGTTAAATCAATCAAAGAATTGCTAATGCAATCCAGGAGACACTGCAATGGAGGTAATGCCAGAGAGTCCTCTTAGTTTATCCTTTACAGTATCTTTATTTTATATAATCGTTATAAGCCAAATTCAGCAGGCTCTTGCAGCTGTTGTAATGGCAATCTCATTGGCTCCCGCTGCTATCAGCCAAACCCTGTGAGCATACAGAGTAGGATGGAGCCGAGCCAGGCTGTGTGTGTCAGCTCAGGAGTGAGTTTACACGTCTGCCCTCATAGCAAGTGGCCTGCTATTGGTGCCAACTCAGAGGAGAAAGAGCCAAGATCACCGGTAGGGGACCCCAGAAGAGTAGGTCCAGGGCCACTCTGCTCTGTGTACAGAGTAGTTGAATATAACATGTTTGCTATTTTAATTTTAATTACATTTTTAATTTAAAAAATGGCTTTAGAAATGCTTTAAAGCTGAACTCTAGGCTATACAAATATTGTGTTACAATATTTAATGCAAGATCCAATAATAAGTCATAAAAATAATAAAGTAATAAGTAATATTACAAATAATAATACTAATAATAATAACACAAATAAGTAATCAATAAGTGATACAAGAGCAAAGTGTATTCAATCTTGGGGGTGTGTTTATAAAATAAAATTTACATAGCAATTCATCCAGGAAAACTTCAGGTTATTTTTTATGTGTGAATGGGGCAAAAATGAATCTTCTTTTTCTATTTCCTCTACAGGTTTAACAATATTACCAGGAAAAAAACTAGAGGGTTTTGGGAATATACTGCATTATGACCACTAGATGGTACTGAAGGCCATAGGAAATAATGATTATTACATTCTGCATAAATAATAGGAAAGGCAGGCATGAGGGAGTACAAGAACACTAAATTGCAAAAGAGCCAACTTTTGTAAACTGCGCTCAATGTTGCAGGATATTAACCGTTCCCAACCGCTGCACGCCGATGTACGTCAGCAGAATGGCATGGCTGGGCAAATGGACTTACAGGTACGTCCATTTGAATTCCCCACCATGCCATTGCGGGTGCGCCGCCAGCCGGGAGCTCCGTGAGATGGGTTGCGGGTCCCGCGGACTCAATCGCCATGGGGATACCCGCGATCGCCTCACGGAGAGGACGAAAGGGGAGATGCTGATGTAAACAGCATCTCCCCGTTCTGCCTAGTGACAAGTGTCACTGATCACAGCTCCCTGTCATCGGGAGCAGTGATCAGAGTAATGACACTGCTAGCCCATCCCCCTACAGTTAGTAATCACTCCCCTAGGACATACTTAACCCCTCCCCGCCCCCTAGTGGTTAACCCCTTCACTGCCAGTGTCATTTACACAGTAATCAGTGCATTTTTAATAGCACTGTTCGCTGTATAAATGACAATGGTCCCAAAAATGTGTCTAAAATGTCCAACATGTCCGCCATAATGTCGCAGTCACAATAAAAATCGCTGATTGCTGCCATTACTAGTAAAAAAAAAATTGTTAATAAAAATGCCATAAAACTATCCCCTATTTAGTAAACACTATAACTTTTGCGCAAACCAATCAATAAACGCTTATTGCGATTTTTTTTTACCAAAAATATGTAGAAGAATACGATCGGCCTAAACTGAGGAAAAAAATGTTTTTTTATATATTTTTGGGGGATATTTATTATAGCAAAATGTAAAAAATAATGCGTTTTTTTCAAAATTGTGGCTCTTATTTTGTTTATAGCGCAAAAAATAAAAATCACAGAGGCGATCAAATACCACCAAAAGAAAGCTCTATTTGTGGGAAAAAAAGGACGTCAATTTTGTTTGGGAGCCACGTCGCACGACTGCTCAATTGTCAGTTAAAGTGACGCAGTGCCAAATCACAAAAAATGCTCTGGTCAGGAAGGGGGTAAAATCTTCCGGGGCTGAAGCGGTTAAGTAGGACCAATTCCTTGAAACACTGAACAAAATGGGAATGCTTTAGGAATACATGAAATAAATTTATCACTGAGTGCATTCCAAGGGGTAATAAATATAGAAGAACAAAGGTTAAATCTGGGTGGCTGAACCAAAAAGTAAAATGTCATATGAAGGATGAAAAAATGGCCTTTAAAAACTACAAAGCGGAGGGGTCAGTGTCAGCATTCAAACAATACAAGAAATGCAATGTAAGGTGTAAGAATGCAATCAGGGAAGCTAAAAAAGAATATGAGAGACACATAGCGGAGGAGAGTAAAAACAATACCAAGAAATGTTTTAAATATATTAACAGTAAAAAAGCGAGGACAAAACACATAGGCCCCATAAAGGACGAGGAAGGGAAGGTGGTTACAGATGACAAGGAGAAGGCAGCTGTGCTAAAATCAGTCTCCTCAGTCTTCACACAGGAAAAGAGGGGTATACCAACCAAGACAGAATTTGTAGCAACATGCCACAGGATCTACCCTTGTGGCTAACAGAGGCCGGAATCCATAAAAGATTAGAGAAGCTTAACATAAATAAATCACCGGGATCAGATTGCTTACACCCAAGAGTCCTTAAAAAACTTAGTCAAGTTAAAGCCAGACCGCTATTCCTAATCTTCGTGGACAGCACACTGACAGGATTGGTACCAGCTAATTGGCGAGAAGCCTACCTGGTACCAATATTCAAAAAAGGGCAGAGATCTATTCCTGGGAACTATAGGCCTGTTAGTCTAACATCCGTAGTTTGTAAACTATTTGAGGGGGTAATAAGGGACCATATCCAAGAATTTGCTGATGAAAACAGTATATTTAGCAGTAATCAGCATGGGTTTACGAAAGGTCGTTCTTGCCAAACCAACCTATTAAAATTCTACGAGGAAGTGAGCTGCCATCTGGACAAAGGTAGGCCAGTGGATGTGGTATATCTGGATTTTGCAAAAGCATTTGATACAGTCCCCCACAAAACTCTTAATCTACAAGCTGAGTTCTGTAGGCATGGAGCATAGAGTATGTACCTGGATAGAAAACTGGCTACGGGGGTGTGTCCAAAGGGTTGTGATAAATAACATAAACTCAGAATGGTCTTGAATGGTT
This sequence comes from Aquarana catesbeiana, assembly GCF_042186555.1. Lineage (NCBI taxonomy): Eukaryota > Metazoa > Chordata > Amphibia > Anura > Ranidae > Aquarana > Aquarana catesbeiana. The sequence continues at coordinate 695,543,798 of NC_133324.1, forward strand.
GGTGGGGTACCACAGGGTTCTGTCCTGGGATCAATTTTGTTTAACCTATTTATAAATGATATAGCGGATGGGATAAATAGCTTGATCTCAGTGTTTGCTGATGACACAAAAATATGCAGGGCAATAACAACACAGCAGGATATAGAAACTTTACAAGAGCACCTGAATAAATTAATGGAGTGGCCTACTACATGGCAAATGAAGTTTAACATTGAAAAATGTAAGGTAATGCACTTGGGGGGGTAAAAATATAAACCCAAGTTAATCTTTAGGGGGAGAATCCCTAGGGGCTTCCAGGATGGAGAAGGATCTAGGGGTCCTAGTAGAAGACAGACTGAACAATAGCATGCAGTGTCAAGCTGCGGCTACCAAAGCCAGCAGGATATTAGCATGCATTATAAGGAAATTTACTCCAGATATAAGACAATTATTTTGCCACTTTATAAAACTCTGGTTCGGCCGCATCTGGAGTATTCCGTCCAGTTCTGGTCACCAATCCTCAGAAAGGAGGTGCTGGAGCTGGAGAGCATCCAGAGAAGGGCAACTAAATTAATATGGGAACTGGAGGACCTCAATTATGAGGAACGACAACAAGCGCTAAATGTATTTTCCCTGGAGAAGAGACACTTGAGAGGAGATATGATTGCAATATACAAATATCTCAACAGTGATCCCAGCATAAGTATGAAACTTTTCATTCCCAGGGTGTGTAAGAGGACACAGGGCAACACGATGAGACTAGAAGAGAAGTGGTTAAACCTTAAGCTGTGTAAGTTATTCACTGTCAGGGCGGTAAGGATGTGGAACTCTCTTCCACAGTCGGTGGTGTCAGGAGGAAGTATGGATAGTTTTAAAAGACTCTTGGACATTCATCCTAACGAAAACAATTTAAGGGGGTATGGGAAATGATTTTCCTACAAACACACACACACACCTACACAGGTTGAACTGGATGGTCTGTTGTCTTTATTCAACCTTACCAACTATGTTACTATGCTACTAATAATTCCTATAAGTTTCAGATACATCTAGGAGCCATAATGTGGTATTTTCACAAACCACTTTATTTTTTGATTAGTTTCAATTTGATTTTACCCCATTTGCAAAGAATGAATGTACTAATTGTGTTAGATATGTGGCTATTCTTTTATAAATACTTGTATTTTTGCGTCCAGATGCAGTAATCCAGCATGAAACAGGTCCTACGAGTTTCCTGCAATAAAACCGTACACTACCTCAAAGACTTCTGTCCATTCCAGTTCATAGCCCATTTCAAAATCAATTTCACAAAGTCATGCGCTCTCAATGTAACACTAACAAAACCACAAGTCCTACAATACAAACAAAACTTTCCCTCTACATGGAAAACAGATAGGGATTCAAATGCCCACAAAATTAGCGGACCTATACTCCCAAAATGATTTACCACTTCTCAAGACTATCCCAGAGGATCTTAAGAAATGAAACAAAGCACACTTTTTCTGGTTCGGCAGAGCGGCTATCATTAAAATGAATATCCTGCCACGCATACTATACCTCCTCCAAACGATACCTATAAAACTTCCCAACACCTTTTGTACAATCATTCACAAAAATATGCAGGAACTATCTCTGGAATCAAAGACACCCCAGAATTAAACCCAGTTAATAAAATCCAAAACCAAAGGGGCAATAGGCTTACCTGACATACAACATTACTATTGTTCCTGTCATTTACAACGTATCATAGACTGGCACACCCACTACCAGGTAAAAGACTGGGTAGCCCTAGAAAACTCTTTCTCCTTACACCCTGTTAGCTGCGTCCCATGGATTAGTCGTAATCTTACACCAAAAGACCTAACAGAACATCCCACCATAGGCCCTACATTGGAGTGCTTCACCAAAGTCTGCCATAAACTCAAACGTTCCCAAACTCCGGACCCTCTATCACCAATCTTAATGAACCCTCAATTCCCTCCAGGGATGGCCCTCTATCCACTATACAATAAACAACCAGACATAGGTTTACTCATACACCACCTTCATCGGGAGGGCAAACAAATTATTCTAGAACACATGAACACACTCTTGGCTGAACCAAATCTAGGCTTCTTAGAATACTTGCAAATGAAACATTATATAAACGCTATTCCTTGCAAAACAACCCTGTCCAAAACTTTAATCCCATTTGAAAACCTATGCCTAAGCCACATGCCTCAACTCCATGCCCTTTCTAAGATCCACACTATGCTCTGGGACAATACCTAGACACAAAACCTGACAAACGCCACCTGGGAAAAAAAATATACCGGAATGTACGCAAGGGTTCCATAAATGTTTTCACCCAAGAGAACAATTATAAAATAATTTCACGTTGGTGCTGCAAACCCTCTATTTTACACAGATTTGACACATCCAACTCAGACAAATGCTGGAGATGTTGACAAGTTCCGGGCGATCACTTGCACATATGGTAGAACTGCCCAACTATCCACGCCTAAAGGAAACAGGTCCAAGAATGAATCATGAGAATGAAATAACCACATACTCTCTGGAATTTACACCTGCGCAATTCTTACTACACCACCATAAATCAAATGACACACCATATTATAAATCATTAGCCATGATGCTAGTTAACACAGCTAAAATGTGTATACCCACCCTATGGGATTCGCCTAGAGTCCCATCTGTTTCAGATTGGTACAAAAAAAAATTACAGAAATGGAGGAACTTATCTCAATTTCACGGAATTCTCTGCATAAATGAACTACTGTATGGGCTTGCTGGACCCATTTTCAATCCTCCAAAGAATACCTGCAAACAATGAACCTTCCTCCCTCAATAAAAAGAAAAAAAAAGAAAAACTCCCGCTACACACAAAGGAGTCTAGAACAAAACTATACTTTATCTGACAATAAACATTTTAACCGTAATTGCAACCTGTCATGCTGGTAAATTACAAATACCTCATTACAAAAACCTACTCATCCCTCCCAAAACAAACATATACATACATATACAAGCACGCAGACTTAAACCCAACAACACATATAATCACCACAACACACCTCTCAACTCCTCTTCAACCTTACAAACCCTCTCCCATACCCACTCTTCTTTAGTTACCCCCCTCCAAAACACTACACCCCCATTAATTCCTTATACAAGACCAGATCTAAATACAATTGTTGTGCTGGATACAAGTATATACATACAAGTATACATCTCTAAAGCAGATTCTATTTTTCCAACAGACACATACTAACCAGAACACATAATAGTGGTAAATTTTGAAAAGAGAGTAACAGAAACAACATATACACCCTGGACATCATTCTCCCTACTTTTAAAACTTGTTACATCTCCCTACTGGAACTGCAGAAATGGTACCCACTGTTATGGTTACTGTCTCAGCCTACTATTGTTCTTAATGTCATACTTGCCATCTATATTTATTTTATTTTCTTGATAAGATCTGGTTATGCTTTTTGTGAATGTAGCACACCTTTCTGATACTCTTGTAATCTTTCTCTTCAATTCAATAAAATAAGTTTTGAAAAAAAACAAAAAAGCAAAAACAAACTGGACACTAATGCTCTCCCTTCATGTGCAGGGTGATTGGTCTTGTAGCTGCTTCCCTCTTGTAGTTTTCTGCAGACAGCTTGTAGTGGGTGGACCTACTGAGTCCCACCTACAGCTCTGTTGTCTGCACAGGCTCTGTGCAACACAGTGATGATGTCACCACTACTATAACAAAGTAATAGCTAGGTTTACAAAGGCATTTAGTGCACACAAAAATGTGTATATTCATGGTGGTTATTGTGAAATATGTTTAGATCTTGTCAACAGGACATGTAGATAAAGGAAAGCTGGGAGCTCAATCTTCCACAATGAAAAAATGTATTAATCCAGGTGTGGTACAAAATATTACTGTAGTAAAACTAAGTTGAATGGACATGATTTGTAACGGCACATACCTGTCTATAGAAGGTCCCACAGTTAACAGAGCATTTCAGAGCTAAAACCAAGCCATGAAGTCCAAGGAATTCTCTGTAGACTTCTGAGACAGGATTGTATCGAGGTACAGATCTGGGGAAGCGTACAGGAAAATTTCTGCAGCATTGAAGGTCCCAATGAGCACAGTGGCCTCCATCATCCATAAATGGAAGAAGTTTGGAACCACCAGGACTCTTCCTAGAGCAGGCAGCCCAGCCAAACTGCAATCAAGGGAGAAGGGTGTTAGTCAGGGAGGTGACCAAGAACCCGATGGTCACTCGATGGTCACTCTGACAGGCTCCAGCATTTCTCTTTGGAGAGAGGAGAACCTTCCAGAAGAACAGCCATCTCTGTAGCACTCCACCAATCAGGCTGTATGGTAGGGTGGCCAGACGGAAGCTATTCATCAGTAAAAGGCACATGGCAGACCGCCTGGAGTTTGCCAAAAAGCACCTGAAGGACTTTCAGATCATGATAAACAAAATTCTCTGGTCTGATGAAACAAAGATTGAACTCTTTGGCCTGAATGGTAAGCGTCATGTCTGGAAGAAACCAGGCACCGCTCATAACCTGGCCATTACCATTCCTACAGTGAAGCATGGTGGTGGCAGTATCATGCTGTGGGGAAGTTTTTCAGTGGCAAGAACTGGGAGACTAATAATCATTGAGGGAAAGATGAATGCAGCAATGTACAGAGACATCCTTGATGAAAACCTGCTCCAGAGCGCTCTGGACCTCAGATTGGGGTGAAGATTCATCTTCAAACAGGACAATGACCCTAAGCACACAGTCAAGATAACATAGGAGTGGCTACAGGACAACTTTGTAAATGTCCTTCAGTGGCCCAGCCAGAGCCCAGACTTGAACCCGATTGAACATCTTTGGAGAGATCTGAAAATGGCTGTGCACCGACGCTCCCCATTCAACCTGATGGCACCTGAGAGGACCTAAAAAGACCAATGGGAGAAACTGCCCAAAAATAGGTGTGCCAAGCTTGTAGCATCATACTCAAAAAGACTTGAGGCTCTAATTATATTCAAAATGTATAATGCGCTAATATTAACCTCCCAATATAACACAGTGTGATCTCTTAATGATTAATCAGTGAATCATGTGCAAAATAATCAAATAGAGCCTATTATAAATAACATAACATCCTTTACCATAACAAAAATCCTATAACTAAATATCAATGTGATAATAAATTATTGAACACAATTTAAAAGAGAAAAATAAAGATAAGATATATTAATGTAATGAACCACAGTGCACAGGTATCTCAATAGGACAGCATACTGCTGTGAAAAATATAACGTCTTTGGTGATTTGATGAATATAGACAGGTTTCAATGAGTAATCCCCAGTGATAGCTGGCTTGCTCATATATTCAGCTGCTCATTAGCATGGGCTGGCTTCTGGCTTTCAAAGAACTTCCGCAGTATGAAACAACAAAAAAGAAAGACCATTGAGCAGGCAGTGTGATATGTAATCCCTATATAATAAGGGTAAAAAATTCACTCACACTTTTCAGCAGAATAAATCGCATATGGTAAAGTCAGTTGCATGCAGCTAACAGCTGGGATCTCCTCACACGCCAACAGTGTACACACAGTACTGCTCGTCACTGGCTCCTCCCGACCGGTTTCATCACTAGACACGTGACTTTTTCAAAGGTGACCATGTGACGACCTTGCTTAGTATTTATAGTGTGCATGCCGGTTGCCATAGTGACCAGGGAGTGTAATGCATCATCATGCCACTATATGCGTTCTGCACTACATTCAAACAACATAATATCCATACAAAGTAACAATTTAATTTAAATACATAAATAAATACATGAAGTAAGCAGGTATAACCTAGGAACTCCCTCCAGTGGTGAACCAATGGAATTACATCTCTACATAATCATCCTCTAATGAGCTACGGGTAAATGGATGTGTATGAGATAGAAAGATGCTAGAAAGAGGCTAAAAAAAAAAATTGCTAAAAAAAATTTTTTGACAAAAAATATTTAAAAATTATATAATAAAATTATTAAAAATATTTTAAAATATTAGAACTTGTTTTGGAGGAGCAAATGTCAAGAGATATATTAAAAATCTGAAATAAAACAATTTATATCAAAATCTATATTTAAGCCAAAAGGTGCAAGAGTACCCATTTCAAAAATACATTTAGATTCGTTTTTACTTAATTCTCTCTCTTTATTACTACCCCGCCAGTGCGGTTTATATTTTTCAATGGCCCAAAATTTCAATAACACAGGGTCTTTGTCATGATATAGAGCAAAATGGCGTGACACACTGTGTTTTGGAAAACCTTTTTCAATATTCTGTATGTGCTCCCGAATGCATTTCCACATAGGGCATTTCATTCTTCCCACATACTGTAGGGAGCACGGACATTGTAATACATACACCACCCCCTCAGTTCTACATGACACAAAATCTTTGATTTCAAAATCTTTTTTTGTACTGGTAGATGAGAAATTGATGCATTTTTGACCATTTTGCTTTGTATTTCTACAAGCATAGCATCTTTTACATGGAAAGAAACCCTTTCCTTGAAAAAATGTGAACCCCTGTGAGATTTTTGGAGGGTCCAAAACATTTTTTGCTATTAAATCCCTTAAAGTCGGTGACTTTCTATAAACAAATTTTGGTTTCTCTGGTAAGATACTAGGTAATTGATGATCCGCTAAGAGTAGTGACCAATGCTTTTTAAATATATGCTTGATTTGCTTATGCATGTCTCTAATTAATTCTTCCCTTGAGAGCTCCGATACCTCCTTGATTTTATCTTCTATAAAATCATTATTATACCCCTTTTGAACAAATCTCCTTCCAATAATATTAGCTTGTTCCAAAAAAGTGCTTTTATCAGTGCAATTTCTTCTTAGACGTATTAGTTGCCCCTTCGGAATGTTAATCAGCCAGGGATCAAAGTGACAGCTGTCCACAGGGTCATAACTATTCCTCTCGACTGGTTGAAAAAAGTTTTTGTTAGGAATCCATTCTTAGTTAATTGTATATCCAGATCCAGGAAATGTATAGATTTGTTACTGATTTCATAGGTAAGCTTGATATTTTTTTGATTGTCATTCAGTTTTTCCAAAAATTCCGTTACAGTATTTTAATCCCCATTCCATAATATTATACAATCATCGATAAATCTTCGATACATTATCAATTGTGGGGGGGTATTTGAGTGCACTGCATATTCCTCCCATTCGGCCATAAAAATATTAGCCACGCTTGGGGCATATTTAGCATCCATTGCAATACCATTAAGTTGCCTTTAAAATTCTGAGTTATACCAAAAATAATTATGTTGTAAACCAAATGCCAAACATCTTAAAATAAATCTTTTCTGTTTAGAAATGATATTACTATATCTATCCATGGCCCATCTTGAGGCTTGTATGGCCTCCTGATGGCCTATGCTTGTATACAAAGACGAAACGTCTGCTGTGGCTAACAAATATTTTTGATCTGGCCTGATTTCAATGTTATTCAATTCCTGAATCAAGTGCTTGGTGTCCCTTAGATAAGCTGGTGTTGATGTTCTAGTATTTGTCACTTATTTATTTATTTACTAGTTCATATCAGCACTTTAGTACACTTTTTACTTTATTGAGGCTGTAATTGATGCCAAAGTGCTTCAACGAAGTATTGTGCAAAGGCTGTGAATACATGTGGCATGTGATTTTTTTAGTTTTTTATTTTTAATAAATTTGCAAAGATTTCAAACAAATGTCATTCACGTTGTCATTATGGGGTATCATTTGTAGAGTTTTGGGGAAAATAATGAATGTAATCCATTTTGGAATAAGGCTGTAACATAACAAAATGTGGAAAAGTGAGGCGCTGTGAATACTTTCCGGATTCACTGTATACTTAACGAAAAATGAACCCGTAAGGATTCAGTGAGAAACTCTGAAGACTTCACAAAATGAATGCCAGAATGATGACCAAAGTTTGTTAGAAAACAGTAAGTTTAAATGCTGAAATGTAATGGTTGAGTGGAGTGTTTCTTTAGTCTGAAAATTTAAAATCAAGGAGAAAGACTGCCCATCTTCTTTTAACATTCTTATATATAATATGCCATCAAGCTTTTTCAAAGTATTTAAAATATTTGGTGGGATGTAAAGAGATTTTTAAATGCATCTAAAATTTGAAACCCCTTGCACCTCTAAACATTATCAGTATTATTGTACTGATCCCAATGTTTTGTACATTTTACCAGTGGGCTAAAGCTACCAATATCCAGTTGAAGACTTTGGGCGTACTAGGCATGTCACCAAAAATGTCATCATTGTACACATTGTACTTCTCTAGTATGTCCAGTCCTTCTACCCTGCTGCCGGGATCCCCCCTGTCACAGTACATGGCAATTCAGCTCTGATGAATCATAGCTGCATTGCCAAGTACACAGAGAAGGACCCGGCAGCATGAACTGTAAAAAAAAAAAAAAAATGTAGTCTATCTATGTTTATCAACAACATTGTTCAGCCCTGAATACAGAAAGATACAATGAAACATTATTTTTCATTTTGTATCTTTCTGTTTATTTATCTACAGATCAAAGGGACTTCGATCTCCAGATGAAGTCAGTGAAGAAGAAAAACTACTTTACTTCATTTGTAAATAACTTTGCAATGCTTTGTAGCAAAATAATAATTTTAATGTTGTTTTAAGCAGGATAAGTTACAGAATAAAATGCACACTTTTTATTTGCAGTAACAATATTTATTTTTAAACACTGCTCAAAAAAAGGGGCCTTTTGTTTAGTTTTATTACCTTTAATTGTCTAAGGATTGCGAAAAAATCATTGTTGCAGGACAATATTCATAGAATATATGTATTACGTTGTTATCTTAAGTAATGACAAAATTATTGTCAAATAAACAGGCTCACAGCAGAAACTTGAAAATTGCTCTGGTCCATAGCGGGTGAACAGGTGTGTGAGACGAAGTGGATGTTTAAAATTAAATTGTGTCACACAATGGGCTCCATTGACTAAAGCAGATTGCATGCAGTATTTAGGTGATCTGACACATTCTTCCCATATCTCATATGCAATGCTTAAAATGTCAATTCACTATCACCTTATGCGGTATCTACCTAAAAAAAAAAAGTTCAACCGCCTGGTAAACACCTCATAAAGCAGCAATAAAGTAAATTCCCTAAAGAAAATAAATGCATACTTGAAATAAGTAGTGATCCAGGAATGGGGTATTTAAGGGATGTAGAAAAATAAAAGCCAATTTGGAGTAGTCTCTACCTTTTTGTATCAGTTTCTCAAAGGTAATGCATAGAAACTAAAATATGGAAAAACACAGAAACATTGAAGTTAATTTACTACAGGCAAATAGACCGTGCGCTTTGTAATTTGCTCCAGAGCTTAAAAAGAATACCCAATAATTTGCAAGGAAAATTTTAAAAAATGCATTTTTGCTTGCACATGATTGGATGATGGAAGTCAGCTGAGCTCCCCCTCATTTATTAAGCTCAAGAGCAACTGCATTCTATTTGCCTTTAGTAAATCAACACATATATAAATATATATATTTCTCTTGTCATTTCACCAGATTTTTAGAGACTTTTTGCATAAAGATAATTTGCTGCATAAACCTCCCAATCAGTCCAAGCATAATATAATGTACATACAGTACATATTACAATGGTCTAATCCTTTGTTAGAACATATGTTATATGTAGTGGAAATAATTTACTTTTTCACAATTATTTTATTTTATTTTATTTTTTTTTACATATTTTTGGCTCAAATTTTTGCAAACCAGAAGCGTATTAGGAATAGACAAGTATTCACAAGTGTGGAACTTGAGCTGTTAGGAGAGGGGTGTCATCAATTTGACGGTTTGACAGATGAATACCAGAGTGACACTTTCAAGAACTTCAGAGAATGACAATAGCTATTCTCTAACAAGACAAAACAGAAATGTCCAAAGATATAGCAATGACCTCACCAAATATCACAGCAAAAATTACTTTATTTTCCATTTTGGATAGAGTAAGGGAGGGTTAGAACCCCTGTCAGTTTTTTTTTCATATGTGTCCCATTGGGGAGATTCCCCCAATATTAGTGCTCTGATGTCAACCCAAAATGTGGTATTTTCTTTTTCTTTCACTTTCAATGATAAGGAGAAACAATACAAATAGAGAGAGTGAATTTCTCTAAAGGGGGCACAGACAGCAATAAAAAATGACAAATAAGTAAAATAGGTGACAAGTGCGCTACTCTGTGTATAAATACGTAAGTACAGAAAAATATATGAAAATGTCAAAGGAATAAATGGCTAAAATGTTAGAAAAATTAAATTAAAAAATGTGTGTAATACAATAACATGGATAAAGCTGCCATAAACAGAAGTCAATCACATACACAATCAAATAGTAAATATATGCATGGAGCAGCATTAAATCGAAATAATCCTAAATGAAATCACACAGAGATATCCCTAATAGTGACAGAATAATAGATATATAAACACAGCATATGTCATGAATATTGAGTGGAAATAGTGACCTAAAACATGAAACGAACACATAAATGTCACTTAAAAATGTGCACTATGAAAAATATTGAAAAATATTGTCAAAGTCTAATGTAAAGGTAGTGAACATCTCAAATAAAAATAGAAAGTCACCTGTCAGTGATGCAATGTGGCGAGAGGAGCCGGGTGACATCACTTCTGGTCGCTGCCAAGACCGAAACTATGGATTCGCCAGCATTCTGCTGCTGTGTGACCCAATTGTTACCACTGCTGGACACAATAGCATTATTTTAACTGTAAGTGCCTACATTGTTTTTATATAAACCTGCCTTATATACTAAACCATGAAAGTGTCTATTCTTATTCCATGGGGGAGCCAGGTATCATCCAATATTGAGTGACATTCACTCTTTGAAGACCTGTGATTCTAGTGTTACCTTTTATTTTATGATGATCGGTCATTGCACATGGTGGTGGATTGGTGTGATTGAGCACTGGATTACACAATTCTTTGGATCCCACAGGATTTTAAATCAGCAATTTAGCACCGCACTAAGAACTTTATTTCTTATTTTATTTGAGGTGTTCACTACCTTTACATTGTACTTTGGCAATATTTTTCATAGTGGATATTTTTAAGTGACGTTTATGTGTTTGTTTTATTTTTTAGGTTACTATTTTCATTCAATATTTATGACATATACTGTGTTTATATAGCTATTATTCTGTCACTATTAGGGATATCTCTGTGTGATTTAGGATTTTTTTAGATTTAGCACCACTCCATGCTTGTATTTACTAATAAAAACTGACAGGTGTTCTAATCTCTCTCCACTGTATCCATCCAACTGGATTTCATGTCATGAGAAAAGATACCGAACGGTTTCCTGAGATAAATCCTGCAAATTTCAATGAAATGCCTCATGCCTTATTTTAGTAGATTTTGTGAATTGCAAAAAAAAAAGGAAAAAATGCTTTACCTCTGAGCAAAATACTGTTTTGTAAATGGAGCCCAATTTAGATGATTTTAGTCCAACGTTGCATTTTGAATATGAGAAAAGGCACACACAGACATACAGTAATGGAGTTGATTTACCAGCTCGCTTTGCAAGGGAACTTTCCCCAGAGCTTAGTGAATGTGCCGAAATTTTACTTTGCAAAGAATACCTGATTGTGTGCAAGGAAAAAGACAGAATTTCTTTCTTGTACATGTCTGGATTTTGGAAGTCAGCAGAGCTTTACCCCATTCATTTAGCCCTGGGGAAAATACATTTGCAAAGTACAACCTTCCTTGCAAAGACAATCTTTGCACAATAAATTGAGTGAATATTTACTTCAAATATCCACTTATGTGAAACCAAATTTCTGTTTATTTATTTCATCTGCACATGATTGGGTATTGAAATTCAACGGGAATTTGCATTTCACATGAAATTGATAATTGCTGTGAATATTCACACTATTTATTGCGTGAAGACTCTCAACTGTGTTTAGTAAATCAGCCTCAATGTCTGTGTGTGCCCACCAACAATGCCAGGGAATAAAACAAAGCCTCATGATAAAACTAAAAGCAGCAAACCAAATGTTCTTTAGAAAAGTGTTCAGTATTCAGTGGTTCCTTCCAAGCCCTTATCATTACAAATATATGACCAAGGGCTCTAAAATAGCATACTGTTTATATATATATATATATATATATATATATATATATATATATATATAGTGACAACCATTAAGCTAAAGGGGATTGATTTCTGAAACACAAATATGCTGTTTACAGGTCCTTTGCAGGGGAAATTTCCCTTAGCTTAGCGAATGGGCCGAAGCTCTACTAACTTCCATCATCTAAACACATGCAAGCAAAAATACTGTTTTCACCACTTTCACTAAACTTAGAGAAAATTCCCTTGCAAAATATCCTATCTGACTTTAGTAACTCAAACTTAAAATTACAAGAATTAGCCCACTTAATATTGAAGTCCACAATACTGGTAGTCATTAACATAAAATGATAGACAACAAATTAAGAATGAGGCTCTGAAACTGATTAACACATAATAATGAAGACAAATCAACAATAAGAAAACAAATTAAACGAAATGTCAGCTTTCCTCGAAGAATGATTCCTACGGTCGGCAGTCAACAGCGACATCAAGTGGCCTTTTGTTTGAATTTCACATTATTTTTCTAAAGAGCCTTTTTCTCATCGCAGTATTTTTTTAGATTATCAGTATACACTGCTATATTTAGACATCAATATGTATTGCTAAATATACGGTATAGTAATGTATGATATATATATGATGCATAGAACTATGATTAAAAGATTCATAGCTTTATGATTAATGTCTCATGATACCCTATACTTTGGCCAATTTTGTAAATGTTTTAGAGAAATTATCATCCCATGAGCATGTAAATGTAACATTATTGTTAAAGCGGACCTATACTCATATCATACCATAAGGGTATATCAACAGTCTTGCTGAGATAGAGAAAAAAAAACAGTAAAAGAAAATCTGAAATGTTTCTCAGAGAAATGCTGCCCCCTCCCAGCTCCCTTCAGTGCTCACGGTCACTGCAAAAAGAGGTGGATCAACCAATCCGAACTCAGATCCCATTTTTTGTGTGAAGGTTATATGGTCCAATGCTTAAAGTGGAACTACACTGCATCTGAGCACCACAAACCAAAAACACAGTTTAATTCCACTTTAATATTCAAAGCAAATGTATCCATCCATCCATGCCTCCTTGCTTTATGTTGCTGAGAAATCATTTTGAAAAACACCCCCTAGTATTTCGGGCCCTGGCCATCTTGAGTGAGGGCAGATTAATTATATAGCATTTGCTTTCTCAAATTCATCTCCCCTTAGCTCAAGCATGCAGGCAGAAGGGTGTGCTTAGTTGAGAAAACCCCTCCTCCCTTCTTGAAGACTCTTGGGATGTATGACATCTATTGCCTAAGCCTGAAAACCAGGAAATAACTGAAGAAATGTAAAAAAAAAAAAAATGTAAAAAAATGATGATATACCTTCCTTTTCACTAATGCTAGCAGCTTAAGGATTACAAATAGGCAGAGGCAGCACTTAGGAGGCAATCGGTTGTGTTCTATTAGTTGGACTAGATGGAGTTGTGTCTTTTTTGACTTGACTAGTTGTGTAATTACACTAAATTGCCAAAAATATTGGGACGCCTGCCTTTAAACGCACATGAACTTTAATGGCATCCCAGCCTTAGTCCAAAGGGTTCAACATTGAGTTGGCCCACCCTTTGCAACTATAACAGCTTAAAATCTTCTTGGAAGGCTGCCCACAAAGTTTAGGAGTGCATCTATGGAAATGTTTGACCATTCTTCCAGAAGCGCATTTGTGAGGTCAGGCACTGATGTTGGATGAGAAGGTCTGGCTCGCAGTCTCTGCTCTAATCCATCACAAAAGTGTTCTATCAGGTTGAGGTCAGGACTCTGTGCAGATAAACAAAAACTGGTGTAGCACAACCAATGTGAAGTAAAAACAATAAATAAAGTCCAAATATTGTAAAAATGCCACTGTTGTGCCACTCTAGATGATAGTTCATAGAATTATTAATTTATATTATCCAGTGACTTCAGTGAACACCACCTCTAGCTGGAAGGCCTGCTCACCTCCAAATAATGACCTCACTACAGAGACACACACGCCAGGTATTAGGTTTCTCAGAATGCCATGGGGAAAAAAATCCTCCTCCTGGTGTCCCTGGTTCACGCTAACCTCCTCCTGGGATCTCAATCAATCGTGTGTGGCCATAAAATGACAAAGGCAAACCATAGTGCTGTATGCTACAAATATTTATTAAAACTGTACACAGGGGTTAAAACACTATAATCAACTCTCCACGTTGATATAAAAAACTGAAAAAACTTCCTGAATGGCGGTACCTCACATCTGTACACGTTACGCTCTCTGTTGAGCTTCTTTAGCATACCCAAATCTGTATCAGCCTTTTGTCATTACCTACATAGCAATGCTGGAAAAGGAAGGGGAAACACTGGGAGCTAATTAGGTTCTGCTACATGCACATGTACTTACAGGGAACAAAATGACAAAAGGAGAGCAGACTTGATGACATATTAATGGGTTGCTGCTCCTTCATTGTTCAATCAGCAGACTGAGGGTGGGGAGGTGCCACAACTGTATCTCTTAACTCAACCAGAGAAAGTAGCGTCACCCTCCTGGTTGTGCTTTCCAGCAAAGATGTATGAATCACAAAAGTGGCTAAATAAAATTGCTAATGGCAGAGAAGACAGTTCACAATAGTGTGTTTAGTTGTTTTCCTAAAGCTTAGCCCAAAGTGCCAGTTGAGTGTAATCAGAAAGGCAAAGAGATTCAGTACATAGACCAGTCATTAGTGGTGCACCGCAAGGCTCTGTACTAGGCCCTGTTCTATGTAATCTATATGTAAAGGTTGTTGGGCAAGGTATGTCTTTTTGTTGATGACACAAAAGAGTGCAATAGGGTTGACATCCGTGGAGGTGTCTGTAACATGGAACATGATATGGCATTGCTGGACGATTGGTTAAACTGGTAGAAACTGTAGTTCAATATTTCTAAATTTAAAACAATGGGAAAATCAAGGGAAAAAAGAATTCCTTGACCGAGTACAATTTTGGGGATACAGTGTTGGCCAGTACTACCGAGGAAAAGGGTTTGGGGGTGCTTATTTCAGATAATTGGAAAATAAGCAAACAGTGTGGCAATGCCAAGAGAAAAAAATAGAATTCTAGGATGCATCACTTTGGCAGTCATCATCAGGTGGGAGGTACCCCTTACCCTTCCAAAAATGCTAAACTTATTTTTTTACGGAAAGGTATAAAATCATGCATTACAAAAAAACAGAATTTCAAATGACAATAAAATTACCTGTGCAGATATAAGCAGTAATTGTGGACACCTGAAAAATGCAGGATTTGTTTAATAGTTATAAATTTACTCTAAGAAGCCCTGAAACTGATCATGCTATATATAATCTTATTCCAAGTGTAATTCTGGATGTAATTACATACTATTTATATAGGAATGATACATTCTTTTATGTACCAAAATGTTACTAGCTGTTGGATAGACTTTAGAAGCAATAACAGCTTTGCACTTTTCTGGCATAGAATGCAATAAATGTTTAAGTTCTTCTGGTGTAATAATATGATACCAGCACTTTATTATACATTCTATGAGTGTGTATTTGTTTCTTGGACTTTCTTTTCCAATACCACATTTTAGTCTTGCCCAGAGGTTTTAAATGGAGGTTAGGTCCGGTCTGTTTCCTGGCCAGTCAATAACATTAACTTGAGGGGGGGTGAAAACCAGTGCTTTACAGTCTTGGCCACATGGCAACTAGCATTATCTTGCTGGAAATTAAATTCCTGTATTGTGTGAAGGAATAGCTTTGCAGAACAAAGACAGACCCTAGATTTTTCAAATGTGTCCTCAATTTAGGCCTTTAGTGGGCCAATAAAGTTCATGGTAGGTTTATGATGCTCAATTCAAAAAAGCCAACACACCAGAATAAGTATATATAGTAATATAAAGAAAGTGTCAGTTATTGCCTATTTAGCTGAGTCCAGTGAGCACATGGCTAAATTAGAGAGCCATATTCTTGTGTCACTGTTTTGTGAATTAAGCCTAATGCGCGAAAGAAACTTTGATTTAGTGATCCTGCTATGCTTGGATTCATCATGTATCTATCTATCTATCTATCTATCTATCTATCTATCTATCTATCTATCTATCTATCTATCTATCTATCTATCTATCTTATAAAAAAAAGAGAACCTTGTAATTGAAGTTGGACTAGCAGTCTTGCTGATCCACTTGCTTCAATACTTTCTCATTGACCCAAAACAAGTATGAACAGGGGATTGGAAGTTCTGAAATCACTTTGACGTCTCATGTTGCATGCTTGTTCCAGTGACCTAAAATGAGTTGAAACCAATGATAATCAAGGAAGTAGCATTTTCAGAGAGTCAGCAATGGCAACCTATTTATTTTTCTCAGTACAGTTAATTTATTATTCTTTGTTGCAGGAGCCTGTAAAGCATTAAACCAGCGATCAGCAGATTGCTCGTGCCATGCAGGTCTCTGTATTGGCTTCCTTGTAACTCATATGAGGATGCCGATACGTGCTGACAGTGCCGTGGTTGTTCCTGGAAAACTATAAGCTGACAACCTCAAAGGCTGCTGGACCTTGTAGTTTTTCATTCACAGACAGCTGTGAATGAGTGACGCGACCGGGTGGGCAGAGCCCCACGTTTTTTTTACTTTGACAGCTAGCGGGGAGGAAAAGATTCCCTGCTAGCTGTCACAGCGAGGGAGCAGGAGGTGCGGGGGCGAGTGAGTTAATAACATGTTACATGTTACACCCCAAATATGGGTGTTACATGTAACATGTTATGAAAGGTGAACTTATCCTTTAATGCATTTTCTGCATTAAAGTAAAAAATGTCCCAGTAATTGTATCTCCCTTTCATCCCCTTATACTTACAGATAGGCACAGTGCTGGATCGAGACAGTCCTATCTCAATCCAGCACTGGGCCCATCTGCAGAGGCTTTCTCCTTTCTCTTGCTCACAGAGGCAACAGTGGGGGGGGCATTGGCTCCTGATGCTGCCAATCAAATCCTTTGAGCAAAGAGTGGAGGTGGGGCTGAGCCATGTTGTGTATGTCAATAGACACACACAGCCTGGCTTGGGATCAAGCCCATAGGAGTGCCCCCACAGGAAGCAGCTTTTTATGGGGGCACACTGAGAAGAGGAGGAGCCTGCAGCACCATTGGGGGACTCCAGAAGAGGAGGATCAGGGCTGTTTTTTGCAACACCATTTCACAGAACAGGTAAGTATAACATGTTTTTTATTTTAAAAAAAAATTGCCTTTGCAAAATCTTTAAGCTATAGGCTTTTTTTATTTATATTCCGGAAAGGACCCCCCATCCATTTTTAAAAAGTGCCCAGTGACAAGTCAGGTTTTTAGGACTTTAGCACTTCCTAGTCCAGAGCCAGGTGGTAGCAGAATTAAATCCTACAATACCTGCTTATAGAGACTCTGCATTTACCAATGGTTGTCCTGGAGTTAAGCACTAGCATCTAGCATTTCTCTCATTCACTTGTTTCTTTTTGTCATGCTCCCCATTTTATATAATAAGCTTCATACCACTCAGATAAATAATAGTTACGTGTTGCTGAAGTGGTTGCTATAGCATAACTCAATGTGTCTGATTTAGGTATCAGGTTACAACTAAAGAAATATATAGGAAATAAGCCAAGGAGCAGACCCTTAACAGTTTTTTTTTTATCCAGGTTTCATTTCTGGAGAAAAATTTAAGAATGACCAAATACAATGACTACATTCTGCTGTTCTGCTTTATTATGAGACTAAATGTTCATGTTGTAAACCGCAAGGGCACACCCAGTGTTTCTAGAAAGTGAGTAAAAAGAAAAACTCTTACCGCATTCAGAATAACATAATTACATTTTGTGCCCATAGTCAGTGATGAAGAACCATATTCAGTTTAGTAAGGAAGGAATATTACGAGACAACACATTTCCTTACTCACTGATCACATTACATTTTTTTTTGCTGCCTAGGCAAAAATATCTTTTTTTCTTTTTTCAGATTGTATTTTAAGGAAAATAGGAACAAAACAGATATTTGGTGGAAGGCTACATCCACTAAAGGGTGCTAAGGCTGCTCCCTGTTTCACAATGGAATTTCTTTCATATGTTGATTTTCAAGTTAACTTATGTTATTTTATATTTAATTTGTTATAATGTTATTGATGATTTAACATATTGAATCACTGGCTACCCTATGGGGGTTCACATTTAACTGGGAAGTTAAATTAGGGTGTCTAATGTTGGTATTTGGTGGGTCAATGATTTCTATCTATCTATCTATCTATCTAAATATAGATGAGGTAGTAGAGCGCACTAGTGGCACCTAGTGATAAAAATAAATAGCGTATAGCTGCTGCAATCACTAAATGTATTCCCACATCCACAGTAAATTAATATAAAAATATAAAAATATGTGATCGCACTGCCTCAATAACCAAATATGGTAACAACTGCAAAGTGACAATACATTTCATATGGCTAAAGTACCACTGCAAACTATATATCAGTGAACATACATATAAGAACATGCAAAAAAGTCCACTTAAAAATGAATATGAATAATCTTCTTATTAATTGTGCAATTGAGAAAGTCTCTATTTAATAGTGCTTCACACTACGCAGTGTTTTGCCAATTTCCGACTTGTGCACCTTTCACCAGGTGAAGTGCCAGTTCCCCTTCATTTTAGACCCCAAAGGGTCAACCAAACATGTAAGCAGATCAATCTGATGGACTAGATCCTGGTGCCCAGGCTCCTTTAAGAGCAATCGAGTTCCCCTCCAAGATGGCTCCACACAGCTCACAAGCAGGTCATAGGCAACAAACTACAAAAGAACAGCCTCCAATAGTACAGTACCTGGGTTACTACGTTCAACAAACCGCACAAAACCAGCTTCATAAAATACACTTACATTTATTTGATAAAAACAAGCATGTAATAAAAATCCAGCATCTCACGTGATCCTATGAATACCCTCGCCATCAGGCTCAACCTCTAAGTGTTACGCCACCAACGCACGTGGCTTCATCTAGAGGAAATCTTTTCTATTTTGTTGTCTATGACCTGCTTGTGGGCTGTGTGGAGTGTTGAGTGTTGTCCATGAAGTTGATGTGTTGAAAGCAGAAAAAAATGGGCACACTAGTTTGTTGCGAATAGGGCTACGTAGCCACAGACAGGTCAAGATACCTAAGCTAACCCATGTGCACAGCCAAAGGTGCCTAATATGGACACAAGAGCATTAGAACTGGACCCAGATCACCATGGAAGAAGGTGGCTTGGTCTGATGAATCATGTTTTCTTTTACATAATGGGGATGACCAGATGTTTGTGCATTGCTTACCTGAGGAAGAGATGGCACCGGGATGCAGTATGGGATGAAGGCAAGCCGGTGGAGGCAGTGTGATGCTTTGGGCAATGTTCTGCTAGAAAACCTTGGTCCTGCCATTCATGTAGATGTTACTCGGACATGTACCTCCTACCCAAACTTTGTTGACCAGGTACACCCCTTCATGGAAACAGCATTCCCTGATGGCAGTGGCCTCTTTCAGCAGGATAATATACCCTGCCACACTGCAAAATGTTTAAGATTGGTTTGAGGAACACAACGAGTTTGAGGTGTTGACTTGGCCTTCAATCCATCTCAATCCATTGAGCATCTGTGGGATGTGCTGGAAAAACAAGTCCAATCCATGGAGGTCCCACCTAGCAACTTACAGGTCTTAAAGGATCTTCTACTGATGGTTGAAGCCAGACACCACAGTATACCATCAGAGGTCTAGTGGCATCCATGCTGCGACAGCTCAGGGATGTTTTGGTGGCAAAAGGGAGACCTACTCAATATTAAGTGGGTCATCACAATGTTATGGCTGATCAGTGTAGTTGCATACAGTAGCAGTCTAGCTGATTCAGTAGCTTTAAAGCATTCTCAGTCGTTTACCTAGAACAAAATGCAGATCAGGAGTCCGGAGATCACTTTGACTTCACACGTTGCATACTTGTGTAGCACCCTAGTAGGCTACTAGTGTGAAATTTAGTTTTTGGCCTCCCCATAACCAGAGAGAGCAATAATCTCTTAATAGTGTCTGTTCTGGATTCTGCTGGTGCAGGCTTGGTTACATTCCCCTGCATCTTACTGAGTTATGCGATATAGTAGGTGGAAGAACCTAGACCCTAGCCTGCATATTATTGCCTCTTCTGTCAATTCCTGGTCAGAGGAGTGAGTGACCGAGGCTGAGAAGGGTATAAAGCCTCCTATGTAGCCTCCTGAATATTTGCAGAGAGCTCATTTAAGGATCCATGACACAGGCAAAGCAAGTACAGAAACTGACTGATACTGCAGGCAGCAACACAGTACTCGGGGCACAGTGAGTACCAGCCTCTTAGACTTTCTTAAGCTTCATTTGAGAGAGCTTTTTCTTAGTACATCCAGGACTATACTCCGGTTGAGGAGTCCCTGCATAGTACCATTTACTGTCATTTTAGATCAGTTTTAGTGTCCCCATATTACAGCTTTTTGAAGTTTATTGGGGTATCCCAAGGCTTACCCTCACCCTATCACAGTTCTTTTCACAAAAAAAAATACAAAAGACATGTGCAGTCTGTTCCCTGACTTAAGTGACTGAACTACCGTATCCAGGATAAGGATACTTATTTTTAAAAAGTGACAGTTTTTTCCCATTGCGTCTAAATAAATTTGAAAATAACTGTAAGATGGCTGAAAAGAGAGTGCCTTAGGCTTGTGTAAAGATTTGTTTATTTGAATCTAAAGTATGTAGGATATGTTAACAAAGGAGGCTAAAACCCTCTCTCTTCTACTCTTCTCTCCTTTTACTTTAGTCTTGTTTTACTCCGCCTAATCTGGAATGACTATATTGCATGCAAATAACACAAAACAAATAGGTCAGACCTCCTTGGTTATCTCAACATACTCTTCTATAGCATGCATATACAGTTATCTCTTCATTTTCCATTGAAAGACTATATGGTGATTTGTTTTATACAATTAAATATTGTTAGTCAGTACTGGAATTGTATATATATACCTGTATAATTCCAATAATTGGCACCACAAATCTTCGTACAAACCAAACTTTGTACACCTTCCTGTAATTTTCAAAACTGTTCAATATAAACTATTGCAAACAATATAAATTGCCAAGCAGATTACCATGATGCATAAACGTTTGCCAAGCATTGATTAAACATAAACATTTACATAGCTGCCAGTGTGTCATTTTATAGCACTTACTGTCAGACAGGGCATCATGTTATCAATCTGCCTGGTATGTAGTCCATTTTATTCCATATTATCTTGGCAATAAAAAAAAATAAATTCAGGGAGGTAGTTCATCTAGGTACACATTTTTCTGGCAGGCAATACATTAGAATACTCATGTCCTTGGCAGGCAGAACATCGGTACACTCATCTGACTAACAGGAAGTTCATCGGAGTACACCAAAGCTTGACATGTGGTATAGCAGAATACATATCTGTTTAGTAATCATTATAAAGAAATTTATCCCTGCGCTGCCCCAAAGCATCCAAATCAATATTATCCAAAATGAAAAGCATCACCAACTCAAAATGTGCTATATTGTGAAAATTAGTGTAGTGCTTTTCAAACATAGCTTAAAACCTTAGTAAATAAATACAGCATATACATGATAGATACCTGTGTCCAAAAACACTTGTTCAAATTAGTGAAAAAGTATCATATGTATTACAGTCCCCAAAACATAAAATTAAATGTAAGAAAAATATTTTTTTTCAATATCATATTGAAAAAGAATTTCTATATTTAAATTTTATCTTACATGGTAAGACAAAACATGGTGATTGTTGGATTATTGTACATGAAAATCACAAATAAATGTGAAAATGACTGTTTATTTATATATACAGTTTGGGTTTAATATACTACACTATAAAGTTTTATTTTTTTGGGGTACTAACTGTGAAAACAATGGAAGCAATGAACACTGTCTGGAGTCCAAAGAGAAGATCTGAGTGAGAGTTGGGATATGTGCGATTATGCCCTGGACTTTAGGGCAATAGAATTTGATAAGACTATATTGGCTTGTGGGATAGGGCACTTGGTGGAGAATCCACATAAAGAAGAGTAATTTTTGCACTGTATTTTCACAATACATATAAAACTTCTGGAGGGGAAGAACACATTGTAATAGGAAAAAACACAGCCACCTGGATTGTGAAAAAAAGCTTTATTTGACCCTCACATACATTAAGAGTCACAAGATTCAGTGAGAACATAAAATAACTTTGGAAAGTAAGAATAGGACTGATGATATTGGACTGTATTATTGATTTAATATTGAAAGGCTGAATCCACAGGTATGTACACAAAGAGGCAGGGTTTGAATGACATCACTGACCACATATGGCCATATAACAATATTTTGGCAGTGATATCACCGGAGCCAACTTGTCAGGAAGCTGCACCTTTAGGAACATTAGTTCTCCCTGCCTGTTGTCCCCTCCTTCTATACTTTCATTGCTCTCCTCCTCAATCCCAGATGCAATATATTTCTGCACATCCTTTTTCAGCAAGTAGCTAATGATGTTAATAATTCAGTGGATTCCTCAATGTAGGAGTAGCTGTGGATCAAGAGGAGGAACAGACCTCACACTATTCAGGACTTGGGAGTAAAAGGAAGCAAAAAGAACAAAATAAAATAAAATTTAGCACTGTAGTTCTGTGGTAGCACATGGCACTATAAACCTTTCCCTCCCAATACTATCAGCTGTCTCTCTTTCACTAAACTCCACCACCCTGACAAAGGGCTTCTGCAAAAGATCCCTTTTATAGTGCGTGGACTAGGATTTGGCAAAAAAAAACATCATTGGCCAAAGTTGAGTATCTGACCAGAGGTGAGGTGAAAGTCTTTGACCAATGATTGATTTTTTTATGGGACGTTTGGCTGGGCAATTCTTGCCAAACCTCCAGAAAGTTTGTATGCAATCAAAGCCCTCCAAACATAGAAAGCTCAAATTAAACCCTGA
Organism: Aquarana catesbeiana; assembly: GCF_042186555.1. Taxonomy (NCBI): domain Eukaryota; kingdom Metazoa; phylum Chordata; class Amphibia; order Anura; family Ranidae; genus Aquarana; species Aquarana catesbeiana. The sequence goes on from NC_133324.1 coordinate 695,566,964, forward strand.
GCCCATTCCTACCGTCTGACCTCCAATTTTGATGTTCTTGTTAAGGCCGTTTGATGGTGACCTATTAAAGGAAACAAAGACTCACTCAGATTCTGTGTGGGACTGAATAACTGTCTTTACTAAGCATTTTTCCATTTACAACACTTTAACTTGCACTTATTAGTTTCCAGCACTCACATAAATAAAGCAGGCAGTAATGTCTGGACTTCTGTTGCCTCTCTCTTTGTTGTTCTCTTACTCTCTCCCTTTCCTTTTCTCTTTCTCTCTCTCCTTTTTTCTATCTCTATTTCCTCCCCATCCCCTTCTCACTTTGCCTTAAATTCCTCACTAGAAAGAAGAATAGAGAATAGAGGTAGCACTCACAAGTCAAATAAATATCCCCAAGCGTCATCTTGACCTGAATAGGCCTTGCTTTGGGCCTAAATGGGCCTCACGTTTCCAGGAGAGGGATCTACTTGATTGTTCAGAAAGGAAAGAATCCTGACGTTGGTGAGCAGCCTTTGATTGGAGTCAGCTGCACACAGAAGTCTTCTTCTAAACACCTTCACTGAATCATAAACAGAGCAATTCCTGAAAACTCTGAAACTACTATGCCTTCCCATCACATCACTTGCTAGCTGATGATACACTGCAATTACCATCTTTCTGGCAGAGAAAGATACATAATGTCCTGGTATACAGTATAAGAATAACACAATAAATGCACTCTGTCTTCCTGGGATATCTTACATCTGGAAATACATCTTCTTCACATACCAGTCAATGTATTGAGTTACACTTCTCACTGTCAAGAAATTGACTTGTAAAAAATGTCCTTTTTTGCAAGCAGTACATCAGAAAACACATATGGCTGACAGGCAGCACAGTAATAATTACATCTTCCTGATAGGCAGTGCATTAGGATGCACATTTTAATGACAAAGTGAATACTAGCATGAATTCCATGATAGCAGTCATGTAATCATGGAGCACATCATCAAATTATGTGTCAGAATGCACTTTTTTTTTTCAAGTGATCTATTAGAATATTTCTGTTTCGTGATCATTGCATAAAGGCATTTTATATTGACAAGTACTGCAGTTATCAATATAGCTTATTGTTCACTTTACTCATATTAAAAACCTTAAAAAACCTTTTGAAGACACCATGACCATATCAAGTCCAGAAAAGTTTTTTTTTTTGGCAGTTGAACAATACAGAAAATGTACATTGCATATTAAAATGTTGAAGAACATAGACTAACCAACGACATCCCTTCCATCACTGCATGACAGCCCACTAAGTATTAAAGAAAAATAAATTGCTTTATACATTAAACTACTGATGTCTAGGACGTTCTACAGTTACATACAGCTACCCATAGACATGAAAAAGTGAAGGCCTCTGTACATAGCTTTGTGCAAATTAGCGCACACGCACAGATGCAATTCACCAAAGACACCTAAAGTGCATTTGGTGCTTTATGCCTGTGCATGTGTGCTGTTTTACGCAAATAGCTGCATACAGCTACCTTCACCCCTTCATGTCTATGAGTGGCTGTACACAGCGCTTCCAGGACAGCATAAATATGCAGTGTCTTTATGCTGCATGGACAAATGCGCTCAAGTGCATTTAGCCAAAAGGTAGCTATGTTTTGTTTCTATTTTACTGCTTTGATCTTAAATGTCTAGTGTGATTTTTGGTTATTGCTTTTTTATTGTATTATACCTTGGCATAATGTTTAAAATTGATCTTTTAAATTAGAGAAGCAGCATTGAAATAGGGGTAAAATACACACATACTGATGCAAATATTGGCTGACAGCTAACCTGTGACTGAACATATTATTTGCTTAGCTGTCTGTGGTTTTAATGCTTTCTGAGTATCTGAGTAACAGACTTGAATTAAGTATGCAGGAAGTGAAACCAGAATGAGGCAATAGTTTCTTTTAAGTAGCTGTCTCGCAAAATGAGCAGGATTCAAGCTTCTGCGTGTGCAGTACCGCATTTGGCCACTGGTGCGGGGGCGCCGGTGACACTCAGAGCTGTTCGGAAATACTCGGAAACACTTGGAAATCTGCGTGTGTGTTGTGGCAGTGTGGCCCAGGTTTTTAGAGGTTAAAACAATTGGTGAGGAGGCAATATATGGCCTGCTCAACTCCTGTCAAATGTCCCCTCTAAATCTTTCTTCAGAGGGCAACACTGTACATTAGCCCTAACTGGTTCACATAAAAGCTTGTCTACTCTTACTGCTTATAATTGAGCACTGTTATGGGGGTGGTTGGAGTAAAAAACAGGTTCCTCAAGGGTGGGATTTCAACGGACCATAAACAGTATTGAATCATAAAAATACAAATGTATTAATAGTTGTATTAATACATTTGTATTTTTATGATTCAATACTGTTTATGGTCCATTAAAATCCCATCCTTGAGGAACCCGTTTTTCACTCCATGTATCAGGGATGTGGACCTTAATCAGCTTGACCCAGTCAGTTGGCAAAAATCCTCCTGGGAGTGGTAGGAGGATCATCAGCTCTAACCAGGTTGACATGTAGTTTGCATTGCACGTTTTTATTTGAATCTAGCAAATGGAGTGACAAAGGAGCATAGGATATATCAATATCAGCAAGTGTGTGTGTGTGTGTGTGTGTGTGGGGGGGGGGGGGTCCAGACTATTAAGTTACCCTACAGGGCTAAAGTACTAAAGTTCAGGTTCACATTAAGCTATTAAAGCACTATCTTTCATTTAAAAATGTATACACTTACCATTTCCAACAGTATATTAAAGCAAACCTGTAAATTGTAGAAACCTCTGTGGTTGTTAAAATGGCATACCGAACTCCATATTGTTAACGTTCTGAGCTAAAATGTTGAAAAGTCAAATAAAAAGTCTTAGACGCTCTTTTATTTCACATTTAACCACAGTGCTAAACAAGTTCAATTAAGTGTCTGCTATTTTTCTCATTCTAGGTAAGAATGCCAAAGCAGAGCTGCTGTAAAAGTCTATATATATTAGCAACTCAAAACCAAAATTGATATATATTGAAGTCATGTGAAAGTCTTTCTTGTGAGGACTAAACACACATGCAATGTGTGGGCAGCTCCAGCAGTCAGTAATTCCATCCAGAAATAAAGGGCTGTGGACTTTATTAGTCTCCAAGTAGTCCTTTAACCGTAGGTCTGTGCTGAGGCTTTCAGACTCCCATCTCTACTGAAAACAACTTAAGTGCTTCTAAAATGGGCTTTTTGTGTTCTGCATAACACTTAATTACTTAGTCAAGCAAGCAGCAGTGACAGGCCTATAAAATATCAGTCTGTATTGCTCAACAGACACAACCTTTCCTGAACAAACAGTAAGTAACCACAGCCCAAACTGGATGATGCTTGTAAAACATACACTGGCATACTCAGTGGCAGGAACGTGGTTTCCTACATACACAATATTGGATTTTTTTTTTTGTTTTATCAATTTCTTTTTACGGATAGGAAAGATGATACTGGTTGTCAAGTTAGTATTTCTACTAATATAAATGTGAATGGTGCAACAAGTACATAATACCACACGAGGGATGAGCAAAATTGAGTATTTTGCTCTACTAAAATTGTAGCAAATTAATAGTCAGAACATGGGGCGGGGCTAATTAACCACTTGACCACTGGGCACTTAAACCCCCTTAATAACCAGACCAATTTTCAGCTTTCGGTGCTCTCACATTTTGAATGACAATTACTCAGTCATACAACACTGCACCCATATTACATTTTTATCCTTTTTTTCACACAAACAGAGCTTTCTTTTGGTGGTATTTAATCATTTAATCTGTTTTTTTTTTATTTTTTGCGCTATAAAAGAAAAGAGACTGAAAATTCTGTAAAAAAATGAATTTTTCTTTGTTTCGGTTATAAAATTTAGCAAATTAGTAATTTTTCTTCATAAATTTTGGCCAAAATTTATACTGCTACATATCTTTGGTAAAAAAAGTACAAATTGGTGTATATTATTTGGTCTTTGTGAAAGTTATAGAGTCCAAAAGCTATAATGCCAATATCTGAAAATTGATCACACCTGAAGTACTGACGGTCTAATTTCTTGAGACCCTAACATGCCAGAAAAGTACAAATACCCCCCAAATGACCCCTTTTTGGAAAGAACACATTCCAAGGTATTTAGAAAGATGCATGGTGAGTTTTTTGAAGTTGTCATTTTTTCCCACAATTCTTTGTAAAATCAAGATTTTTTTTTTTTCACAAAATTGTCATATTAGCAGGTTATTTCTCACACACCGCATTTGCATACCACAAATTACATCCCAAAACACATTCTGCTATTAATCCCAAGTATGGCGATACCACATGTGTGAGACTTTTACACAGTGTGGCCACATACAGAGGCCCAACATGCACGTAGCACCTTCAGGCGTTCTGGAGCACCCAGGCCAATTCTGACATTTCTCTCCTACATATAAAAATCATCATTTATTTGCTAGAAAATTACATAGAACCCCAAAACATTATATATGTTTTTTTAGCAAAGACCCTAGAGAATACAATGTCGGTCGTTGTAACTTTTTATCTCGCACGGTATTTGCGCAGCAATTTTTTGCACGTGTTTTTTTTTGGAAAAAAAAAACAGTTTTGTGCTTTAAAAAAAAACTAAACAGTAAAGTTAGCCAAATGTTTTTGCATAATGTGAAAGAAGACGTTACACCGAGTAAATAGATACCTAACATGTCACCATTCAAAATTGCACACGCTCGTGGAATAGCACCAAACTTCGCTACTTAAAAATCCCCATAGGCGACGCTTTAAAATTTTTTACTGCTTACATGTTTTGAGTTACAGAGAAGGTCTAGGGCCAAAAGTATTGCTCTCGCTCTACCGATCACAGCGATATCTCACATGTGTGGTTTGAACACCGTTTTCAAATGCGGGACTTACGTATGCGTTCGCTTCTGCATGCGAGCACATGGGGACAGGGGCGCTTTAAAAAAATTTTAGTTTTTTTTATTGTTCATTTTACTTTATTTATTTTAGTTTGACACTTTTTTCCAAAAAAATTATTTTTTGATCACTTTTATTCCTATTACAAAGAATGTAAACATCCCTTGTAATAGAAATATGGCATGACAGCTCCTCTTTACAGTGAGATATGGGGTCAATAAGACCCCACATCTCACCTCTAGGCTGGGAAGCCTGAAATAATTAAAAAAAAAAAACGATCCTGGCTTCGATCGTAGCGGTGAGTCGGTAGAAGCACCGGAGGGTGGTGGGAGGGTGGATGTCCCCTCTCGCCTCCCGTAAGAACAATCAAGCAGTGGAACAGCTGCTATGATCATTCCTATGGTGTAGGGAATTGCCGGCTGAAAAAGCTGATATCTGAATGATGCCTGTAGCTGCAGGCATCATTCAGATATCCCCGCACAAAGTCAAGGACGTCATATGACGACAGGCGGGTGCGCGCCCCAGGGGGTGCGCGAGAGCGGAATTCTGGGGGACGTCACTGTACACCCTCCCAGTGTTAAGCAACCGCCCTGTAGCCATCATTCGGCTATGGGCCGGTTGTTAAGTGGTTAACCACTTTAGCCCCGGAAGGATGTGCCCCCTTAATGACAGGCCATTTTTTGCAACACGGCACTGCATCGTTTAAATGACAATTGCACAGGTGTGTGATGCTGTACCCAAACAAAATTGATGTCTTTTTTTCCCCACAAATAGAGCTTTATTTTGGTGGTATTTGATCACCTTTGCGGTTTTTATTTTTTGCGCTATAAAAAAAGAGCGACAACTTTGAAAAAAAAAAATATTTTTTACTTTTTGCTATAATAAATATCCAAAAAAAAAATTAATAAAAAAAAAACAAATTTCTTCATCAGTTTAGGCCAATATGTATTCTACATATTTTTGGTAAAAAAATCACAATAAGCGTATATTGATTGGTTTGCGCCAAATTGATAGCATCTATCAAATAGGGGATATATTTTCTGCATTTTTATTATTCATTTTTTTTTTTACTAGTAATGATCCGTGATTTTTAGCGGGACTGCGACAATGTGGTGGACAGATTGGACACTTTTGACACTTTTTTGGGACCATTGACATTTAAACAGCGATCAGAGCTAAAAATAGCCACTGATTACTGTATAAATGTCACTGCCAGGGAAGAAGTTAACATTAGGGGGTGTAAGGTGTTCCCTAGGGAGGTGTTTCTAACTGTGGGGGAAGTGTACTGCCTGGGAGTAGAGAGAGATCGCTATTCCTGATCACTAGGAACAGCATATCTCTCTATTTCCCTGACAGAATGGGGATCTGTCAGTTTACATTGACAGATCCGCGTTCTGGCTTTCTGAGGGGTGATCGCGGGTAGCGGGCAGACATCACGGCCGCCAGCCACGCACATCATCTCTGGCATTGCGCCACACCGCCTTTATCTCTTAAAGTGGCCAACGTACAGCTACAGCGATTTGCCCAGCAGTGCCAACCTGCCACCGTATAATGATAGCGGCTGGTCGGCAAGCAGTTAACAATGTGCCACCTCCTGTACATAAATAGGCAACTAAATAAGAAAAAAATACAACAAGGGGGCTTTTAAGGCACCCAACACAGACATTTAAAAATCTAAAATATTATTTATTGGTATGCATTAAAATCCTAGTAATTCATAAAAACAGTCATTCATGACCCATAGCACATAGTAATTGGACCTCATCTGAGAGGACTATGTCCCACTCCCAACCCAAATATACGTATGTAACATTAATATGATCGGTTTGTACAAACACAAGTAATTTTGTAGTATCCAAAGTCTGGGGGTGAAACAGACCTCAGATTCTCAAGGTGTTTCTCTGAACAAAAGTCCACAAAAGGAATTCAGATGAGGGGTGTACAAAATCTAGTCGATACACTAAATAGTCTACCGTGTTGACACTAAGGCCAGTTAATAGGAAAAGAAGTGAAAAATCATCCAATAAATCATAAATTTGGCTCCCAAGAGAGCCAAATCTGAAAGAGGGGCACACACATTCTTTTGATACCATACTGTTGAATGTCATTGGGGTATATGTGACTTCCTCTTCTCTGGCCATTTTTGGCTGATAGTGGACATATGCCTTTTTAATGCGTACATCTTGTGTGTTTACATGTCATTTTTATGTATGAATAAAATATAATTTTTAATCAATATTGTTGATCCAGTCTAGCCTTTAAAGTCCGACCTAGCGGGTTTATTTCTCTGTTTTTGCTCAAATTATCTATACGAATGTGGCATGAAAGTGATAGATTTCAAACTGTTGAAAGAGGGATAAGTATAAGGCTAAACCTAAATTTAAGATGTATGGCTCTGTGTATGAACTAATTTATCTGTATGCTGACTTTTTTATAAAATTGTCTTCAAGCAAGCCTGATTGATTTAGTTTTTTTTTCTTTTTTGGAGGGGGGGGTCTCTTTAAAATATATAGCTTCTTCTCTTCTTCTTTTGTTTTGGTGTTTATGTGTTTATGCTTTTTTGTTTTTCCTTTGTTAATGCAAAGAAAATGTATTAAAAAATCGACAACAAATGTGTGAGGCGCAACTCAAGTGCAAATAATAAATGCTTAGTGTTCCAAAATAAACAACTCATAATATCAAAGTGCTTTAAATAAATCAATTCATATATCATAAAGTGTTGAAGTGTCCATCCAAATTTGAAAATGAGTCCACATATATATAGAAATCCGTTGTGCTTTAAATTGCTCTGTGCAGTAAACTTCAAAAACATTCAGTATTTTGTGTGCAGGTCACCACTCTGTGCCCCCCTCCTTTGCCTCCACACTCACCAAACCAAGATGTTATACGTACCTTGTATATACCAACAGCCTCCGCTCTGGAAATCTCCACTGGTATGGCTTTTGATGGATCAGTGTTCAATTATGTTGTTCGGTTATGCATGCATGTTAGGGGAAAACATAAACCAGGCAATACCCCATTGCATGATACCGTTTATTGAAGATTAAAAATCATTTAAAATTCTACTCACATAAAACTGCATGCATCACATGTAATGGTTCCGACACTCAATGACCATCAGACTGGGATTAGGTAGACAGAAGTGGCGCCAGCAAGCCCCACCCAATGCGTTTCATCACAATGACATCATCAGGAGCAGCGCCATAATGGTGCACTATGTCTTATTTATAGCTTGTACTTTATTAACCCTTCACTGGATTCCTGCATATGTTTACCAATTGTTTGCTGTGATATACTCATTATAATTACCTCCTCCTCCATTTCCAACCTCACGGTTGGTCAGCCATAAAGGGGAACTCCCCCTTATAAGGGAAGCTCCACATATATACTCTAAAGAGGAACCCACACTACATTAGATAGATATCAAAAATAAAAATAAAATAATATCTAAATAAAAATAAAAAAGTAAAAAATGAAAAATATATAATGAGTTAAAAACAGATTATAAGTTTATTTGCCAATTTTGATATCTTTGAAAGGGGGACTTTAGCCCTCATGCTATCAATATAGATGTTTCATAATTGTTTCAACCCTGCAATAAAGGAGTTTAAATTTATATTGACATTAAGCCCCCCTGGACCAAAGTTTCTAGTCTATAGATCCATTGTAACGAAACGCGTGGGAAAGGGCTTGCTGGAGTCACTTCTGTCTACCTAATTCCGGTCTATGGAATGCAGATGGTTGCCGAGTGCTAGAACTGCTGCATTACAATACATGTGATTTAGCTTGTGTGATGCGAGCAACAGTTTTATGTGAGTAGATTTTTAAATGTTTTTTAATTGTCAATAAACGGTATCACGCTATGGGGTATTGCCTAGTTTATGATTTCCCCTAACATGGATGCATAACGGAACAACATAGAGGAACACCAATCCATCAAAAGCCATAACAGCCAGAGTGGAGGCCGTTGGTATATACAAAGCGCAAAGAACATCTTGGTCTGGTGAGCGTGGAGGCAAAGGAGGGGAGCATGGAGTGGTGACCTGCATACAACACATTGAATGTATTTGAAGTTTACTGCACAGAGCACTTTAAAGCACAATGGATTTATATATATATAATTTTCAAATTTGGATGGACACTTCAGCACTTTATGATATATAAATTGATTTATTTATAGCACTTTTATATTATGAGTTTTTTATTTTGAAACACTAAATAAGCATTTATTATTTGCACTTGAGTACCGCCGTGCATATTTGTTTTTTTATATTTGGATTACTCCTGGGTTGGAAGTAGTCATTGTGCAGGCAGCCACACCAATAATTTAACCCTTAGTGCAGAGTCTATTGCATATACAAAGAAATTGTATCACCAAATTGGCTATGCAAAATACTATTCTTCTATTATACAGCTACAGAACTCCGAATGTAAACTGAACAAACTAAAAAGTTTGTGGGAAGAAGAACATTCCAACAAATGAAACAACAGGAAAGGAGCCATATTTGTCTTAATCCAAAAATGACTTTAAGCAGCAGTTGCTGACTGTCAATAACTTATTTCTGTGTGTAATAAAAAGTTTTAATCTTATGCTCTAGCTGCCAGTACAATTGTTGCTGCTCCAACAGAGTGCACACCTTAGTGTGCTTTGTGTGGCTTTAACATCTTTAACATCTGATATTGTTAGTGTACCACCAAGGTAGTCAGTTAGGGTATTGGAGGGTGAATCGGGGTAAACATTTAATTCTGTTAAGGTACTTTGAAGTACTTTTTAACACTGATTTTTATTTCATGTCACAAAACAGTGACTAATATCCACAGACACAGACTGGGCACAAAAAAAGCATTGTCAAGAAGTAACTGTGCGTGTCTCAATGTGCTTCAGATAATACATTTCACTTTCACTATATTTCCATGCCTGTTTTCTCAATTAAAGATTTTCGGATATTTTTTTAGTGGCAATGAAAGCACCAAATTTATTATACAAAATAATGTATTTAAACATGTATTACTTGCATAATGGTGCTTGCCAACAATATATTATTTTTTATTTTGGCAGGAAGCACCCACCCTCCTGACAAGTCTCTGAAGGCAATTCATAATTTAATTTAACTGTAGTGTATGATGCTCTAGAATGCTGACTTGGAACACTGTCGGGCAAACTCCAGTTGTGGGTGGCCACCATGTATTCCAGGTTATGAAACAGTCTGTCACAGTCCACTTACATGAATGGAAAACTACAGGTATCTGGCAGGTATCACAGCATTTGAAGCTATCAAATAGGCAGTCTAATGTGGTCATTCTAACAAGCTTTATTCACTTACCCTTTCACATTGGGATGGTTATAAAATATGTAGTTAGCAGGAACACAAATATAGTGTCTCCAGAGTATACTCAATCTACTCATAATTTATTTTTATATTTGTTAACATGTTACATTCAATAACTAACAGATGCCGAATGTATTTGCACAATGTAACATTATTTTACTATCTGGGTGGTTGGATACAGTGTAAGTTTAATTTATTATCATTATTTTTTCATGTGTATTTGTAGCTTAGTCTGAGACATACATTTTTTTTTTTTACATTACAGGCTATAATATGAAAAATAGTAAAATATAAATTGCCAACCCTACAACAAAAATTGGTATGTATTTACTACCTAGAAAATCAGAGGAGATGCTGCTATAGCAGAGCCGTAGATAATTTTTTTCCCTGGGGGGTTCAGGTCTTTCAAACTTAAAGGCATCATTTACACTTTTATGTTGGGGGAGGTACAGTAAAAACATGTGACAGCAGAGTGGGGCCGTGAGACTTTGCAGTGCAGCGCAGCAAAAATTATCCCCATTCAACTGAATAGAACTCAATGCACGCAGTTGTGGTGCGTTAGTGTACTCATTAGTACAGCGAGCTCCTCCTGAGCTCCCTATTTTTCTTTTCCTTCAGCCCGCTGGGTTGAACTAAAAAAAACTTACCATGTGAACCAGGCTTTAGATCTCATTCATATGTTCTAAATGGCCATGGAATGGCAAATATACCATGAATACCTACAGCCAGGATCCCAGATGTTCAAATTTTTGTCAGCTGCTCAGCCTGTTCACCTGAGTGATGGACTGAAAAGAGCCACTGCTGTTAACATGTATCTGTGCATCCAGTGGTCCCCATATTTAAGCTCCAGGGGACAAAGCAAAACACATTGGGGTGTGGCCTGGGGGGAACCCAGGCTAAGGTCTCTCCCATCACTACTACATTACCATAGGACTCAGTGGATATGTGGCACCAGGGATTTTTATTTCTCTCTTCCCTTCAGTGACTACATGAGCTGGGATGAACTCCATCCCTTGCCGACACTCCTGCAGCACATTCGGTATCATCTACGTTACTCCCCACATCGATTAAGCCTGAGCGAAACACTAACCAACCATGGGTCACAGTGGTTACCTGCTGTTAGGGACACATTTCTGACCCTGGATGCAGAGAGATTTTATCCTAGGGCAAAAAATGGATCCCTACCTGCGGGTAACCACTGGATGTGCAGATACAGGTGGATACATGTTTACAGCAGCAGACAGCCTTGGCCCTTTTCAGCCCATCACTCAGGTGTACAGGCTGAGCGGATATTAGAACATCTGATCCCGGGTGCAGATATTTGCAGTATACTTGCTGCACCATGGTCATGTAGGATATATGAATAAGACCCAAGACTGGATTTTAGCTAACCTTACTGTGCAAGTTGAGCAGGTGCAAGGGGCAAAATATTTTGGTGGGCAGTAAATACAGTGATTTATTTAAACCTTAAAAGAATGTGTCCTAAGAGATTTTATGAAATGTTTTAGGAGATGGAAAAATAAAAAATATTGTGCACTGCCTACCACAGGATGGTGCCCTTTGCACCTGGTCAATATGGTTGGCTTTTATTCAGTCTTAAACTGTAGTAAACCCAGCTTTTGAACTGATACCTACAAGTAAGCTTATAATAACGCTTATCTGTAGGTATAGTGAATATCTCCTAAACTTGTGGTGTTTAGAAGATATTCACATTGTAAACAGCCGGTGATGTCACTGGTGCATGCGCTCTGAATGGACAGCATACCGCTTGGTTGTACTTCTCCTGGGGAGGAGTGCAGTTCGTTCTGCACTTTTGTGACCCATTTTTAGCCGACAGCGAGCTATAGTCCGCTGTCAGCTGACATCACTCAACAGCTCCAGGCTATGAAAAGATCCTAACTTTAAAGTCAGGATTCACCCAGATGCCTGGACCAGCAGCTCGCTCAGCCTCTCAGTGAGCTGCAGAGACCCTGAGGCAGCCGCTCCTGCCCCCTCCACAGCCTGAAATTCCAGTGAGCTTGGGGGAGGGGGGGCAGAGCCAGGAAATGACAGTCACCACTCTTTGCTCACTGAAGGTTGAGAACTGAGTAATCAGCAGTCTTTGATCCCTCTGTTGTTGGGCTTAGAATCAGCTGGGGACAGATGCAACATTGGATTGATGCTCCATCCACCTAGGTAAGTATAATTTAAAAAAAAAAATCTCTTTTAAAGGAAAAAATCCCCTCTCCCTCCTAAGAACCCTCCCGCCCCAAGCAAAGATTCCCACTGTAAAATATCTCCCTCCTTCAAATATCCCCCCAAAAATGAACCCCCCCTGTCTCTAAACCGACCCACCAAAGAAAAAATATCTCCCTCAGTCAATACCCTCTCCCCCAGCAAATATTTCTTGTCAAAAGAAGTTTATTGAGTATACAATGTTATAAAGATACATAAAGTAAGTTTACAAGGATCTATAAAGTAAGCTCATTGTTTTACAGTAGGGTTTATATAGGTAAATATCATGAAATTTCAAATATTAAACATTGGGTTCACGTAAACCTAAATTAAAGATATATAGCATTTCCTTAGTTACTTTTGTAGGTATTTAAATGATTATTCCTACTATACATATTGTTTACAAGTAGAGTGTATATAGGTCAAATAAATTCTGATAATGAGCTTTAATCGTAAGGTGGAGAAAAGGAAAGAGAAAGAAGAAAAAGGGTTGAAAGGTAGAGGTATGGTCCAGAAGGTTGTCCCGCTCGTCAGTTTATTATTCTTTTTAGTTCTCTTTGAAGCCTTAGAATTGGTGTCTCTGTAAGTCATTTAATCTGTTACCATGGCAACAGGACAGAGTCATTGAAGTTTGACAGGAACTGTTGTTTTATCCAAGGATGCCAAAGTTTTTCAAATTTTGGAATTTGATTTTGATCGATGGCTACCATCTTAGCATGGGACATTGTAATATTCATTCTGTGAATTGTTTCTGCTAGTACCAATGTAGGAGATTTCCATGCCTTGGCCACTGTTTGTTTTGCAGCCGTTATTAGTTGGATCATAAGTTTGAATTGAGAGAGTGTTAACCATTCCGGTTTTAGATTAAGTAAAGTTAAATATGGATCTGGTTGTATTATTTTTTTAAATATTTTAGATGCAATCACGAAGACTTCCTTCCAGAAGGTTTGGATTACTGGGCACGTCCACCATATGTGTAAATATGTGCCTATTTCTGGGCATCCTCGAAAACAAAGAGCTGAGGTATTAGGTGAATATTTTGCCACTCTAGCGGGTACAAGGTACCAGCGAGTTGGGACTTTATAATTTGTCTCCAGTGCTAAGATGTTGGGTGAAGATGTCTTAGATGTGAGCCATATGTTAGACCAGTCCGTGTCTTCTAAAGTTCGTCCCAGGTCCTCCTCCCACCTCTGAACGTAAGAGGGTCTATTAAGATTTGCTACTCCATATAATTGATTATAAAGTGATGAAATTGTACCTTTAGCAAATGGATCTTTTGTACAGATTGATTCAAAAATGGATAATTGGGATAATGGTGTATCCCCCTTTAGTAATGGTGTATAGAAATTTTTGATTTGGAGATATCTAAATATCTCAGAGTTTGGTAGATCATATTTTTCTCTAAGCGATGGGAATGAAAGGAATGATTTAGATGCTATGAAGTCATTTAGTGTCTGAATGCCTGATGTTGTCCAAGCTTTAAAAGAATTTGGGTAGATCCATGCCGGATAAAAGGCCGGATTTCTGATAAAAGAAAGGAGAGGATTGTGTGGAGATTGTAACTGATATTTGGTTTTTAGTTTATCCCAGAGAGATAAGAAGTGTTTAGTTATGGGATTATGAATTTTAAAGCGGTCTTTATGATCAAGCCATAATAAATTTGATATTAATAGAGGGTCATTTTCTGAAGCCTCTATAAATACCCATAATGGGATTTCCTGTTTTGCATGGTATTTGGACAGACTGGCCAAATGTGCTGCTCTGTAGTAGTTAGTAAAATTAGGGTATCCCAGGCCTCCTTTATTTTTGGGAAGATGTAGTGTGTGTATAGGTATACCTGGTTTAGAAGAGCCCCATATAAACGAAGTTGCTCTTTTTTGTACTATTCTCAAAAAATAGGAAGGAATTGGAATAGGGAGGACTCTGAATAGATAAAGCAATTTGGGTAGAATAGTCATTTTGATTGCATTAATCTTCCCTATCCAGGATAAAGGAAGTTGCGACCATTGTTTTAATAGATTTGTGATCTGTCTTAATACAGGAGGATAATTGGTTGAGAATAAGTCAGAATGAGATGCTGTTAAATGAATTCCAAGATATGGGATTGATTTTTCTGCCCATGTGAATGGGAGTGCAGCCCTAGCCGGGATCAATTCCATGTTTGTGAGTGAAATATTAAGCACTAGGCATTTCTTAGGATTAATCATAAGGCCGGATAGGGCTGCAAATCCATCAAGAGCTGGTATTAAGTTAGGACCAGAGACCTGTGGTGATGATAGAAAAAGTAATATATCGTCTGCAAATATACATAATTTGTGTGTAATACCTCCTACTTCAATGCCAGTTATAGTTTGGTTTGTTCTGATGTATTGGGCCATGGGTTCGAGTATAAGGGCAAATAATAAGGGAGATAATGGGCAACCCTGTCGGGTACCTCTTTCGATATTAAAGGCTTCAGATTTGTATCCAGCATATTTTATATAGGCTTTGGGTTTATTATATAATGCTTTGATCCATGTTAAAAAGTGGGGTCCAAAACCCAATTTTTGTAATGAATATTGCATATATTGCCAGGATACTGTGTCAAATGCCCTCTTAATATCGAGAGATAGAAAACATAAAGGGATTTTCCGTTTTTTAGCAATATGTGCCAATAACACTGCCCTGCGTATATTATCGCCTGCCTGTCTATTTGGCATGAAGCCTACTTGATCTCTATGTATTAATTTTCCTATAATGCTATTGAGGCGTTTTGCTATTATTTTTGCTAATAATTTAATATCGAGGTTTAACAGAGAGATAGGCCGATAATTCACACAGGAAGTATCATCAGAAAGGGGTTTTGGGATCATACAAACAATTGCCATTAGTGTTTCTTGCCGAAAAGAATGTCCATCTAGAAGTTTGTTAAAAGTTTCAGTGAGAATGGGAGAGAGTATTTCTGAGAATGTTTTATAGTATAAAGCCGAGTAGCCGTCTGGGCCTGGTCTTTTGTTAAGTTTTAGGTCTTTTATGGCGTTAGCAACTTCATCTATAGTTATAGGCTCATCCAAACTGCTTTTTTGATTCTGAGATAACTCAGGTAAGGTTATTTTTGAGAAGAAGGAATCAGCCTCTGTAGGATTAAATTCATTGTTTGTCTTGTATAAAGTTGCGAGATGTGAGTGAAATTTATGGACTATTTTAACTGGATTACAAGTGTAAACATTTTTTGATAATTTCAAACGTATTGGTTTGAAAGATTTGTTAGTTGAATTTAATGCCCGAGCCAAATATGTACCTGGTTTGTTTGTATTCATGTAGAAATTGTGTTTGGAGCGTTTGAGGGATTTATCAACTGACTCAGTGAGAAATAGATCGTATTCCAATCTAGATTTTTCCAGATGAGATTTTGTACTCTGAGATGGATTATCTTGAAATGATATGTAGGCTGCATTAAAATTGAGTTCTAGTTTTTTTGCTAGATTTTTGCGTTCCCGTTTAAATAGTGCCATTTGTCTTTGTATTGTACCACGCAAGACAGGCTTATGAGCTTCCCACAGTGTTATTGGGGAGATGTCTGTTGTATTATTAATTGATATGTATTCCTTTAAAGCTTGTTCAATGGCCATCTGATGTAGTGGGTGTTTGAGCATTATGTCCGGTAAGTACCACGTTGGGTCATGCGCTTTTGGTATGGCTGAGGCTATAGTAGTGTATACTGCATTATGGTCAGACCACGGAATCGGAATTATATCTGATGCAATAATTTCTGGTATCATTCCTATTGTTAGAAAAATATGATCTATTCTGGTGAAGGTTTGATGAGGGTGCGAGAAATAAGTGAATTTCTTTTTCATTGGGTTACTTTCTCTCCATGAATCTACCAGATTGTATTTGGAAAGAAGTTGAGAAAAAGGTAATCTAGAGGTTATTTTGGATGGTGTAAAAGGTGATTTATCTAGAAATGGGAGGAGGACCTGGTTCGAATCCCCACACATTATCACTGTTCCTATTTTGTGTGTATTAATCACTTGTAATATATGTGAAAGGAATGGTGTAGGTTGTTTGTTAGGAGCGTAGTAGGAAATCACAGTGATTGCTGTATCCATTATATAACCCATGAGTATCAGGTATCTACCTTCTGGGTCTTTAATTTCTGATGATAAGGTGAATGGTGTGGATCGGTGAAATGCAATTAGAGTTCCCCTTTGCTTGGTACAGGCAGAAGCCGTGTAAATTTGTTGATAAAAAGGAGAAATATATTTTGGAGTAGAATCTTTGGTGAAGTGTGTTTCTTGGAGGCATACTATGTGAGCCTTCTTGTTATGGAAAGTACGGAAGGCTTTGGTCCTTTTTTGAGGGACATTTATTCCCTGAACATTCAGGGAAAGTATATTCAGTGGTGCCATGGCAATAGATCAAATAGTTTTGACTTACTTTTTGTTATGCAGAGCTGACTGCGCAGATCAACCTGTGTGGACTGAAGAGATGAATAGATAGAAAAGAAACCAGTGAATTTTGGAGTAAAGAGTAAACAAAAAACATATGAGATTAGATGATACATTGTATAAATTATTTTTTGCAAGTAATCACAATTTACCCGTGAAAGAGAATAAATATCTCTCTCAGGGGAATAAGTGCCTTTGTCACACTCCCACATAATATGGTTGGGAGAATGAGGAGGGCTAATGGGGGTACACGGATCTTCCGCTTACAGGAGAGAAGTGCTATGTCAAAAGACATCAAAATGATGTTTCATTAATTGGAGTGCAGAATATAGTTTTTGTTGAAATTATTTATTCCAGGGTGGTTGTATATGGTTAGTTTTGCCCTAGGCTAAATAATTCAGTTAGAAAGGTACTGTTAATAACTTTGGTATTGATGAAGATAGTTTGAATTATTTTGGGATTTTAACCCTTTTAGAGTAAACAATTACATATTTTATTCATATGTAACTGTTTAGATATGTTAACTCATAAAATTGAGGTTGTATTGCTTCAGATTAGAATAAACAAAAACATAATTTTAGGAACTAGTTAGGTAATAATATATTTGTTTTAGGAAAAGAAAGAAAAAGCTTCCATTACTTCTGGATTATTGAACATATTTGTCCTAAAAAGTAATAAATCTATTGTTATTACCTGATAATATATAACTGAACAAGAATTTCCTTATTTCACTTATATATTCTAAGGCTATATGAATCAGAAGTAATAAGAAATATAACTGGAATGTAACATGATCCCACACAGTGTGTGACTATCAGAATGCAGTTACATTCAGTTATAAATATAGGTTTTTTATAGAGAACCATCTCTTAGTATAATAAATGAAGAGATATCAGGAATTAGGATGTCAGTCCATTGAATCTTCTTGGTCCATGGATGATGTGGCATAACGGCCTCTTTAGTGAGAATGATGATTTCCATTTTGTTCTGAAATTTTCTGGGTGCTGCCTGAATGTGAAGATGATGCCATTCTTCTGCGTGTGGGAGTGTTGCTGCTTGTGGGTTCTGTCAGATTTAATTTTAAAAGGGTTTGTTGTAGTTCATCTGCTGATCTGCTTCTGTAAATTGTACCTTGGTAGTTAAATCTGACTGAAAAGAGGAAGCCCCATTGATACATAATGTTGTGGCGTTGCAGTTCCATTAGTTGGGGTTTCATGGATCGTCTTTTAGTAATAGTGAGTTGGGATAGGTCAGCAAAAATTTGATAATTGTGTCCTTGAAAATTAAGTTCCTTTTTTTCTCTTGCAGCAATTAGTATTTGTTCTTTCGTTCTGTAATAATGAAATTTTGTGATTATATCACGTGGGGGTCCATCTTTCTTTTTGGCTGTGAGGGCTCTGTGTACTCTGTCCAGTTCTAAACGTTCAATAGGGATATCTGGCTTTAGTTCTTGTAATAGAGCAGTAATAGTAGATTGCAGGTCTGTCACAGTTTCAGGTATTCCCCTTATGCGCAAGTTTGAACGTCTGGCTCTATTTTCGTAATCTTCTAGCTTAGTTTGAAGTATTAAATTCTCTTTTTTTAATTGTTCCAATTCTGTTATATTTTCTTGGGTTGTAATTTCAATTTCATCCATTTTTATTTCTAAGGCTGCGGTGCGGTTTCCCAGCTCTCTTATTTCTTTGGTTAGGCTTTTTGTTATTTGGTCTGAGGTTTGTTTTAAAGCCTTATGAAGCATCTTTTCAAATTGTAATAATATTACTGGGGATACTGAGGAGGCTTGTGGAGAAGTTTGTGAGAGGATTTGTTCTGTATCTGACTCAAATGGAGAGTCTTGCTGTGACATTTTCTGTCTGTGAGAGCGCCCTGATGCTGTATCTTGTGAGGTGACTGGAGCTGCTTCAGCTGCAGTGAGTGCCTGTGAGCTCTTTGTGAGGTGATTTTTATTTCTGCCACGGTTTCCTCCCAGTACCATATTTCCTGCCCAAACTTTCACAGTTTGTTCCCTGGGGCAAAAAGGTTCAAATGGATACCTTTTGAGCCTGCAGGCTCCGCTTTGTCCTTCTCTTCTCTCCTCAGCGGTGTGGAGCTCTAACAATGCATGTCTGCTCCGCTAGGCTCCGCCTCCTGCCCCCCCAGCAAATATTTCTAATTATGAAGAAAATCTCCCTTCATCTAATCAAACTCCCTCCCAGAAGAAAATCCCTGCCATTAACCACCCCCTGTAAACTTCTCTACAAGAAACTTCCCCCCTTCTCCAAAAGCAAACCCACCCCCTTTCCTTAACCCCACACCAAAAGAATCTCCCCCAGACTGGAATTCTTACTTCCTCCTTCCTAAAACAGAAAATGTATGCCTTCCCACTTACCAGACCTCAGATTCAGCACGGCACAGAAGTAGGAAAACTTCTGCATCCCCAGTCTCCCTTTGGCTGTGTCATATGATACCTCGAGGAAGAGTCTAGGAGTTCCCTCAACTGTGCACTGTCAATTGCTGGCATCTGAGACATCGCAGTAATTTAATGCTTTTGGGGGGGGGCCCTTATTAAACTGAGAGGCTAGGGCACAATAGAAGGGGGGCTGGCTTCTGCACTCCAAAACTCTTAATACTTTTACTGTGTTAATGCTGAGGCTAAACAGCGGGGACACTGTCTGGGCATTTTGCCAGGATGCTCTGGGGGGGTTTCAACACCCCTAACCCCTCCTTACCTACGCCCCTATGCTTTAACTACATTTAAATGGTGACACCCTTTCATGAAAGCTCCACATCTTTTATTCACCAATCATGTTAAAATATTATAAAAATTTAAACCAGAATGCACGACTGAGGTCATAACACAGTATTCCCTGTTTTGGGTGAAATTTTTATGAGTAAAGTTCCCTTTCAATTTTTGATAAGCCTATATAACAAGATATTGCAAAGCTAGCTATCAAATTTAATGCATTCTTATTTTGAAAACAATTCATAAAATCCCATTTTCATAACCTCACATTCACTGTTTGCCAATGTTTCTGTTTTGTATACACACTTCTGAGAGGTACTGTATGTCAAATGGTGGACCATCAGGATCACAATCTAGACAATTTGTTTTCTATGAAGGAGTTTAGGTATACAGAACACTTACAGTAGGAGTTACTTTACCAGTTCTGGATTAGTTGAGCTCTTTTGGTGTCAGAACCCAGAAAATGTAATTTCTGCTGCATACAAATCATATTCCGAAAATCATTCTCCATTGTTAATTTTTGAATGCAGGTTTTCATCAAATTAATACCAATACATTTCTTACTTCAACTATTTGGATGAATAAGGCCCATTATATTTTACAGAGTATCTATCTTTGACACAACGTATTCCATTCAAATCCTTCAGCAAAGAAAATCTTCTCCATTGAATGGGCATACCACCTTATAATAAAATAAAATATCTTTTGTATAAAGCTCTCAATTTTCCATAACATAGCATTCCTAGCACGACTACATTTTGCTGATTTATATTTTATTTATTAGTATTTAGTTGTACTTTCATAATCAACTATTTTGATATAAAAATGTTTGCATTTGTTATCCTTTCAACTTTCCTGAATCATGAAAAGCAATTATTGACATAAGAAATAATTATAAAAATTTACTAGAAGCAAAAAGGTACTTGGACATGCAGAAATTTGATTGCATTTCTATTTAATACATTTGCTGTATTCTGAAAAAAAAGCACTAAAGCCTTTCATTTTCTATTAAAATTTTAGCAAGTATCTCATATATTAATGTGATTTCCACAGTGTCTCGGTTTGCTTGCAAATTACCATGATATTATGTCACATGTAAAAAGCTCACTTTAATTAACAACTGTTTTGTTTGTGTACCATATAGCAACATTTCTCTTGTAAATTATAAAATATTTGTAAAAAACATGTTTTCTATAGTTAAAAGTTACCAATAATATGGAAACAACAACAGTATGCTCTTTCACAGTGCCAATATTTAATTTCCTTAGAATAAGTTGCCAGGACATTTTTTGTATTTTTATTTCTTTGAATTGTCCGTTTGTCTGTCTCTCTGTCTTTTTGAAAAAATCTGCTGGCAAATTGATATTTTTATGAACTAAATAAAAAAGGAAAGGCAGTCTTTGTTTAGCTGAAGTTGGAAATTCCATATTCAGCAAATTTACTTTAGAGTTACATTCATATATTGATTTTAGCATAACATGATCATTTTTAAAACATGTGATGCTTAAAGGTATGTTTAGCCAAAACTTGTTTTTAGGTAGAGGTTAAACCCCCCATCACATTTGTTTTTGTTGTCGGTGGGAGATTACCTTTCGTCTTTTCCCCTGGATACACAATGGGAAATGAGAGGAAATCTTACCAAAGTCAGTTGTCACCTGAACATTTTTCCTCATTGGATAATTTATCCCACCTACTTTCCCTGGGGACAACTCTAAAATTTGGGATTTTCCTTCACATTTTATCTCAGTGCCAATAGTCACCAGGACATTTGAAGTGGTGAAACTCCTCAGCAGAGACACAGAAAAAAAAGAAAGAAAACCTGACTGATGATCTATCCCAGTGTTTCTAAACTCTAGTCCTCAAGGCGCCCCAACAGGTCATGTTTTCAGGCTTCCCATTATTTTGCAAAGGTGATCTGATTAGTTCCACTGCCTTAGTAACTACCACAACTGTTTCATCTGAGAGAAATCCTTAAAACATGACCTGTTGGGGCGCCTTGAGGACTGGAGTTGAGAAACACCGATCTAACCCTTCTCTACCTTATCTAAAAACACACAAAAAATTGCCTTTACACAAATTAATGGGTAGCAGGAAAATGTAACAAAGACAACATGTAACAAAGACAACTATGGCTTTAAAATGGTTACATTTTAGTTTTTGTTAAATTAGTTACATTAAGATCCACCAATATGTTGCATCAGAAGTATAACGACAAAATACATGGTAAAGTAGAAATAAAGGCAAAACGTTTTTCTTTTTCATTATGGATAGAGTAAGGGAGTGATATAACGCATGTCATGCTTTTTTCCTGCCATCTGTGTCCCATCGGGGAGATTTCCCTTCACTTCCTGTCCCATAGCCAAAACAGTAAGTGAGAGGAAATCCCTCGAAAGTGAGGGAATCTCTGGTTGTCACCAGATCTAGTGCCCTTATTGGAAGATTTCCCCTACTATTCCTATTCTGGGGACAGCTCAAAATGTGTGATATTGTTTTACGTTCACTTTTGGTGATAGCGGTAAAAAACACAAAAGGAGGAGAGGGTGCATATTCCTAATGGGGACACAGACAGCAAAAAAAACATCAACAATCTGTCAAGGACTAAAAATTATACTTTAAGGTATATAAAAAGCATCTGCCTGCAGAATTATAAGACAGTATTTTTTGCAACAGTGGGGAACACTGCGCCATATTACTGAATGATAATTCTTGTGGTGCTGTCCTGTACAAGAAGCACCCATGGATTTCAAGCTAAATAGGACCACAGAGTACCTATTAGTAAATCTCTACTAAAAGCTTTTCTTTCTATTTTATTTATTTATGTATATATTTTAAGAGGATTGCTCTCAAAAAAGTGCTTTCAGTTCTGTTGGTGAAAAAGACTCCATCGCTATGACCATTCAGAAAAAAATTGACAGAGTCTCTTAAAAACCTAGCCCCCACAATTTCCTTTCACCAATGAAATTTGCCTCAAGGTGCTTTCAGATATAAGGAAGCATGTGACCTCATCTTATAACGCAGTGCTCAGGCCTGAGCAGCAGATAGCCTCTGTCATGTGAGGGTAGGGGTTACATCATCAACCCTAAACGCTGACTCCATCTGGAACAGCGCTCACACAAGGTCACAACTATGTATGAATGGATAGCGGGATGCCGGAAAGATGAGTATAAGAGGATTGGGGGTGGGTTTTTGAAGAGACTCTTTACATGAATGGCAACTACCCAAATTTATTTTAACTAGTTTTTGAAGCAAGATGCACATGGAAGGGCATAGCACAGTACAAATAAACAAGATCTCCCATCACGTTTACTAGCTAGCCTGCAAAAAAAAAATTAAAAATTGACACTATCTAACTATTTACGTTAAAAACAGGTTTTAGTTGCACACATTTGCAAATATATGTGGATGCCGCTCTGCCTCGCCAAGGCTCCTCTATAAAGTGTGGTCCTAAGGCACCTTTCACACAGCAGATCCGATTAGGTTCACCTGTCAGTTTTTCAGGCAGACCTGATCAGATGGTCAATGCATCCCTATTGACAGGCAGGTGTAAACTAACCTTCCTCCAGCTCCAATCCAGTCAGCTAAAAAAAAAAACAAAAGGGGACCTGTCCCCTTTCGTTTAGGCATATTGGATCAGAGAGTAGTGGAGGGTATAGAGCAGAGCAGACTATGTCCGTGTCTGCTCTGCATAAACTCAGGGGACACAGATGTGTCATAAGGCCACTCTGATCCGATCAGTCTGGGATCTGTGAGTGGATCCCCTGCTCATTAAGATGGACTCCGCCCAGTCTGAAAGGGGTCAAACTCCTATGTTTGAGAGTCTTCAGGCTGGAGCATATTTAGCAATAGATAAATTAAGGACAGGTATATCTGGAGGGACTCCATTCCTCCTTAAAGGCACAGGGGCACATTAGAAGCCCAGAAAGAGCACAATGGCAGCTGAAGGTATCCAATAGGTCCTCAAATCCAGAGAGCAAGGTATACAAGAATGGCAACCACCCCAATTTATAACTAGCTTTTGCACATGGAAGGGCATTGCACAGATCAACAAACAAAAGGTTTCATAGCACACTTACCAGCTAGCCTGCAAAAAAAAAACATATTTACCCCGTGTAACAATTTATATTGAAAACAAAGATTTTAGTTGCACACATTTGCAAATATACTGTATGTGGAAGCCACAATGAGACGCCAAGGCTCCTCTATAAAATGTGATCACTAGGGCCTAGTGATTGGCCTTTCAGGCCCCAAACTCTACAATCTGGGGAGGCAAATTACACTTCCCAATATCCAAAAGGACTAGGAATTTTGGAAAGAGTTGAGCAATAAATCAAAGGCATAACCACAGAGTAATGAATTCAAAATTGTGGCAGGAGTATCAACGTTCAATACAAATCTGGTATAAAGAACGCCAAAACAAAATAGACTTCAACTGGGACCCTGGATTTCCTGTTAGCGCGCTCACTATTGCTCTCTTGAGAATTTATAACACAATAACATAAGCTATGAAGCTTTAGCACCAACTCTCCAATATTTTTAAGCCATGCCAGTATTAAACAGATAGCCAAAAGGCTTCTTAGCACATCCTGCTGCATCCTCCAGAGGCCCTGCAAGGGTTAATACCACATACACAGGGCTGCCCTCCGAGCAGTCATTGAATGAAAATTAAGACTTCTGCCTCCGTGGAGTCCCTGTCAGTAGTCCACCTGGCTCTCTCTCAACCGCAGTCTAGCAGAGTATAAACAGCAACAGCCTCTGACCTATACCAATGTAAAAATAATATATATTTACCGTGTATTCCAGGGGTTTTGCTGAGGTGTAGTGCTTTCCAGTAAGTTCAAGCCAGCCATGAAGTGCAGTTTCTTCAGCCTCCTGGCTTTCTGTTTCTCTCAGGCAACAACCACTGGCAGATCACCTCTCCTCCAGGCTAGAACTCTGCTAGTGTCTGGTTCCTATACACTCCTATACACTCCTATACACTGCTCTCTTGCAGCACCGTTGTTTCACAATGCATAACAGTGACCCACAATGTCATCATCAGATGTCAGGCTGGACTAGGCATCTGGCCACATAGGACAGACTTAACCACATCAGCCCTGGAAGAATTGGCTTCTCAATGACCAGGCCATTTTTTGCAATATGGCACTGCGTCGTTTTAACTGACAATTGCGCAGTCGTGCGACGCTGTACCCAAACAAAACAAAAACATCCTTTTTTTCTGACATATAGAGCTTTCTTTGGAGGGGTATATAGCGTCTACAAAATAGGGGATAGATGGCATTTTTATTTATTTATTTTTTTTTACTAATAATGGCGGCGATCTGCAATTTTTATCAGGACTGCAACATTATGGCAGATATATCGGACACTTTTGACACATTTTTGGGACCATTGTTTTTTTTACAGCGATCAGTGCTATAAAAATGCACTGTCACTATGGATGTGTGAGAAGGGGTTAACACTAGGGGAAGATCAAGGGGTTAACTGTGTTCCTATGTTTGTGTTCTAACTGAGGGGGATGGGACTGACTATAGGAGATGAGAGATTGTTGCTCCCAGCTCATAGGAACTCACGATCTCTCTCTCATCTCCTCACAGAACTGGGATGTGTGTGATTACACACACACATCCCTGATCTGCTTCTCATGCCCTCAATGGCTCGTGGCCGGTGGTCATCGCGACTTTGGTCACGAGCATCGGCATCCCCGCTATTTAGCGGGTGCGCATGCCTGCTATCCCACTTAAAGGGACCGATGTACAGCTACGACGGTTCGCGGGATAGTGCCGACCTGCCGCAGTATAATGACGGCGGCTGGTCGGCAAGTGGTTAAACATGTACACAGCCTGCCCCTGCAGCCATTTGTCTACTGGACAAGCAGCCCTGAACTACTGCCAGGTCCTTGACTATGAAGGGTGTGCACACACAGCCTGCTGTTCTCCAGTAAAACCTGTACACAAGTTTAGAGAGTTCTTCCCTCCCATAGCTCTTTCAAGACTTTGGACTCCAGAATCAAATCCAGAAACAAAACCCAATTTTATCTGATCATAACGTCCATTGTGGAGCCTCTCAATCTGCATACTTAAGAGCCTTATGTGCCATTTACCTCTTTTAACATAGTGGCAGGGCCAAGCACTGTCACAAAATAAATAAATACCCTGTTTCCCCGAAAATAAGACCTAGCGTGATTGTCGGTGATGGCTGCAATATAAGCCCTACCCCCCAAATAAGTCCTACCCTGTTTCCCCGAAAATAAGCCCTACCCTGAAAAGAAGACCTACAAGGACTTTAACTAGGGCCTATTTGGGCAGTAGGGCTTATATCGCAGCCATCGCCGACAATCACGCTAGGTCTTATTTTCGGGGAAACAGGGTATATATAAAAATATATACACTTTGGGCCCAAAGTGTCAACGTTTTGTGTGGCCACCATTATTTTCCAGCACTGCCTTAACCCTCTTGGGCATGGAGTTCACCAGAGCTTCACAAGTTGCCACTGGAGTCCTCTTCCACTCCTCCATGACGACATCACAAAGTTTGTGGATGTTAGAGGCCTTGCGCTCCTCCACCATCTGTTTGAGGATGCCCCACAGATGCTCAATAGGGTTTAGGTCTGCAGACATGCTTGGCCAGTCCATCACCTTTACTCTCAGCTTCTTTGGCAAGACAGTGGTCAGATTGGAGGTGTGTTTGGGGTTGTTATCATATTGGAATACAGCCCTGCAGCCCAGTCTCCGAAGGGAGGGAGATCATGCTCTGCTTCAGTATGTTACAGTATATGTTGGCATTCATGGTTCCCTCAATGAACTGTTGCTCCTCAGTGCCAGCAGCACTCATGCAGCCTCAGACCATGACACTCCCACCACCATGCTTGACTGTAGGCAAGACATATTTGTCTTTGTACTCCTCAACTGGTTTCCGCCATACATGCTTGACACCATCTGAACCAAATATGTTTATCTTGGTCTCATTAGACCACAGGACATGGTTCCAGTAATCCATGTCCTTTGTCTGCTTGTCTTCATCAATCTGTTTGCAGGCTTTCTTGTGCATCATCTTTAGAAGAGGCTTCCTTCTGGGATGACAGCCATGCAGACCAATTTGATGCAGTGTGCAGCGTATGGTCTGAGCACTGACAGGCTGACCCCCCACCCCTTCAACCTATGCAGCAATGCTGGCAGCATTCATAAATCTATTTCCCAAAGACAACCTCTGGATATGATGCTGAGCACGTGCACTCAACTTCTTTGGTTGACCATGGCGAGGGCTGTTCTAAATTGGGACCTGTCCTGTTAAACCGCTGTATGGTCTTAGCCACCGTGCTGCAGCTCAGTTTCAGGGTCTTGGCAATCTTCTTATAGCCTAGGCCATCTTTATGTAGAGCAACAATTATTTTTTTCAGATCCTCAGGGAGTTCTTTGCCATGCGATGTGATGTTGAACTTCCAGTGACCAGTATGAGAGGGTGAGAGCGATAACACCAAATTTAACACACCTGCTCCCCATTCACACCTGAGACCTTGTAACACTAACAAGTCACTTGACATTGGGGAGGGAAAATGGCTAATTGGGCCCAATTTGGACATTTCCACTTAGGTTTGTACTCACTTTTGTTGTCATTGGTTTAGACATTAATGGCTGTGAATAGAGTTATTTTGAGGGGACAGCACATTTACACTGTTATACAAGCTGTGCACTCACTACTTTACATTGTAGCAAAGTGTAATTTCTTCAGTGTTGTCACATGAAAAGATATAATAAAATATTTACAAAAATATGAGGGGTTTCTCACTTTTGTGATATACTGTATATAAACAAAACATATATACACATTGTATATATGTCACTACCACTGTAGTAGCTCAGTTTCATTTTCATTTGTATTTTGGAAACAGAATGTACTTCATCCTTGTAGCTTGAGAAAATGGAAAATGGACTGTTTACTCTGGAAGGTGACTCCGACCACAAGATTTAAAAAATGGGAATTACTTCAGTTCAGACACAGCTTGCAGCCTTTGTCGGGCTAGCAGCAGCGCATTGTTGAGAGTAGGCCCAGAATTCATTAGACAAAGGATTTATATACAGTACTTTTACTTAGTGGTTTACTTTAAAGATAATAAGAGCTGGAAACAAGTATCAAAACTACTTTGCTCATATCATTCTATATTTTTTTCTAGCTGGATATTACACTTAATACAAAATAATATGGTATTAAAATAAGCACAGTATGTGCTATATGTTTCTTGGTTAGAGTGTTCTTCATTAGGAGAATTACAAAATTCAGTAACCTATTGATTAATAAAATATTTTTTAACTGTGTTGTCAATCTTGTTATCATTGTTATCAAGTCAAGACCAATGCCCATAGGAAAATGATCTTAAGGTGCTTGGTTAAAAAAATACAATTACATCTCTCAAGACAGATGTTCCTTTTTTGTTAGATGTATCATTTTTTTTTAGTTTAATTTAGTTTAATTTAATTAATCAATAGATAATAGAGTGACCGTATTCTGATACAAGACCATCTTAGAAGGAAAACAGGTGGAAGAAGAGGTAGGGAGAAAACAGTAATTGTTAAACTAAAAACCACCATTAAATCTGCTTGCATCATTGGCCACGCCTCTGATGATATCCACATAGGATGAAACATGTCAGGCTGGCCGATGCAAGCACACTTTTGAACCGCGGATTATCTTTTCTATACTGTGATGATGTTCTATTGACACCTGTAAGTAGACTACAATAAAAACGTGTGTTTTACCTTTATGGGCTTCACTATTGTTACTTTCTTCTTATTGGGTTACCCTGCTGTTGATCGCCTTTTTCACTCATCGTCCCATGTGAATCTTGAGTTCCTGGTGATACGTGACAACTTAATCTGTCTGTCCATGATGGAATGTGCCAATTGGATTCACTGATTGAGTCTCTGCACTATATGAATACATCGCTTGTTTTTTATATCCTTCTGGTAAGCAGATTGACAGCACTTGGGTGTGGTGTGCTCTTCCCTTGCACACGGAAGTTTGGTAGAGGTTTCTTCTCATCTCTACTCTTCATTGGCTTTTATGGACTACCACATTTATTTAGCGCTGCATTTTTGATCTTTTGTACTTGTGTTTGATGAATCAACAAACTATGCTGGCTGCTTATTATATTTATATTTATCTCAGTTAGCCCTGATATTTGTTCACCGTTTTTTGTATATATTTTTTTATTCATATTATATCAGCTGCTCACTTTTATTATATCCTTCCCACGGATATGGATGTGTTTGATTTTCGTAATTCAAGGGCTTTGAATCTTAAAGACGTTTTCAATAATGTAGAGGCTCAGCAAAATTTTGATATAGGAGGTCTTTTTGTTAAATTGAAAAACCTGATGGTATCCGAGGTTCATGGGCATTGGGATATCGCTCTGCTTGAGAAGTATCTAGATGACAACATGGTACCTAGGAGCCTGAGGTTTGAGATCACTCCTCAGGAGGATGAGGTTGATCTCCCAGGATGGTACAAATACTTTAACGATATGGGTCTGGATCTGCTGCGATTTCTGATTGCCAGAAAAAGATGAAAATTGAATAAACTTGATGAGGAAATATCAGAAGTTAAAGACAAACTGTCAATATACAAAGAGTCAGAGGAATATAAAAACAAATCTGACAACCTTAGGAAAGTTCTTGAGAAAGAGGACCTTGAACAGAACGTTAAAAAGAAGAAGAAATATGCTAGAGACCTGGAGGACTATAAATTAAATCAGGTGTTCAAGTGGCAGGTTAGGAGGGATACCCCTGTTGAAGGAGGAACGGGGCGCCCCCCCAGGCCAACCACTACTTTGAAACCCTTTGTCCGTCCAGGTACCCAGACTAACAATAGGGAAGTTAAAAACACCCACACACCTAAAGGAAGTTGGAGGAGGGTTCTAAATAATAATAAGTCGGTACCCTTTAGAAATCCTCAAAACAAGGGGTTTTACCCTAGGAAACAGGGAAGTAATGATCATGTTTCATATAATCATTCTTCCTATGAATATTCCGAGGGTAGCCCAACACATAACCAGTAAGGACCTTTGGGAGACCATCATGATGATTATAATGAACACAATGGTCGTGGTTATGATGACTGGTACATTGTTCAACACCCGTCCGTCTGTACCCCGGGTAACACTCATCCCGATTACAGATGATCGGGATGGGAGAGTCCTGGCTATTATTCTCCTAGAAGACCTCAACATTATAACCAAGGTCCCCCGTACCACTCTGGCCCATCCACTTCTGCTTCCTCTTTTTTTCCCAAGGCCCCACAGGGAAACAAGAGGGGGGAGAACCAAGAGAGGGACCAGAGGGGGGAGGA
Organism: Aquarana catesbeiana; assembly: GCF_042186555.1. Classification (NCBI taxonomy): domain Eukaryota; kingdom Metazoa; phylum Chordata; class Amphibia; order Anura; family Ranidae; genus Aquarana; species Aquarana catesbeiana. The sequence continues at coordinate 695,596,922 of NC_133324.1, forward strand.
GGAACCGATCGAAAAAGGCGAAGGTTATAAGAGATTCTGGGATTTTCAACCTTAGTAAAAGTACAATTACGGAGAATGAGAAATTTGTACTTGATCATGGACTCAAATTTGCTCCAGATAAACCCTTTAGCAAGTTTGGGGCCTTTATAGATGTACAAAAATACATCAGGAAGGTTAGTATAAAAAGATATTTTTTAACCCAAACTGCTACCACTACTCTTAAAGAGGTGGATGGAGTGAGACATTCAGGTCTCTCTAATGCCTCTCTTTTCAACCCACCTGGTTTTATGCCACCTTCTATATCTGTGTTTAAAGATTTAGTCCTAAAGGACATAGACAAGCTGAAAATAAGAAAGATTTATAAAAATTTGAGGTTTCATGAGGGATTAGAATCCTTGAAACAGAGGAAAGATATTATTATTCGACCTGCTGATAAGGGGGGAGAGATAGTGGTGATGGACAAGAGTTCTTATGTTTCAGAAATTAATAGGATCCTGTCCGATACTGATACCTATATACCTCTGAGCCATGATCCCATTTTTAAATACAAAAAGGAACTTACTGTATTGGTTAATGCTGGTTTTAGTAATAAACTGCTTAACAAAAAAGAGAGGGACTTTTTAATCCTGCTGGCACCCAGAAAGCCAATTATTTATTTTTTGCCGAAGGTACACAAGAGTCTAGTTAACCCTCCGGGGAGACCGATTATTAGTGGGTTGGACCCTATTATCTCTAGAATCGGGAAATATATTGACGGCTTTTTACAACCTTTGGTATCTGCTACCCCCTCCTATATCAAAGATTCCGCACAAATGATTTGCAGTTTTGAGAATTTGGAGTGGAAAGAGGGATACATTATGGCCACTGTGGAAGTGGCGTCCCTTTATACTATTATTTCCCACTCAGATGGTTTAGAAGCTGTGGATTTGTTTTTGAGGAGAGATGCTGAGTTGATTTCTGCTCAACGAGATTTCATTTTAGATCTATTGAAGTATGCCATGACCCACAATTACTTCTGGTTTGGAGGTACTCACTACCTCCAAAACAGAGGGGTCGCTATGGGTGCGAAATTCGCACCAAGTATGGCCAATTTATTTATGGCCAAATGGGAGGAGGATGTCGTCTATTCCAATAGACGATCGGAATTGATCTTCTGGGGTAGATATATGGACAACATCCTTCTCCTGTGGGATGGCGATATGTTATCACTTACCACCTTTATGCACCAACTCAACAATAATCCACTGCGGATTGTGTTACAGTTCGAGAGCAGTACCAGCAAAATTAATTTTTTGGATCTAACCATACAGGTTAAAGATGGAGTATTTAATATGTCCACCTTCTTTAAGAGTACCGATAGGAATGGGTATATTGGACAGGGTAGCTGCCATCATCCCTCATGGCTTAAATCAGTACCCAGGAGCCAATTCCTCCGCTTGCAGCGGAATTGTACCCTTAAGGAAGATTTCCTCATACAGGCTGCCACTTTGAAAGAGAGACTCATTGAAAAAGGATATTCACCTAATGATTTGAATCTAGTGATTAATGAAGTGGGGAGTATGGATCGTACCTCCACCTTACAGATAAAGAAAAAACCTTTACCAAGTGAGATTGATTATAACTTCTCAAGGATCACTACTTATTCTCAACAACATTCTGACATTAAAAAAATGTTACTAAGCATTGGGGAGTCCTTAAAAATGATACATTTTTGGATCCAGTGCTCCCAGATCGGCCACAGATCATATTTAGAGGAGTTCCCCCTTTTAAACTCCAAGTTGCACCCAACATCCTGGATGCTCCGAATAGAGTGTCTTTTTTTTCAAAAATCTAAAGGCTATCATCCCTGCCTGTGTTGTAATGTTTGTGCAATCAATATTGATAAGAGTAGGAAAATATGTCAATTTAAATCTCATGCTACAGGTAGGATTTTTGGCATTAAAACCTTTATTACTTGTACCTCACTAAACGTGGTATGCTTACTAATTTGCCCTTGTGGCATGCAATATGTGGGCCGCACCACATGGGCCATGCACGTCAGGGTAAATGAGCATATCACAAACATTAAGAAGGGAATTCCGAAACACACTGTTTCCTGACATTACTTGGAGTGTCACGATCAGAACCCTAAGGGGACCACTTTTGTGGCCATTGATAGGTTTAATCCACATTGGCATGGTAGTTCATCCAAACGGGAAATCTCTATACTCCAAACCCGGTGGATATACAATTTAAAATGTTATACCCCTTTCGGCATGAATGTCGACTGGGATATAAATTGTTTTATTAATAATAGCTGAATTTTACATATGTGTATTAATACCTGTGGGCGGTGTTTGCATATCTTTTTATTGGTTAATGTTTTATTCATTAGATATTTTTACTCAGTTTCCTCTAATGTATATGTCTTATAGTTTTTAGGAATATATTATTATGTTTTTGGGACTAATATTGTCTGATTGCTGCATTGTTTTGAGAGCCTCCTTATCCTCTCTTCAATGCTGATTATTGTCCTTCAAAAATATACTTTTATCTTATTTTAAATAAAATATGGATTCAAGTATTCTTATATCCATATATATTATATTGCATTTTTAGATATTTATCTAGTAATGTGGAATACCACTGCTTATGGATAGCCGCTTGATGAGATGTTATCACTTTTTGCTGGTGTTGATTTCCTTTTTTTTGTTGTTTATTTTAAATGAGAACAGCTAGGCTATTTTTAGAATCTTGTCTTCCATTTGTCTGGCCGTGCTGCGCATGTGCGGCCACAGGATGTATTGTTTACCACATGTCCCCTGTGTGGCACGACCGCGATGCACATGCGCGGCCGTGTTGTTTACATCTTTAGGAGTGACGGCGTCACATACGTCATTCCGTTCACCGAGCTGGTTTCATTTTCCTGTCCCGGTGGAACGCACGGCCATGCTGCGCATGTGCGGCCGAACGAAGGTAATTTTCACTTCCTACTTCATAGACGGTGCTCCTATAGTGCGCATGCGGAGCTGGATTTGTCATTTTAAACAGCTGCTGTATGTGTCACGCTGTCCTATCAGTGGACAGCGTGACTCAGGATGTTTACTATATATGTGGGCGTGTTTGCATCATTGGCCACGCCTCTGATGATATCCACATAGGATGAAACATGTCAGGCTGGCCGATGCAAGCACGCTTTTGAGCCGCGGATTATCTTTTCTATTCTGTGATGATGTTCTATTGACACCTGTAAGTAGACTACAATAAAAACGTGTGTTTTACCTTTACGGTCTTCACTATTGTTACTTTCTTCTTATTGGGTTACCTGTTACCTTATTACCTTATTGGCTGTTGATCGCATTATTCACTCATCGTCCCATGTGAATCTTGAGTTCCTGATGATACATGACAACTTAATCTGTCTGTCCATGATGGAGTGTGCCAATTGGATTCACTGATTGAGCCTCTGCACTATATGAATACATCGCTTGTTTTTTATATCCTTCTGGTAAGCAGATTGACAGCACTTGGGTGTGGTGTGCTCTTCCCTTGCACACAGAAGTTTGGTGGAGGTTTCATCTCATCTCTACTCTTCATTGGCTTTTATGGACTATCACATTTATTTAGCGCTGCATTTTTGATCTTTTAAATCTAAACTTAAAATGAAAATGCAGTATGCACTAGTAATCCTAGAGGAGCCTATCAGTATGTAGTTTCCTATTGCCGTTTGTTACTGTACTTTCCATTTTGCTGTTCGTATGGGTTACGGAGCCGTTTTACATATGCATGCCAAATATAGAGCCCATTTATAATAGAAAGTGGATCCAGGATACACAGGACACCATGGCAGGACACCACGCCAGACCTCACATTAAACCTCCATTTTACAAGTCATTCAAAAAATGCATGTAGGGAACCTGCAATGTCCTTCAAAGTGTTCTCTGCATAAAATGGGACTTCTGAAGTTGTATTTTATAAATGTACATACATTTTTTTTTTTTTTTTGAAAAGCAGATTTTGTTACCACAGTAAGCCCATTATGTTTATTCATTCATATCTATGCACCCGCTTCTGTAATTTATTGTAAAACATGGCCACACACAGTAACACACCACATAACAAACGTTCAGTAGTGACAAGCCAAACTTATCTTCCAGTTCAGGGTGGGTTTGCTGAACATTATTGACGTATGGGTGCCAGTTCTGAACCCCATTGAAATCAATGAGAGACAAATTTTAGAAATCGGCAACCATTTTCAAAGGCAAGGACTTGTCAAACAATTGGCATGGGGGGGGGGGCTGAGCACTAATTGGGGCAAGAACAAGTACCGAATCAAAAAATTTGTTTAAAAGTTTTCTTTGATGGGTAGCAGCAATTTTAATAAGGCTTAAAGTCAAAATGCACTGGGGCAAGAGGAGCAGTTGTCCTAGATATGATAGATTCATGTGGAGGAACACACAAATATTCCCATCACTACCCCAAAATTTCTGCGTAGAGGGATCATAATATCTATAGGTGATGGTACTGCTGTCCAGATTCCACATCCACAGGGACAATCAGCCCCACCTCCCATGCCACACTAAGAACCACTAAATATACTTGTTTTCAGCTGACAGCATCCAGCCCCAAAAATAGTATATTACTTGACTGCAAGTGCTAGCCCCACCACTTACAGTTGCTTCTTTTGAACAGGGTATAGTGAGTCCAGCAGATATCCTGTGTCAAAACAAGGAGCAGCAAAGTCTATTTACTCTATGAAAGCTCAGCTGATGAGCCACAAAGCACAATCAAGGACCAAAGAGGGGCTATGGTTTGTAACTAGAGGAAAAATAATAGTAGGCAGTAGGGGTTGGTGTTGGAATACAAGGTCAAATAGTGTAGCAACCAATCATAAATTATTGTACTGATTCAGTATGTTGAACTCCTATGGGTTACTGCACATCCCCTTAATATACAGTACCTTGCAAAAGTATTCACCTCCCTTGGCATTTTTCGTGTTTTGTTGCCTCACAACCTGGAATTAACATGGATTGTTTGAGGATTTGCATAATTTAATTTGCAGAACATGCCCATAACTTTGAAGATGTTTTTTTTTTTTTATTGCGAAGCAAGCAACAAATAGGACAAAATAACAGAACAAGTCAATGTGCGTAACTATTCACCCCTCTAAAGTCAATACAGAAGACAGAGACAGAAGTATGTTAAAATCACACTTGTTTGTTAATAAAAATAAAAAGGTAAATAGAGTAAGCGTAGTCAAAGTATAACCAGAGTCCAGTAACCGGAGTGGGTAGTCAGCCAAGCCAGAGTTTAGTAACCAGATCGGGTAATCAGCCAAGCCAGAGTTCAGTAACCAGATCAGGCAATCAGCCAGGCCAGAAGTCAGGGATCCAAGTAGAGGAACAGCAAACAGGATAAGGAGCCAGAAGGGATGTCAGCAAAGCCTGTCTTTAAACAGGAACGCAGGAGATGGTTTCTTGTGATGTGACCAGGGTGAATGCAGGAATGAAGTGAGCTGGAGATCTTTAAGTAGGCAGGACTGACGAACAGATCCAAAACAGCTGGTTAACTGTGGAGAGAGATGAGAGCTGGCAATTAGCAGACAGCTCAGAGAAGGAAGGGCTGAGCCAGCCCTGACAGTACCCCCCTCCTCAATGATCCCTCCCCCTCAGAGGACCACCGGGCTTGAGGGAAAAACGTCTATGGAAATCACAGAGGAGGGCAGGAGCATGTATGTCTGAGGATGAGACCCAGGAGCATTCCTCCGGACCGTACCCCTTCCAATGCACCAGGTACTGTATGCGCCCACGGAACCTACAGGAGTGAACAATGGATTGTACCTCATACTCCTCATGGTTCTCAACCTGTATAGGGTGAGAACGTGGCACCGAGGTGGTAAAGCGGTTGCAGACCAACGGTTTCAATAAGGAGACATGAAACACATTTGAGATGCGCATACTAGAAGGAAGGTCCAACGCGTAAGCCACTGGGTTAATCCTGCGAAGGATACGGAAAGGCCCAATAAACCGAGGTGCGAACTTTAGTGAGGGAACATGAAGTCGGAGGTTGCGAGATGACAGCCAGACCCTGTCCCCAACCTGGTAGGAAGGCACAGGCAGGCGTCTGCAGTCAGCATGGATTCTGTACCTATCATTAGCATGACGCAAAGCCTCCTGGACTTGTGCCCAAGTGGAATGAAGACCACGGAGATGATCCTCTAGCGCAGGAATACTCTGTGGAACAAACGAGTCAGGCAATATGGAAGGTTGGAAACCATAATTCGCCATAAACGGAGACAATCGGAAAGCAGAATTCAAGGCACTGTTGTGAGCAAACTCTGCCCATGGTACTAGGTTTGACCAGTAGTTACATAGAAGGTGAGATTGAAAAAAGACTCAAGTCCATTAAGTCCAACCTATGTGTGTGATTATATGTCAGTATTACATCGTATATCCCTGTATGTTGTGGTCATTCAGATGCTTATCTAATAGTTTCTTGAAACTATCAATGCCCCCCGCTGAGACCACAGCCTGTGGAAGGGAATTCCACATCCTTGCCACTCTTACAGTAAAGAATCCTCTACGTAGTTTAAGGTTAAACCTCTTTTCTTCTAATTTTAATGAGTGGCCACGAGTCTTGTTAAACTCTCTTCTGCGAAAAAGTTTTATCCCCATTGTGGGGTCACTAGTACGGTATTTGTATATTGAAATCATATCCACTCTCAAGCGTCTCTTCTCCAGAGAGAATAAGTTCAGTGCTCGCAACCTTTCCTCATATCTAATATCCTCCAGACCGTTTATTAGCTTTGTTGCCCTTCTTTGTACTCGCTTCAATTCCAGTACATCCTTCCTGAGGACTGGTGCCCAGAACTGGACAGCATACTCTAGGTGCGGCCGGACCAGAGTCTTGTAGAGCGGGAGAATTATCGTTTAATCTCTGGAGTTGATCCCCTTTTTAATGCATGCCAATATTCTGTTTGCTTTGTTAGCAGCAGCTTGGCATTGCATGCCATTGCTGAGCCTATCATCTACTAGGACCCCCAGGTCCTTTTCCATCCTAGATTCCCCCAGAGGTTCTCCCCCCAGTGTATAGATTGCATTCATATTTTTGCCACCCAAATGCATTATTTTAAATTTTTCTACATTGAACCTCATTTGCCATGTAGTTGCCCAACTCATTAATTTGTTCATATCTTTTTGCAAGGTTTCCACATCCTGCGGAGAAGTCATTGCCCTGCTTAGCTTAGTATCGTCTGCAAATACAGAGATTGAACTGTTTACCCCATCCTCCAGGTCGTTTATGAACAAATTAAACAGGATTGGTCCCATCACAGAACCCTGGGGGACCCCACTACCCACCCCTGACCATTCTGAGTTCTCCTCATGTATCACCACCCTCTGAACTCGCCCTTGTAGCACGTTTTCAATCCATGTACTCACCCTATGGTCTATGCCAACCGACCTTATTTTGTACAGTAACCGTTTATGGGGAACTGTGTCAAATGCTTTTGCAAAATCCAGATACACCACGTCTACGGGCCTTCCTTTATCTAAATGGCAATTCACCTCCTCATAGAAGGTTAGTAGATTGGTTTGGTAAGAACGATTCTTGAATAAATGCTGATTACTGCTAATGATACCGTTGTATATAGTCCCTTATCATCCCCTCCAAGAGTTTACATACAATTGATGTGTTAGGCTAACTGGTCTGTAATTCCCAGGGATGTATTTTGGGCCCTTTTTAAATATTGGTGCTACATTGGCTTTTCTCCAATCAGCTGGTACCATTCCAGTCAGTAGACTGTCTGTAAAAATTAGGAACAAAAGTCTGGCAATCACTTGACTGAGTTCTCTAAGTACCCTCGGGTGCAAGCCATCTTGTTGTGATGGTCAGAATTTATCGTTAATAAACTCCTGGAAAACTGCCGGGGCATTACAAAGGACAAAAGGCATTACGAGATACTCATAATGGCCTGTTCTAGTATTAAACGCAGTTTTCCACTCGTCGCCCTCCTTAATCCACACGAGATTGTAAGCCCCTCTTAGATCAAGCTTAGTGAAAACCGTTGCTCCCTTGAAGTGGTCAAATAACTCTGTAATCAACGGGATCAGGTAGGCATTCTTAATCGTGAAACGATTGAGATCCCTATAATGAATACAAAGTCTCAGTTCACTGCTCCTCTTCTTCACAAAGAAGAAACCAGCACCAACAGGAGACAAGTATTTGCGGATGAAACCCCGAGAAAGTGCGTCTGCAACATACTCCTCCATGGTTTTAACCTCCAAGACCGACAAAGGGTAAACTCGGCCACGAGGGGGAGTGGCACCAGGTTGAAGGTCAATTGCGCAATCATACGGCCATTGTGGAGGCAAACTACCGGCTTGACCTTTGTCAAAGACATTGCTAAAATCACGGTACTCCTCTGGCAGGGAGGAGAGTGAAGAGTTACACAGGACCTTGGCTACCTTCCAGAAGCATGTTTCACTGCATTGTGGTGACCAGTAGTGAACCTCAGCACGGAGCCAATCAAAAGAGGGGTTGTGCCTCTGTAACCAAGGATAACCAATAACCAGCAGAAACTTAGGAGAGGAAATCACTTGGAATTGGATTATCTCATGGTGAAGAGTCCCTACAGCCATGGACAACGGAACCGTCTCATGAGTCACATGGGCAGGCTGTAGAGGTCCCTCGTCAAGAGCTTTAATGGCAAGTGGAGTGTCACGCAGCTGCAGTGGAATCGAGTGCTTTGATATAAAGGCAGCATCAATGAACAGGCCTGAAGCCCCAGAGTCGATTAGAACCTGTATCTCGATAGACGACTTAGTCCAAGAAAGGGTGATGGAAACCAGAGGCTTAACCTTCTGGATAACTGGGGACGACACAACGCCTCCTAAGGTCTGTCCATGACAGGACCTCAAGGTTCGGGTGTTCCCAGGACGGGTAAGACAAGACTTCAAAAAGTGACCTGCCTAGCCACAATAAAGGCACAATCTCTCCCTCCTTCTAAAGGCTTTCTCATCTGCAGAGAGATGCGTGAAGCCCAAGTGCATGGGTTCATCTTCACTGACTGACTCGATACCAGGAGGCATGGGAAGTGAGGGAGGCATGGGTGGGACTGCAAAGCTCGGAGGCAAACGTACAGGAGGCTTCCGCAAGCGCTCCTTAAAAGAAAGTCTTTCTCTGAGTCTGGAGTCAATGAGGATGGAAAAAAAGATCAAGCTCTCCAGCTCAGTGGGTATATCTTGGGCTGCTATCTCAACCTTGATGGAATCTGAGAGACCATGAGTAAAAGCAGCCATGAGGGCCTCATTGTTCCAAGCAACCTCTGCTGCCAGAGTATGGAACTCAATGGCGTAGTCGGCAACAGTTCTCGTACTCTGTTTGATGGACATGAGGCACTTGGCAGCAGAAACGGAGCGTGCAGGAACGTCAAATACCCCTTTAAAGGAGGCCACAAACTCAGGGTAACTCAAGACAACAGGTTTTTGCATCTCCCATAGAGGGTTAGCCCAGGCCAAGGCTCTCTCAGAAAGAATAAAGATATAATGAACCCTACTTTGCTTCTGTCCGTGGGAAACGCCTGGGTCAGCATCTCAAAGTATATCGCAACTTGGTTGAGAAACCCTCTGCATTGAACTGGATCACCCCCAAATTGCCGGGGAAGCGGGGCGGAACCAGACATACCTCTGTGCCTGCGCAGAGACTGGCGCAGCAGCAGGGACAGCCTTCAACTCAGGTTGTACCGGAGCAGCCACAGTGGGGGATTCCAGGTGAGCCGTGCAACTCAGGAGCATTTGTTTTTTAAAATCAAAAAGGTTTTTATTGAACATTTTGTTAAATACATCTTCCAATGCACAATGCCACACATGTCAGTAACATTCTCATACAACTTATACAACACAATTACTTTCAATGGTGTTACATATCCCATTAGTCCATACTATTCAATTTAAAATAGCACCCGATCTTCCTCCCACCCCACATACAGTACTTATCCATCCCTTGTATGGTTAACGTTACATCTAAGAACACTGTAAAAGCCTAGTCATTACCAGTTCTCCTGGGCTAATTCCAGGTGTGTCTAGCCATCTAGACCATATGCGTTCAAACCTGTTCGGGCAGCCCCTGTGTTGGTATATGTATTTTTCCATAATAAGGGTCTTACCCATATGTGTTATCCAGGTTTTAACCGAGGGCTGTATTGCAGACTTTCATGCCATTAGGATAAGTTTCCTAGCTTGAAACAAAGCCCTGGATAAGGCCACTCTTGTCTGTTCCTCAGGGACTACATCTTCCAAAACCCCCAGCAAACAATGCAGAGGGTCTACTGGTACCATTGTTTGAAACACTCCATTCAGTGTATTAACCACCTCATGCCAATACCGATGTAGCTTCGGACACAGCAGGTGTATAAGGTCCACACTGTGCTGCCTGCAACGGCAGCACAAGGGGTCCACCACTCTGCCCATCCTGTGTAATTTTATTGGAGTATAATGCACCCTAAGTATTATATATAATTGGGAGACTTTTTGCGCCACATTTAGGGAGCATGTAGGTATGGCTTGTAATGCTTCTTCCCATTGATTCCCTGTTATCTGGCCAAGGTCCTTCTCCCAAGCTTCTATTGCCTTACAAGGATAGGCCTGGAAGTGTCTGGTAAGTAGCATTTGATAACACATGGAAATAATCCCTTTTGTTACAGTGGAGGATTGTAGCATATGAAACACCGGAGTGGGCAATACTTCCCACTCTCTAGCATCTCCCTGTGCAGCAACCGCATGCCGAAGCTATAGATAAGAATAATACATATTATCTGGAATATTGAATGCGGCCTGCAACTCTGCAAAGGACATCAATCTGCCATGTTTAAATATGTGAAACAGCATGGTCACCCCGCGAGCCCTCCATCTGGGCTCACGCTGTAACTTAGCCAGCTCCATGTAAGTATGGTTTCCCCATATTGGGCTATACTCTGTGAATCCCTGCACCCCCTGGAGTTGTCTTCCTTTGTTCCATATTTTCTGCACCAAGGATAGCGTTGGGGTTTTTTTTTTTCGATTTTGCAAACATTTGTGCCTCCAGACCCATGGGAATGGTCTCAGCATTTGTTGCAAAAAGCATCAATCGTGCTGCGGAGCCCATTGGGTCATGTGTCATAGAGCCTACCAGATGCTGCAATTGTGATGCAATATAGTACAGCCAAGGGTTGGGGACCGCCAACCCTCCGCCGTCTTTGGGATACTGTAACTGCTCTAGCCGAACCCTGGCAGCTTTGTTATGCCAGAGCAGAGTGTTGACTACTCTGAAAATCTTTAGATGTATCACTACTGGTGAGTTATGGAGAAAGTATAATAATTGGGGCATTAGAATCATTTTAATTAAATTTGCCTTACCAGCTAAAGACATCATAAGGTTGTTCCATGTATTGATTTTGTCACGGAAACGGGACAGTAGTGGAAATATATTTAGGGAACAATAATCCCTAATGTTTGGTGATATTTGGATGCCTAAATATTTAAAACTGGTGGTCACTGGGATAGGACAAGAGTCAGGCAGGATCACTTCCTGACATTCGTCCAACATCATCAGAGCTGATTTAGACCAGTTTATAGTTAGGCCGGAGGACTTTACAAACTGTTCTATTATGGCCATCACTCCTATCAATGACTGACTAGTATCTCCCAAGAAGAGCAGCATGTCATCCGCATATAACATGAGCTTTTCATGCAAGTCACCATATTTAAATCCCTCTATCTGTGTGCTGTCCCTTATCAGTGCTGCCAAAGATTCTATTGCGATTGCAAAGAGCAGGGGGGACAGCGGGCATCCCTGCCTCGTCCCCCTGCCCAGAGCAAAAGCGTCCGACATCCTATTTTGCCACTCTGATGTTGGCCTGGGGTGCTGCATATAATAGTTTTATCCAAGCTATAAACCGTTATCCAAAGCCAAACTTAGCTAGTGTCGCCCATAAATATCTCCAGCTGACACTGTCAAACACCTTATTGGCATCTAAGGACAGAAGCGCTCTGTGACACCAGCTAGTGTATCAGCTTGTACTTGCATGTTCATATACAACCTTTTAAGGTTTGTAGCTGTGGATTTTTGTGGCATAAAGCCAGCCTGATCTGGGTGTATGATGGAGGATATTATACCGTTGACCCGAAGTGCCAGAACCTTGGCAAGGATCTTTACATCACTTTGGAGCAAGGAGATGGGCCTGTAAGAACCCAGATCAACCGGATCCCTCCCCGGCACAAGTAATAAAATCACATTTGCTCTGGTCATGGAGTCTGGTAGTTTACCCTCGACCAAACTGGTGTTAAAGACTCTATGTAGTTCTGGCAACAATTTCTCCCCATATTGAGAGTATACCTCCATTGGAAGACCGTCATCCCCTGGCGCCTTACAGGTAGGGAAAGAACTCGCCGCCACCTGGAGCTCTTCCAAAGTTATTCGAGCATCCAGTTGTTGTCTTGCCTCAGCGGGCAATGAGGGTAAATTGATGTTTGTCATGAATGCGTTTAGGTCTTCATCAGAGTAGGCCTCTCTGGACTGGTAAAGGTCCATATAGAAGTTGGCCAGCTCGGATACAATTGCATCGGGTGAATTGACTATCTTGCCATTGGCAGCACGAATGGCTCCTATGGCTGGTGATTGTTGTTGGGATTTTGCAATTTTTGCTAATAGGCGGCCCGTCTTCTCCCCCTCCTCATAAAACGCCAATTTCGTGAAAAATCTTTTACGTTCCACAGCGGAGGATCTCACACGGTCCAGGGAATCCTGAGCCGCCATCCATGCCTCCCTTGCAGAATCCGTAGGATCCGTCACAAATGCTAGCTCTAGCTGACTCACCAAGTCCCCTGCCTGCTCTAGCAGAGCCGAGGTGTTCTGTTTAACCTTTTCTATTTCCTGAATTAATATACCTCTACAGTATGCTTTAAACGTTTCCCATTTGTTCAGGATATCCATGTGCTGCTGATTAGGGATGAGCCGAACACCCCCCAGTTCGGTTTGCACCAGAACCTGCGAACGGACCGAAAATTTGCACGAACGTTAGAACCCCATTGACGTCTATGGGACTCGAACGTTCGAAATCAAAAGTGCTCATTTTAAAGGCTAATTTGCATGGTATTGTCCTAAAAAGGGTTTGGGGACCTGGGTCCTACCCCAGGGGACTTGTATCGATGCAAAAAAAACTTTTAAAAACGGACGTTTTTTCGAGAGCAGTGATTTTAATGATGCTTAAAGTAAAAAAAAAAAAAAAAGTGAAATATTCCTTTAAATATCGTACCTGGGGTGTGTCTATAGTATGCCTGTAAAGTGACGCGTGTTTCCCGTGTTTAGAACAGTCCCTGCACAAAATGTCATTTTTAAAGGAAAAAATCTCATTTAAAACTGCTTGCGGGTTTAATGTAATGTCGGGTCCTGGCAATATGGATGAAAATCAGTGAGACAAACGGCATGGGTATCCCCCAGACCATTACCAGGCCCTTTGGGTCTTGTATGGATATTAAGGGGAACCCAGCACCCAAATTAAAATAAGGAAAGGTGCGGGGCCACCAGGCCCTATATACTCTGAACAGCAGTATACAGGCGGTGCAAACAAGACAGGGACTGTAGGTTTGTTGTTAAGTAGAATCTGTTTGTAATTTTTAACGGGTACATTTTTAACGTGTTTAGATCCAGCCAAAAATCTTTTTTAAGCTTTTTGGAAAACATAGGAAAGGGTTATCACCCCTGTGACATTTGTTTTGCTGTCTTTCCTCCTCTTCAGAAGATTTCACCTCACTTTTTGTCCCAATGACAAATGTTTTTTGAAAATTTGGGTTTTTTTGTGGAACAAGGATTGGAAAGCATCAGTGGAAAGGAGAAATGTTTTTCCCATATTAACTCTTACAGGAGAGAATTTCCCTTCCTAGGGGTAGATTTCGTCTCACTTCCTGTTGCAAGTAGGAGTCGTTTGTAAGTTAGATGTTTGAAAGTAGGGGCCTGCCCTATATACTCAGCAGAAATTTGGGCCTTAGGTGTTGTTGTGGCCACAAGACTGTAAGCCCTCACAGGGCCCTGCTGTGAAATATTAGATCAAGAATTGTAATTACATGCCCCTGTTGAACTAGGGCAGAAAAATTGGGCCTTTACTGGTGGTGGTGCCACAACACTGTAAGTCCTCACTCGCTCTTGGTGGGTGCAGAAATGGGCCCTGCTGTGAAATATTAGATCAAGAATTGTAATTACATGCCCCTGTTGAACAGGGGCTGAAAAATTAGGCCTTAGGCACTGGTGCTGGTGCCACAACACTGCAACCCCTCACAGATACTCTATTTGGAACGCAGAAATGAGCCCTGCTGCAAAGTATTGCATCAAAAATTGTAATTACAGGCCCCTGTTAAACAGGGGCTGAAAAATTGGGCCTTAGGCACTGGTGCCACAACACTGCAACCTCTCACAGATACTCTAGTTGGAACGCAGAAACGAGCCCTGCTGCAAAGTATTGCATCAAAAATTGGGCCTTAGGCACTGGTGGTGGCGCCCAGAACCAAAAATGTTCTTACAAGCTATCAGCGTGATGATTGAGGAGGAAGAGGATAATTACTCAGGGATAGTCACTCAGCATCAGCATAGGCAGTCTTTGAAGGGATCTGAGATTTCAAAAAAAATTATTCGGTTACATCAGCATAAGGTGCTTGGTAGCTGGTGGTGATCCAAGACTGATTCATTTTTATGAAGGTCAGTCGATAGACCGAGTCGGTGGACAGACGCACCCTGTGATCGGTTACAAAGCCTCCAGCAGCACTGAATGTGCGTTCCGAAAGAACGCTGGATGCAGGACAGGCCAGTAGCTCAATTGCATACTGTTCAAGCTCTGGCCAGTGATCCTTTCTCAAGACCCAGTAACCCAGAGGATTTTCGGTGGGAAAGGTGTCCAAGTCAGATCTTGCCCCTAGGTATTCCTGCACCATGTAAAACAGACGCTGGCGATGGTTGCTGGAACCGATCATACCTTGGGGCTGCTGACCTAAAAATTGTCTGAACGCATCGGTCAGATGGCCACCTTCTCCACCGCTCCTTCTTTGACTGACCGAAGCCTCAGCAACACGTTGTCCAGAAGCAGGAGTTTGTAACCTCCCAGTCTCTGGGAACGCGTTGCACAGACCTTTCTGCAAGGCCTCCCGAAGATGTTTCATCCTCTGCTCCCTCTGCGATGGCAAGATAAGGTCCGCAACCTTACCCTTGTAACGTGGATCAAGGAGGGTTGCCAGCCAGTATTGGTCCTTCTCCTTGATACCACGAATACGAGGATCCTTACGCAGGCTTTGCAGGATCAGGGAGGCCATGCAGCGTAGGTTTGCTGAGGCATTCTGTCTGGAGTCCTCTGGGTCACTAAGGATGACATGGTCCACAGCCACCTCCTCCCAGCCACGTACAAGTCCATGTGTTTCTTGGGACTGATCCCTTAAAGACTGCTGCTGATGCTGAGTGCCAGGCTCCACCTCCATACTGACACAATCTTCCTCCTCCTCCTCCTCCTCCTCTTCCTGTGTGATCGGCGGGCACGCAGGAACACTGTCTGGATAAAGGGGGCCTTGAGAGCTAAGGAAGTCCTCCTCTTCCTGCCTCTGTTCTGCCTCAAGTGCCCTGTCCATTATTCCACACAGTGTGTGCTCCAACAGGTGGACAAGGGGGACAGTGTCACTGATGCATGCACTGTCACTGCTCACCATCCTCGTGGCCTCCTCAAATGGTGACAGGACAGTGCATGCATCCCTGATCATGGCCCACTGGCGTGGGGAAAAAAAACAAGCTCCCCTGACCCTGTCCTGGTGCCATAGTCGCACAGGTACTCATTGATGGCCCTCTGCTGCGTGTGCAGCCGCTGCAGCATGGCCAACGTTGAGTTCCACCTGGTGGGTATGTCACAGATTAGGCGGTTCTTGGGCAGGTTAAACTCCTTTTGGAGGTCCGTCAGCTGAGCACTGGCATTATATGACCGGCAGAAATGCACACAGACTTTCCTGGCCTGCCTCAGGACATCCTGTAAGCCCGGGTACCTGCCCAAGAACCGCTGCACCACCAAGTTAAGGACGTGAGCCAAACAGGGCACATGGGTCATTTGTCCCTGTCGGAGGGCAGAGAGGAGGTTGGTGCCATTGTCACAAACCACCATACCTGCCTTAAGTTGGCGTGGCGTCCACCACCTCTGAACCTGCCCCTGCAGCGCTGACAGAACCTCTGCCCCAGCGTGGCTCCTGTCCCCCAAGCACACCAGCTCAAGCACCGCATGGCATCTTTTGGCCTGCGTACTTGCGTAGCCCCTTGAATGGCTACGGAGCACCGCTGGTTCCGAGGACAAAGCACAGGAAGAGGCCATGGAGGAAGAAGAAGAGGAGGGGGTGGAGGAGAGAGGTGTGTCACAATCATTAGCATTTTGGAGGCGTGGTGGCAGAACAGCCTCCAACACTACTGCACCTTGTCCTGCATCTTTCCCAGCTGCCAGCAGAGTCACCCAATGCGCCGTGAAACTTAGGTAACGTCCCTGTCCATGCCTGCTGGACCATGAGTCAGCGGTTATATGCACCTTACCGCTGACCGCCCTGTCCAGCGAGGCATGGACATTGTCTTCCACATGCCGGCAGAGAGCCGGAATCGCCTTCCGTGAGAAAAAGTGGCGTTTGGGTACCTGCCACTGAGGAACCACACATTCCACAAACTCACGGAAGGGGGCAGAGTCTACCAACTGAAAAGGCAGCAGTTGAAGTGCTAGCAATTTTGCCAAGCTAGCATTCAACCGCTGGGCATGTGGATGGCTGGGAGCAAACTTCTTTCGGCGGTGCAGCAGCTGGGGCAGGGAAATTTGCCTAGTACAATCTGACGTCGGTGTACCAAAAGCAGATTGCCCACAAGTACTTGGCTGTGACACATCTAATGCCGCGTACACACGAGCGGACTTTCTATCCTACTTGGTCCGGCACACTTTCCGATGGACTTTGTCCGCCAGGTGCGCCGGACTTTAAAACGGACGGACTTGCCCACACACGCCGGGACTTTCCGGCGGGCTAAGTCCGCCCGTCTTTCCGACGGACTTTCGCCGGAGTTCTGGCGGACTTTCAGAATAAACGGACTTGCCCACACACGGACAAGTGCGTTCATTTTGAACGTGACTCAGGTGCGACGGGACTAGAAAAGGATGTCAATCTTGCCGCTTTTATCGGCGAGATTGACACCTTACTAGCCCCGTCGCGGGGCATACCAGGCCCTTAGGTCTGGTATGGATTATAAAGGGGAACCCCGCTACGCCGAAAAAACGGCGTGGGGTCCCCCTAAAATCCATACCAGACCCCGATCCGAGCACGCAGCCTGGCCGGTCAGGAAAGGGGGTGGGGACGAGCGAGCGCCCCCCCCCTCCTGAACCGTACCAGGCCGCATGCCCTCAACATGGGGGGTGGGTGCTTTGGGGGAGGGGGGCGCCCTGCGCGCCCCCCCCAAAGCACCTTGTCCCCATGTTGATGAGGACAAGGGCCTCTTCCCGACAACCCTGGCCGTTGGTTGTCGGGGTCTGCGGGCGGGGGCTTATCGGAATCTGGGAGCCCCCTTTAATAAGGGGGCCCCCAGATCCCGGCCCCCCACCCTATGTAAATGAGTATGGGGTACATGGTACCCCTACCCATTTACCTAATAAAAAAGTGTAAGTAATAAAACACACTACACAGGTTTTTAAAATATTTTATTAAACAGCTCCGGGGGGGGGGATCTTCCTCCGGCTTCGGGGGTCTTCTTCCGGCTTCGGGGGTCCCTCCGCTTCATCTTCTCCCAGCGTCCGGTTGGTTCTTCTCCGCTCTCCGGCCTCTTCTCCCGGTGTCGCAGGTCTTCGGCCGGCCCCTCCGCTGTCTTCATGTAGCTCTATTGCGAGCGGAGGTCCGGACTTCTGGGCTTCTTGGCTTCTTGGCTTCTCTTCTCTTCTCTTCTCTTCTCCCAGATGTTGACACGACGCTCTCTCCGGCTGGACTGGTCTCTGAGGGCTGCGTTGTGACTTATATAGGCGGAGACCCCGCCCCCATATGATGTCACAGTCCCTGGGCATGCTGGGACTGTGACGTTTTAGGGGGCGTGGTCGACCACGCCCCCTAAAACGTCACAGTCCCAGCATGCCCAGGGACTGTGACATCATATGGGGGCGGGGTCTCCGCCTATATAAGTCACAACGCAGCCCTCAGAGACCAGTCCAGCCGGAGAGAGCGTTGTGTCAACATCTGGGAGAAGAGAAGAGAAGAGAAGCCAAGAAGCCAAGAAGCCAAGAAGCCCAGAAGTCCGGACCTCCGCTCGCAATAGAGCTACATGAAGACAGCGGAGGGGCCGGCCGAAGACCTGCGACACCGGGAGAAGAGGCCGGAGAGCGGAGAAGAACCAACCGGACGCCGGGAGAAGATGAAGCGGAGGGACCCCCGAAGCCGGAAGAAGACCCCCGAAGCGGAGGAAGATCCCCCCCCCCCGGAGCTGTTTAATAAAATATTTTAAAAACCTGTGTAGTGTGTTTTATTACTTACACTTTTTTCCTAGGTAAATGGGTAGGGGTACCATGTACCCCATACTCATTTACATAGGGTGGGGGGCCGGGATCTGGGGGCCCCCTTATTAAAGGGGGCTCCCAGATTCCGATAAGCCCCCGCCCGCAGACCCCGACAACCAACGGCCAGGGTTGTCGGGAAGAGGCCCTTGTCCTCATCAACATGGGGACAAGGTGCTTTGGGGGGGGCGCAGGGCGCCCCCCTCCCCCAAAGCATCCACCCCCCATGTTGAGGGCATGCGGCCTGGTACGGTTCAGGAGGGGGGGGCGCTCGCTCGTCCCCACCCCCTTTCCTGACCGGCCAGGCTGCGTGCTCGGATCGGGGTCTGGTATGGATTTTAGGGGGACCCCACGCCGTTTTTTCGGCGTAGCGGGGTTCCCCTTTATAATCCATACCAGACCTAAGGGCCTGGTATGCCCCGCGCTCGCCGCAATAGGAAGATTTGTTTTTCCTATTGCAGCGAGCGCGAGATGCAATACCATCCCCTCGTGTCGTATTTGGTCTGTCGGACCAGCCTACACACGAGCGGGCTTTCCGTCGGACCAGCACACACACGAGCGGACTTTCCGCCCGAAACTGAGTCCGACGGAAAGATTTGAAACTTTCTTCAAATCTAGGTCCGGCGGGCTTTTGGGAAGAAGTCCGCCGGAAAAGTCCGCCGCCGCCCACACACGGGCGGATTGTCCGGCACACTCTGGTCCGCCGGACCAAGTATGCCGGAAAGTCCGACCGTGTGTACGCGGCATAATTCTACACCTTCATTCCTCTCAGTGCAGGTCTCAGAGAGGACTGAAGGTATAGTGGGGTTGGAGATCTCAGCTGATGAGGAGCA
The DNA here is from genome assembly GCF_042186555.1 of Aquarana catesbeiana. Classification (NCBI taxonomy): domain Eukaryota; kingdom Metazoa; phylum Chordata; class Amphibia; order Anura; family Ranidae; genus Aquarana; species Aquarana catesbeiana. The sequence goes on from NC_133324.1 coordinate 695,616,296, forward strand.
AGGAGAGGTCCTCTTTGTTCTTTGGTGTGGGTCTTTTACAGACATGTGCAGGATGAAAAAATTCGTTTAGTTTAGTTTCGTTTCGATTCGTTATTTAACTAAATTCGTTTAGTTAAATTCGTTGCATTCATTACATTCGTTTTCGGAATTTGTTTCGTTTCGTATTCGAATTCGAAAAAATTCGACCGCATTCGAAAAAATTCGACCGTATTCGAAAAAAACTATCAAATTCGAAAAAATTCTAACACATTCGAAAAAAGCTGTCAAATTCGAAAAAATTCTACCACATTCGAAAAAACTATCAAATTCGAAAAAATTCTAACAAATTCGAAAAAAACTATCAAATTCGAAAAAATTCTACCACATTCGAAAAAAACTGTCAAATTCGAAAAAATTCTACCACATTCGAAAAAACTGTCAAATTCGAAAAAATTCTACCACATTCAAAAAAAACTATCAAATTAAAAAAAAATTTTACTACATTCGAAAAAAATATCAAATTCGAAAAAATTCTACCACATTCAAAAAAAACTGTCAAATTTGAACAATTTCTACCACATTCGAAAAAAACTATAAAATTTGAAAAAATTCTACCGCATTTGAAAAAAACAATAACTGAATTTGAAAAAGTAAACTATATATATGGTTATATATATATATATATATATATATATTATATACACATACACACACATATATATATATATATATATATATATATATATATATATATATATATATATATAACCATCTTCCGAAATTTGAATTTCTTATAAAATGAATTTGAATTTGAATAGGAAAGATAGAAAACAGAATAGAAGAAAATATAATATATATATTATATTTTCTTCTATTCTGTTTTCTATCTTTTCTATTCAAATTTGAATTCATTCTATACGAAATTCAAACTTCAGAAACCATGTACCGAAATTCGAATTTCGTATAGAATGAATTCGAATTGAAAAGACTATTACAGAATATATAATATATATATATATATATAAAATATATATAAAATATATATATATATATATATATATATATATATATATATATATATATATATATATATATATATATATATATATTATATATTCTGTTATATATATATATATAATTTTTTTTTTTTTATTATTCTCTTCTATTGTTTTTTTATGCTTTTCTTTTCTATTATTTTATATTTTATAATAGTCTTTTCAATTCAAATTCATTCTATACGAAATTCAAACTTCAGAAGCCATGTACCGAAATTCGAATTTCGTATAGAATGAATTTGAAATTGAATTGAAAAGACTATTATAAAATATAAAATAATAGAAAAGAAAAGCATAAAAAAACAATAGAAGAGAATAATTAAAAAAAAAAAAAAAAATATATATATATATATATATATATATATATATATATATATATATATATTTATATATATATATTCTATTGCTTTATTATTTTATATTATATCTTATTGTTTTTTTTTAGAAAAACGTTTTCTATTTTTTTCGAATTCGAGTATGTTTTCGAATTCGATTCGAATATGTTTTCGAATTCGATTCGAATATGTTTTCGAATATGTTTTCGAATTCGATTCAAATATGTTTTCGAATTCGATTCGAATATGTTTTCGAATTCGATTCGAATATGTTTTCGAATTCGTTCGTTTTTTTTTCGGATTCGTTTAAATTCTTTACTTTTGTAATTCGGAAATTCGGATGCATCCGAATTTCCGAATAATGAAAAATTCGTCCGAATTTCGATTCGGAACGAAACGAAATGCACATGCCTAGTCTTTTAGATATGCTTGCCAACGAACTGCATGGCAGGTCAACATATGTCTGGTCAAGCATGTGGTACCCAAGCGGGAGATGTTTTGGCCACGCGAGATACGCTTGAGACATATGTTGCAAATAGCAGCGGTGCGATCTGATGCACTCGTCTCAAAAAAGGCCCACACCAAAGAACTTTTTGAATAACGCGCAGAGACTGCAGCGCCCTGCACATGTGGAGCTTTGGGGTGTGATGCAGTCAAGGTGCTGCCCTTAGGCTGGCCCCTGGAGGGCATCCTGCCTCGTTGGTGATGTGCCGCCTCCTCCTCCTCCTCTCTCCTATCAGGCACCCACGTTGAGTCAGTGACCTCATCATCCCCTCCCTCCTCATCACTGGAGCAAACCTGGCAGTATGCTGCAACAGGGGGAGCATGACTGCCAGATTGCTGTCCTTCTTGGGCACCCCCTCTGTCCGTGCTCACGTTACTGCCTTCATCGAGCTCAGTATCATCATCAGAGCCTTCCAAACGCTGGGCATCCTCCTGGAGCATGTACCCAACACTGTGGTCAAACAGTTCGAGGGACTCCTCAGGAGGACATGGTGGGGCTAGGGAAGGAGTCACTGATGACATTGAGCCAAGGGAAGAGGCCGCTGCTTTGCCAGACAAAGTACCCTGGGCATGGGTGAGAGAGGATGAGGAGGATGAGGACGGCTTGGTCATCCACTCGACCAAGTCATCCGCATGTTGCGGCTCAACACGGCCAGCTGCCGAAAAAAAGGCCAAGCGTGTCCCACGGCCACGTGCTGATGAGGATGCACCATCTCCACGACCAGCACTAGACACAGAGCCTGCTTGCCCTCTCTTATTGGCTTGTGACTGTCTGCCTCTCCTTCTTGGCCTTCCAGACATACTAATGGCCTGTAGCTGCACTAAGCTGGGATATATATATATATATATATATATATATATATATGTACTGATACTGCAGCTAGCAAAATCAACTGCCTGCCTGTAGTATGAGAACACCACCAACCTTCTACAGGTAGCTTTAGCTGAACACTGTGCAGAGCTCGCAAAAAAATAACTTGTAGCTTTTTTAGCTGCCTGCGGTAGTGATAGGATCAGGAAAACACCACCAACCTTCTACAGGTAGCTTTAGCTGAACACTGTGCAGAGCTCGCAAAAAATAACATGTAGGTTTAGCTGGACACTGTGAGCAGGACGCACCACACTAACTTGTAGTTTTAGCTGAACACTGTGAGCAGGATGCACAACACTAACTTGTAGGTTTAGCTGAACACTGTGAGGTGGACACACCACACTAACTTGTAGGTTTAGCTGAACACTGTGAGCAGGACGCACTGCACTAACTGTAAATAGTCTAGCTACCTGACTGTGGTAGTAATAGGATCAAAAGAAGACCAGCAATTTTCTTCAGGTAGCTGTAAATACTGTAACAAGACAAGCCTGCCTGTCAGTAAGAAGATAACAGGAACGGATCTAGCTGAACACTGTGAGCAGGACGCACCACACTAACTTGTAGGTTTAGCTGAACACTGTGAGGTGGACGCACCACACTAACTTGTAGTTTTAGCTGAACACTGTGAGCAGGATGCACTGCACTAACTGTAAATAGTCTAGCTGCCTGGCTGTGGTACTAATAGGATCAAAAGAACACCAGCAATTTTCTTCAGGTAGCTGTAAATACTGTAACAAGACAAGCCTGCCTGTCAGTAAGAAGAGAACAGGAACGGATCTAGCTGAACACTGTGAGCAGGACGCACCACACTAACTTCTAGGTTTAGCTAAACACTGTAAGGTGGATGTACCCCACTAACTTGTAGTTTTAGCTGAACACTGTGAGCAGGATGCACTGCACTAACTGTAAATAGTCTATCTGCCCGACTGTGGTACTAATAGGATCAAAAGAACACCAGCAATTTTCTTCAGGTAGCTGTAAATACTGTAACAAGACAAGCCTGCCTGTCAGTAAGAAGATAACAGGAACGGATCTAGCTGAACACTGTGAGCAGGACGCACTGCACTAACTTGTAGCTTTAGATGAACACTGTGCAGAGGTCTCACTACGCTAACTTGTAGGTTTAGCTGAACACTGTGAGGAGGACGCACAGCACTAACTTGTAGTTTTAGCTGAGCACTGTGAGCAGGACGCACCGCACTAACTTCTAGGTTTAGCTGAACACTGTGAGGTGGACGCACCACACTAACTTGTAGGTTTAGCTGAACACTGTGAGCAGGACGCACCCCACTAACTTGTAGGTTTAGCTGAACACTGTGAGGTGGACGTACCCCACTAACTTGTAGTTTTAGCTGAACACTGTGAGCAGGACGCACTGCACTAACTGTAAATAGTCTAGCTGCCTGACTGTGGTACTAATAGGATCAAAAGAACACCAGCAATTTTCTTCAGGTAGCTGTAAATACTGTAACAAGACAAGCCTGCCTGTCAGTAAGAAGATAACAGGAACGGATCTAGCTGAACACTGTGAGCAGGACGCACTGCACTAACTTGTAGCTTTAGATGAACACTGTGCAGAGGTCTCACTACACTAATTTGTAGGTTTAGCTGAACACTGTGAGCAGGACGCACAGCACTAACTTGTAGTTTTAGCTGAACACTGTGAGCAGGACGCACCGCACTAACTTCTAGGTTTAGCTGAACACTGTGAGGTGGACCTACCCCACTAACTTGTAGTTTTAGCTGAACACTGTGAGCAGGACGCACTGCACTAACTGTAAATAGTCTATCTGCCCGACTGTGGTACTAATAGGATCAAAAGAACACCAGCAATTTTCTTCAGGTAGCTGTAAATACTGTAACAAGACAAGCCTGCCTGTCAGTAAGAAGATAACAGGAACGGATCTAGCTGAACACTGTGAGCAGGACGCACTGCACTAACTTGTAGCTTTAGATGAACACTGTGAGCAGGACGCACTGCACTAACTTCTAGGTTTAGCTGAACACTGTGAGGTGGACACACCACACTAACTTGTAGTTTTAGCTGAACACTGTGAGCAGGACACACCGCACTAACTTGTAGGTTTAGCTGAACACTGTGAGGTGGACGCACCACACTAACTTGTAGGTTTAGCTGAACACTGTGAGCAGGACGCACCCCACTAACTTGTAGGTTTAGCTGAACACTGTGAGGTGGACGCACCACACTAACTTGTAGTTTTAGCTGAACACTGTGAGCAGGACGCACTGCACTAACTTGTAGCTTTAGATGAACACTGTGCAGAGGTCTCACTACACTAACTTGTAGGTTTAGCTGAACACTGTGAGCAGGACGCACAGCACTAACTTGTAGTTTTAGCTGAACACTGTGAGCAGGACGCACCGCACTAACTTCTAGGTTTAGCTGAACACTGTGAGGTGGACGTACCCCACTAACTTGTAGTTTTAGCTGAACACTGTGAGCAGGACGCACTGCACTAACTGTAAATAGTCTATCTGCCCAACTGTGGTACTAATAGGATCAAAAGAACACCAGCAATTTTCTTCAGGTAGCTGTAAATACTGTAACAAGACAAGCCTGCCTGTCAGTAAGAAGATAACAGGAACGGATCTAGCTGAACACTGTGAGCAGGACGCACTGCACTAACTTGTAGCTTTAGATGAACACTGTGCAGAGGTCTCACTACGCTAACTTGTAGGTTTAGCTGAACACTGTGAGGAGGACGCACAGCACTAACTTGTAGTTTTAGCTGAACACTGTGAGCAGGACGCACCGCACTAACTTGTAGGTTTAGCTGAACACTGTGAGGTGGACACACCGCACTAACTTGTAGTTTTAGCTGAACACTGTGAGCAGGACGCACCGCACTAACTTGTAGGTTTAGCTGAACACTGTGAGGTGGACGCACCACACTAACTTGTAGTTTTAGCTGAACACTGTGAGCAGGACGCACTGCACTAACTATAAATAGTCTAGCTGCCTGACTGTGGTACTAATAGGATCAAAAGAATACCAGCAATTTTCTTCGGGTAGCTGTAAATACTGTAACAAGACAAGCCTGCCTGTCAGTAAGAAGATAACAGGAACGGATCTAGCTGAACACTGTGAGCAGGACGCGCTACACTAACTTGTAGCTTTAGATGAACACTGTGCAGAGGTCTCACTACGCTAACTTGTAGGTTTAGCTGAACACTGTGAGGAGGACGCACAGCACTAACGTGTAGTTTTAGCTGAACACTGTGAGCAGGACGCACCGCACTAACTTCTAGGTTTAGCTGAACACTGTGAGGTGGATGCACCACACTAACTTGTAGGTTTAGCTGAACACTGTGAGGAGGACGCACAGCACTAACTTGTAGTTTTAGCTGAACACTGTGAGCAGGACGCACCGCACTAACTTCTAGGTTTAGCTGAACACTGTGAGGTGGACGCACCGCACTAACTTGTAGGTTTAGCTGAACACTGTGAGGTGGATGCACCACACTAACTTGTAGGTTTAGCTGAACACTGTGAGCAGGACGCACCACACTAACTTGTAGTTTTAGCTGAACACTGTGAGCAGGACGCACTGCACTAACTGTAAATAGTCTAGCTGCCTGACTGTGGTACTAATAGGATCAAAAGAACACCAGCAATTTTCTTCAGGTAGCTGTAAATACTGTAACAAGACAAGCCTGCCTGTCAGTAGGGATGAGCCGAACACCCCCCGGTTCGGTTCGCACCAGAACCTGCGAACGGACCGAAAGTTCGCACGAACGTTAGAACCCCATTGACGTCTATGGGACTCGAACGTTCGAAATCAAAAGTGCTCATTTTAAAGGCTAATTTGCATGGTATTGTCCTAAAAAGGGTTTGGGGACCCGGGTCCTACCCCAGGGGACATGTATCAATGCAAACGGCCGTTTTTTCGGGAGCAGTGATTTTAATGATGCTTAAAGTAAAAAAAAAGAAAAGTGAAATATTCCTTTAAATATCGTACCTGAGGGGTGTCTATAGTATGCCTGTAAAGTGACGCGTGTTTCCCGTGTTTAGAACAGTCCCTGCACCAAATGTCATTTTTAAAGGAAAAAATTTCATTTAAAACTGCTTGCGGGTTTAATGTAATGTCGGGTCCTGGCAATATGGATGAAAATCAGTGAGACAAACGGCATGGGTACCCCCCAGTCCATTACCAGGCCCTTTGGGTCTTGTATGGATATTAAGGGGAACCCCGCACCCAAATTAAAATAAGGAAAGGTGTGGGGCCACCAGGCCCTATATACTCTGAACAGCAGTATACAGGCTGTAGGTTTGTTGTTAAGTAGAATCTCTTTGTAATTTTGAACGGGTACATTTTTAACGTGTTTAGCTCCAGCCAAAAAATCTTTTTTAAGCTTTTTGGAAAACATAGGGAAGGGTTATCACCCCTGTGACATTTGTTTTGCTGTCTTTCCTCCTCTTCAGAAGATTTCACCTCACTTTTTGTCCCAATGGATTGGAAAGCATCAGTGGAAAGGAGAAATGTTTTTCCCATATTAACTCTTACAGGAGAGAATTTCCCTTCCTAGGGGTAGATTTATTCTCACTTCCTGTTGTCTCCTTCCGTTTGCAAGTAGGAGTCGTTTGTAAGTTAGTTGTTTGAAAGTAGGGTCCTGCCCTATATACTCAGCAGAAATTTGGGCCTTAGGTGTTGCTGTGGCCACAACACTGTAAGCCCTCACAGGGCTCTGCTGTGAAATATTAGATCAAGAATTGTAATTACATGCCCCTGTTGAACAGGAGCTGAAAAATTAGGCCTTAGGCACTGGTGCTGGTGCCACAACACTGCAACCCCTCACAGACACTCTAGTTGGAATGCAGGAACGAGCCCTGCTGCAAAGTATTGCATCAAAAATTGTAATTACACGCCCCTGTTAAACAAGGGCTGAAAAATTGGGCCTTAGGCACTGGTGCTGGTGCCACAACACTGCAACCCCTCACAGACACTCTAGTTGGAATGCAGGAACGAGCCCTGCTGCAAAGTATTACATCAAAAATCGTAATTACACGCCCCTGTTAAACAGGGGCTGAAAAATTGTGCCTTAGGCACTGGTGGTGGCGCCCAGAACCAAAAATGCTCTTACAAGCTATCAGCGTGATGATTGAGGAGGAAGAGGATAATTACTCAGGGATAGTCACTCAGCATCAGCATAGGCAGTCTTTGAAGGGATCTGAGATTTCAAAAAAAATTATTCAGTTACATCAGCATCAGGTGCTTGGTAGCTGGTGGTGATCCAAGACTCATTCATTTTTATGAAGGTCAGTCGATCGACCGAGTCAGTGGACAGACGCACCCTGTGATCGGTTACCACGCCTCCAGCAGCACTGAATGTGCGTTCCGAAAGAACGCTGGATGCAGGACAGGCCAGTAGCTCAATTGCATACTGTGCAAGCTCTGGCCAGTGATCCATCCTCAAGACCCAGTAACCCAGAGGATTTTCGGTGGGAAAGGTGTCCAAGTCTGATCTTGCCCCTAGGTATTCCTGCACCATGTAAAACAGACGCTGGCGATGGTTGCTGGAACCGATCATACCTTGGGGCTGCGGACCAAAAAATTGTCTGAACGCATCGGTCAGACGGCCACCTTCTCCACCGCTCCTTCTTTGACTGACCGAAGCCTCAGCAACACGTTGTCCAGAAACAGGAGTTTGTAACCTCCCAGTCTCTGGGAACGCGTTGCACAGACCTTTCTGCAAGGCCTCCCGAAGATGTTTCATCCTCTGCTCCCTCTGCGATGGCAAGATAAGGTCCGCAACCTTACCCTTGTAACGTGGATCAAGGAGGGTTGCCAGCCAGTATTGGTCCTTCTCCTTGATACCACGAATACGAGGATCCTTACGCAGGCTTTGCAGGATCAGGGAGGCCATGCAGCGTAGGTTTGCTGAGGCATTCGGTCCGGAGTCCTCTGGGTCACTAAGGACGACATGGTCCGCAGCCACCTCCTCCCAGCCACGTACAAGTCAATGTGTTTCTTGGGACTGATCCCTTAAAGACTGCTGCTGATGCTGAGTGCCAGGCTCCACCTCCATACTGACACAATCTTCCTCCTCCTCCTCTTCCTCCTCGTCCTCTTCCTGTGTGATCGGCGGGCACGCAGGAACACTGTCTGGATAAAGGGGGCCTTGAGAGCTAAGGAAGTCCTCCTCTTCCTGCCTCTGTTCTGCCTCAAGTGCCCTGTCCATTATTCCACGCAGCGTGTGCTCCAACAGGTGGACAAGGGGGACAGTGTCACTGATGCATGCACTGTCACTGCTCACCATCCTCGTGGCCTCCTCAAATGGTGACAGGACAGTGCATGCATCCCTGATCATGGCCCACTGGCGTGGGGAAAAAAAAACCAAGCTCCCCTGACCCTGTCCTGGTGCCATAGTCGCACAGGTACTCATTGATGGCCCTCTGCTGCGTGTGCAGCCGCTGCAGCATGGCCAACGTTGAGTTCCACCTGGTGGGCATGTCACAGATTAGGTGGTTCTTGGGCAGGTTAAACTCCTTTTGGAGGTCCGTCAGCCGAGCACTGGCATTATATGACCGGCGGAAATGCACACAGACTTTCCTGGCCTGCCTCAGGACATCCTGTAAGCCCGGGTACCTGCCCAAGAACCGCTGCACCACCAAGTTAAGGACGTGAGCCAAACAGGGCACATGGGTCATTTGTCCCTGTCGGAGGGCAGAGAGGAGGTTGGTGCCATTGTCGCAAACCACCATTCCTGCCTTAAGTTGGCGTGGCGTCAACCACCTCTGAACCTGCCCCTGCAGAGCTGACAGAACCTCTGCCCCAGTGTGGCTCCTGTCCCCCAAGCACACCAGCTCAAGCACCGCATGGCATCTTTTGGCCTGCGTACTTGCGTAGCCCCTTGAACGACTACGGAGCACCGCTGGTTCCGAGGAAGAGGCCATGGAGGAAGAAGAAGAGGAGGGGGTCGAGGAGAGAGGTGTGTCACAATCATTAGCATTTTGGAGGTGTGGTGGCGGAACAACCTCCAACACTACTGCACCTTGTCCTGCATCCTTCGCAGCTGCCAGCAGAGTCACCCAATGCGCCGTGAAACTTAGGTAACGTCCCTGTCCATGCCTGCTGGACCATGAGTCAGCGGTAATATGCACCTTACCGCTGACCGCCCTGTCCAGCGAGGCATGGACATTGCCTTCCACATGCTGGTAGAGAGCCGGAATCGCCTTCCGTGAGAAAAAGTGGCGTTTGGGTACCTGCCACTGAGGAACTGTACATTCCACAAACTCACAGAAGGGGGCAGAGTCTACCAACTGAAAAGGCAGCAGTTGAAGTGCTAGCAATTTTGCCAAGCTAGCATTCAACCGCTGGGCATGTGGATGGCTGGGAGCAAACTTCTTTCGGCGGTGCAGCAGCTGGGGCAGGGAAATTTGCCTGGTACAATCTGACGTCGGTGTACCAAAATCAGATTGCCCACAAGTACGTGGCTGTGACACACCTAATTCTACACCTTCATTCCTCTCAGTGCAGGTCTCAGAGAGGACTGAAGGTCTAGTGGGGTTGGAAATCTCAGCTGATGAGGAGCAAGCAGAGGTCCTCTTTGTTCTTTGGTGTGGGTCTTTTAGATACGCTTGCCAACGAACTGCATGGCAGGTCAACATATGTCTGGTCAAGCATGTGGTACCCAAGCGGGAGATGTTTTGGCCACGCGAGATACGCTTGAGACATATGTTGCAAATAGCAGCGGTGCGATCTGATGCACTCGTCTCAAAAAAGGCCCACACCAAAGAACTTTTTGAATAACACGCAGAGACTGCAGCGCCCTGCACATGTGGAGCTTTGGGGTGTGATGCAGTCAATGTGCTGCCCTTAGGCTGGCCCCTGGAGGGCATCCTGCCTCGTTGGTGATGTGCCACCTCCTCCTCCTCCTCCTCCTCCTCTCTCCTATCAGGCACCCACGTTGAGTCAGTGACCTCATCATCCCCTCCCTCCTCATCACTGGAGCAAACCTGGCAGTATGCTGCAGCAGGGGGAGCATGACTGCCAGATTGCTGTCCTTCTTGGGCACCCCCTCTGTCCGTGCTCGTGTTACTGCCTTCATCGAGCTCAGTATCATCATCAGAGCCTTCCAAACGCTGGGCATCCTCCTGGAGCATGTACCCAACACTGTGGTCAAACAGTTCGAGGGACTCCTCAGGAGGACATGGTGGGGCTAGGGAAGGAGTCACTGATGACATTGAGCCGAGGGAAGAGGCCGCTGCTTTGCCAGACAAAGTACCCTGGGCATGGGTGAGAGAGGATGAGGAGGATGAGGACGGCTTGGTCATCCACTCGACCAAGTCTTCCGCATGTTGCGGCTCAACATGGCCAGCTGCCGAAAAAAAGGCCAAGCGTGTCCCATGGCCACGTGCTGATGAGGATGCACCGTCTCCACGACCAGCACAAGACACAGAGCCTGCTTGCCCTCTCTTATTGGCTTGTGACTGTCTGCCTCTCCTTCTTGGCCTTCCAGACATACTAATGGCCTGTAGCTGCACTAAGCTGGGATATATATATATATATATATATATATATATATATATATATATATATATATATGTACTGATACTGCAGCTAGCAAAATCAACTGCCTGCCTGTAGTATGAGAACACCACCAACCTTCTACAGGTAGCTTTAGCTGAACACTGTGAGGTGGACGCACCCCACTAACTTGTAGGTTTAGCAGAACACTGTGAGCAAGACGCACTGCACTAACTGTAAATAGTCTAGCTGCCTGACTGTGGTACTAATAGGATCAAAAGAACACCAGCAATTTTCTTTAAAATACTGTAACAAGACAAGCCTGCCTGTCAGTAAGAAGATAACAGGAACGGATCTAGCTGAACACTGTGAGCAGGACGCACCCCACTAGCTTGTAGGTTTAGCTGAACACTGTGAGGTGGACGCACCCCACTAACTTGTAGGTTTAGCTGAACACTGTGAGCAGGACGCACCCCACTAACTTGTAGGTTTAGCAGAACACTGTGAGCAGGACGCACTGCACTAACTGTAAATAGTCTAGCTGCCTGACTGTGGTACTAATAGGATCAAAAGAACACCAGCAATTTTCTTCAGGTAGCTGTATTTACTGTAACAAGACAAGCCTGCCTGTCAGTAAGAAGATAACAGAAACGGATCTAGCTGAACACTGTGAGCAGGACGCACCCCACTAGCTTGTAGGTTTAGCTGAACACTGTGAGGTGGACGCACCCCGCTAACTTGTAGGTTTAGCTGAACACTGTGAGCAGGACGCACCCCACTAACTTGTAGGTTTAGCAGAACACTGTGAGCAGGACGCACTGCACTAACTGTAAATAGTCTAGCTGCCTGACTGTGGTACTAATAGGATCAAAAGAACATCAGTAATTTTCTTTAAAATACTGTAACAAGACAAGCCTGCCTGTCAGTAAGAAGATAACAGGAACGGATCTAGCTGAACACTGTGAGCAGGACGCACCCCACTAGCTTGTAGGTTTAGCTGAACACTGTGAGGTGGACGCACCCCACTAACTTGTAGGTTTAGCTGAACACTGTGAGCAGGACACACCCCACTAACTTGTAGGTTTAGCAGAACACTGTGAGCAGGACGCACTGCACTAACTGTAAATAGTCTAGCTGCCTGACTGTGGTACTAATAGGATCAAAAGAACACCAGCAATTTTCTTTAAAATACTGTAACAAGACAAGCCTGCCTGTCAGTAAGAAGATAACAGGAACGGATTTAGCTGAACACTGTGAGCAGGACGCACCCCACTAGCTTGTAGGTTTAGCTGAACACTGTGAGGTGGACGCACCACACTAACTTGTAGGTTTAGCTGAACACTGTGAGCAGGACGCACCCCACTAACTTGTAGGTTTAGCAGAACACTGTGAGCAGGACGCACTGCACTAACTGTAAATAGTCTAGCTGCCTGACTGTGGTACTAATAGGATCAAAAGAACATCAGTAATTTTCTTTAAAATACTGTAACAAGACAAGCCTGCCTGTCAGTAAGAAGATAACAGGAACGGATCTAGCTGAACACTGTGAGCAGGACGCACCCCACTAGCTTGTAGGTTTAGCTGAACACTGTGAGGTGGACGCACCCCACTAACTTGTAGGTTTTGCTGAACACTGTGAGCAGCACGCACCCCACTAACTTGTAGGTTTAGCAGAACACTGTGAGCAGGACGCACTGCACTAACTGTAAATAGTCTAGCTGCCTGACTGTGGTACTAATAGGATCAAAAGAACACCAGCAATTTTCTTCAGGTAGCTGTATTTACTGTAACAAGACAAGCCTGCCTGTCAGTAAGAAGATAACAGAAATGGATCTAGCTGAACACTGTGAGCAGGACGCACCACACTAGCTTGTAGGTTTAGCTGAACACTGTGAGGTGGACGCACCCCACTAACTTGTAGGTTTAGCTGAACACTGTGAGCAGGACGCACCCCACTAACTTGTAGGTTTAGCAGAACACTGTGAGCAGGACGCACTGCACTAACTGTAAATAGTCTAGCTGCCTGACTGTGGTACTAATAGGATCAAAAGAACACCAGCAATTTTCTTCAGGTAGCTGTATTTACTGTAACAAGACAAGCCTGCCTGTCAGTAAGAAGATAACAGAAATGGATCTAGCTGAACACTGTGAGCAGGACGCACCCCACTAGCTTGTAGGTTTAGCTGAACACTGTGAGGTGGACGCACCCCACTAACTTGTAGGTTTAGCTGAACACTGTGAGCAGGACGCACCCCACTTACTTGTAGGTTTAGCAGAACACTGTGGGCAGGACGCACTGCACTAACTGTAAATAGTCTAGCTGCCTGACTGTGGTACTAATAGGATCAAAAGAACACCAGTAATTTTCTTCAAAATACTGTAACAAGACAAGCCTGCCTGTCAGTAGGAATATAACAGGAACGGATCTAGCTGAACACTGTGAGTAGGACGCACTGCACTAAATGTAAATAGTCTAGCTGCCTGACTGTGGCACTAATAGGATCAAAAGAACACCAGTAATTTTCTTCAAAATACTGTAACAAGACAAGCCTGCCTGTCAGTAGGAATATAACAGGAACGGATCTAGCTGAACACTGTGAGCAGGACGCACTGCACTAAATGTAAATAGTCTAGAAGATAACAGGAACGGATCTAGCTAAACTGAATACAGTGTATATATATATATATGCAACACCTGGGATGCATATATATACACAATACACTTTAAGTGCAGCTAACTGACTGACTGTCCTGCCTAATCTAGCTAACTCAAATGAAATGACACTGTCTCTCTCTCTCTCTCTCTAAGCACACCGGAACACACTGCACAGGGCCGCCGTGCAGGCGGCCTTATATAGTGTGGGGCGTGTACTAAATCCCCTGAGCCATAATTGGCCAAAGCCTCCTTGGCTTTGGCCAATTATGGCTCTCTGTTAAGGCGGCGCTGTGATTGGCCAAGCATGCGGGTCATAGTGCATGCTTGACCAATCATCAGCAAGCAATGCACTGCGATGCCGCAGTGAATTATGGGCCGTGACGCGCCACACGAATTTGGCGCGAACGGCCCATATCGTTCGCAATTCGACGAACGATCGAACAGCCGATGTTCGAGTCGAACATGGGTTCGACTCGAACACGAAGCTCATCCCTACCTGTCAGTAAGAAGATAACAGGAACGGATATAGCTAAACTGAATACAGTGTATATATATATGCAACACCTGGGATGCATATATATACACAATACACTGTAAGTGCAGCTAACTGACTGACTGTTCTGCCTAATCTATCTAACTCAAATCAAATGACACTGTCTGTCTCTCTCTCTCTCTATCTATGAACACCGGAACACACACTACACAGGGCCGCCGTGCAGGCGGCCTTATATAGTGTGGGGCGTGTGCTAAATCCCCTGAGCCATAATTGGCCAAAGCCTCCTTGGCTTTGGCCAATTACGGCTCTCTGTTCAGACGGCGCTGTGATTGGCCAAGCATGCGGGTCATAGTGCATGCTTGGCCAATCATCAGCCAGCAATGCACTGCGATGCCGCAGTGAATTATGGGCCGTGACGCGCCACACGAATTTGGCGCGAACGGCCCATATCGTTCGCAATTCGGCGAACGGGCGAACAGACGATGTTCGAGTCGAACATGGGTTCGACTCGAACACGAAGCTCATCCCTACTGCTGATGTGTTCTAAAGAAGTCCTGTATCTGAACCGCTATCCGTTCATGTGAAGTAAACAATTTAAGCCAGATTTAGCTTCCAGGGGGCCTTAGATAGTATGCTGGTGGGTTGCGTATATAACCATATGACTAGTGGGGAGTGGTCTGATACTCCCCGTGGATAATATTCCACTTTAGAGGTGTATCCGACCATATCTGGGGTACCAACACAAAGGTCTATACAAGACAGTGATCCATGCATCTTGGAGAAGCATGAGAACTGTTTATAATTTGGATTGCGAATATTCCGTAAATCAGTCCATCCTACCTCTGTTAAGAGACGGCTAAGGGAAGTTCCCCTACCTCCCTTGGGTGGTACCATAGGGGGGTGTCTATCTAATCTAGTGTCTAGGCAGCTATTAAAGTCCCCCATAATTAATAACGGTATGTCTGGTTTGTTGGTCATATATGACAATAGCAACTGCAAGACCTCTCGCGAAAACTGAGGTGGTATATATATAAAAGCCAGAATCATAGTAACAGTGTATATTTTCCAGTGCAGGAAGATAAATCTACCAGATATATCTATCAAAGAGTCTAACTCTTGGTATGCTATGGCCTTGTGTATCAGTACACTCACTCCGCAGGAGAAGGCGGAGTAAGTGGAATGATATGCCTTTCCAAAAGGCATATTGTAGGAAACTAACTGTATTGTCCTGCAGGTGAGTCTCCTGCAGACCAATTATGGCTGGGTGGAACCTTCGCATAACCGTAGATATCATTGTTCTCTTCAATGGATCATTCACCCCCCACACATTCCAAGACATTATAGGTGTACAAGACATGGCATAACATTATACATCAATTTATGCTTATAAGAAACCACTGCTGTTACAGACACATTTCCCCCACCTTCCCTGTTGGAGACTATAGTGCGGCCAGAGGAAGTCCTCATGTGGCAAAGCTTCCTTCCGTTGGACTATACTGAGGTAACACATGCACTGGAGATGTGGTAGTAAACTGGCGAAAAACAATGTGCGCCACTGCGCACAAGTGTGAGCTTGCTGGTTAACAGATGAGTGGGACATAATCTGCAGTTCTGTCCTTGCCAACGCGGCAGAGTAGAAAATTCCCAAAAATTGTAGGGATTGAGCACTGTTAACCAACTTTTTGCCAACTGGGCAAATAAACCTATGCCACATCAACCTATACAGCAGTCTTAAAGCGCACATTGCACTTACGTTATCACCGCTTATGCGGTTAAACTTGTGAGCAAACAATAATAGATTGCAGTTGAACTTTCATTCGCTGATAGTGGAATTTTAGTAAATGTCCTCTTTAAATCAAGTAGAGACTGCACAAAGTAACAGGGCGCCCTTCATGCCCAGCAGAGGTTGGTACAGCAACGTCATCCCTCTCCATTTTCTCGTCCTCGTCGTCGAAGGCCTTGTTCATTCCTGTCCACCCATTCTGCTGCATCTTGAGCATTTTCTAAAAAGTGATTTTGGTCTCCTGCTGTAATGCGCAATTTGGCCGGAAAGAGCATGGCGTATTTTAACTGCAGACGCTGTAGCCTTTTCTTGACTTCCGTGAACTTAGACCTTTTGTGCTGTACTTCTGCGGAAAAGTCTGGACAAAAGGATATTCTGGTGCCATTGAAAAGTACTGCTCCCTTTTCCCTGGCCAGTTGCAGCACCACCTCACGATCTCTGTAATTAAGTATCCTGGCAAGCACTGATCTCGAGGGACTACCAGGAGGGAGAGGCCTCGGCGGCACCCGATGCGCCCTCTCCACCGCGTATAAGGGAGAGAATGCCTCCTTTACAAACACGTCTTGTAGCCAGCCTTCAATAAATGCAGTGGGCTCCCTCCCCTCCACCTTTTCAGGGAGTCCCACTATACGTACATTATTGCGTCTCAGACGGTTCTCGATGTCATCTGTTTTATTGAACGCCTGGTGGGCCTGCTGAGCTGCTACTCTCACTTCTCTGTTCAGATGAGGCATATGGTCCTCCATGTCACTCACTCTCCCCTCTACGGCAGTGGTCCTCTCTCTGATTTTTTGTATGTCTTGGCGTAATAAAGAGACTGTCTCCTTCAGCCCCCCAAATTTCTCTTTAAGATCATCCACCGATGCAGTGCATTTATGTACAGCCTGTAATATTTCACTCAGTGAGGGTTGGGGACTGTCCTCCACCTGCATATCAAACAGACCAGGCATGGGATCAGGGACAGACTCCATGTATTCAGTGTCTTCCAGCCTGTCTGTGTCATCTCTGTCTGTCTGCACAGCGTGCCCTGCTGTGTGCTGTGAGGTAGCCTGTGACAGTTCCACAGGTCCTGCCAGTTTTTGGGCATAATATAGCATGCCTCTATGCTGGTCTTTTGTCTTGGGGGGTTTTGATGACTTACCCCCCTGCTCCGGTTTCTTGTCCTGGCCTCGTGGTGTCTTCTGAGGCTGAGAGTGCCCAGCGCCATCTTGGAATTCCTGGGAAACTGAGGCCGCGGTGTCCCCCCGATTCCCACGGGTCATCATGCCCGATCTGACTGCTGTAGTGGATTTCTGGGTCGTCTGGAGACTGTTAGGAGCCGTTACCTGACTTTTTCGGGTGCTGTAAGTGGTGAGGAGAGGATACTTTGCAGGATCAACAGCGGGAGCTCCGTTGAACAAGACCGTTCACATGCCCTGTCAGGCCCCGGCAAACTGATCCATGCGGTGATCTTGCTCATCCAATCTGGAAAAAATAGTACCAACAAGTGGATTGACTGTATCTTCTGAATTCATGGCCTTCGCCTACTGACAGAAACCATGAACCAGAACGAGACAGAAGTACAGTAAAATCAAACTTATTTATTAATAAAAATAAAAAGGTAAATAGAGTAAGCGTAGTCAAAGCATAGCCAGAGTCCAGTAACTGGTTTGGGTAGTCAGCCAAGCCAGAGTTCAGTAACTAGATCGGGTAATCAGCCAAGCCAGAGTTCAGTAACCAAATCGGGTAATCAGCCAGGCCAGAAGTCAGGGATCCAAGTAGAGGAACAGCAAGCAGGATAAGGAGCCAGAAGGGATGTCAGCAAAGCCAGTCTTTAAACAGGAATGCAGGAGATGGTTTCTTGTGCTGTGACCAGGGCAGAGGCAGGAATGAAGTGAGCTGGAGATCTTTAAGTAGGCGGGACTGACGAACAGATCCACAACAGCTGGTTAATTGTGGAGAGAGATGAGAGCTGGCAATTAGCCGACAGCTGAGTGGCCAGGTCAGAGAAGGAAGGGCTGAGCCATTCCTGACAGTTTGCCACATTTTACCACTGGGATTTTTGCCCATTCCTCCTTGTGAAACTGCTCCAGCTCCTTCAAGTTGGAGGGTTTGTGAACAGCATTCTTTAAGTCTGACCACAGATTTTCTATTGGATTGAGGTCTGGGCTTTGACTAGGCCATTCCAACACATTTACATGTTTCCCCTTATCCACTCAAGTGTTATCTTAGCAGAGTGTTTGGGGTCATTGTCCTGTTGGAAGGTGAACCTCCGTCCTAGCCTCAAAGCACACACAGAGTGGTACAGGTTTTGCTCAAGAATATCCCTGTATTTAGCACTATTCAACTTTCCCTCAACTTTGACCAGTTTCCCAGTCCCGACTGCTACATCCCCACAGCATGATGCTGCCACCACCATGTTTCACTGTGGGGATGGTGTTCTTTGGGTGATGTGATGTGTTGGGTTTGTGCTAGACATAGCATTTTCTTTGATTGCCAAAAAGTTCAATTTTAGTCTCATCAGACCAGAGCACCTTCCTCCATACATTTTGGGAGTCTCCCACATGCCTTTTTGCAAACTCAAAACATGCCATTTTGTTTTTTGCTGAAAGTAATGACTTCCGTCTGGCCACTCTGCCATAAAGCCCAACTCTATGGAGCGTACGGTTTATTGTCGTCCTATGTACAGGTACTCCAGTCTCTGCTGTGGAATTCTGCAGCTCCTCCAGGGTTTCCTTTGGTCTCTGTGCTACCTCTCTGATTAATGCCCGCCTTGCCCGGTCTGTGAGTTGTGGTGGGCGGCCGTCTTTTGGCAGGTTTGCTGGTGTGCCATGTTCTTTCCATTTGGTTATGATAGATTTGATGGTGCTCCTAGGAATCATCAAAGATTTGGATATTTTTTTATAACCTAACCCTGACTTGTACTTCTCAATTTGTTTGGAGAGTTCCTTGGTCTTCATGGCAGTGTTTGGTTAGTGGTGACTCTTGCTTTGGTGTTGCAGCCTCTGGGGCCTTTTAAAAAGGTGTGTATATGTAATGACAGATCATGTGACATTTAGGTTGCACACAGGTGGACATAATTTCACTAATTATGTGACTTCTGAAGGTGATTGGTTACACCAGAGCTTTGTATGGGCTTCATAGCAAAAGGGTGAATATGTACTCACATGCCAATTATCTTTTTTTTTTTCAGAAAAATAGTTTTATGTATATATTTTTCTAATTTTACTTCACCAACTTAAACTATTGTGTTCTGATCCATCATATATAATTCCGATTAAAAAAAAACATTGAACTTAAGCCCTGTAATGTAACAAAATTGGTAAAAGGCCAAGGGGGTGAGTACTTTTGCAAGGCACTGCAGGTATATACGTCTATGTATATACATATAAGTGGACATCACACCACTTCCTCAAACTCAACTTGTCCAAAACCGAGCTTATAATATTTCCTCCCCCACATGCCTCTTCCCCTGACTTGTCTGTCAAGAGCAATGGCACAACCATCCACCCGTCCCCACATGTCAGGGTGCTAGATGTTATCCTGGATTCTGAACTCTCCTTTCAGCCCCACATCCAATCACTTTCCAAAGCTTGCCGCCTCAACCTCCGCTGACCAATGAAACCACAAAGCTCCTGATTCACTCCCTGGTTATCTCTCGCCTCGACTACTGCAACTCCCTCCTCATTGGCTTACCTTTAAATAGACTATCCCCCCTTCAGTTCATCATGAATGCTGCTGCCAGACTCATCCACCTTACAAACTGCTCAGTGTCTGCTACCCCCCTCTGCCAATCGCTCCATTGGCTGCCACTCGCCCAACAAATAAATTCAAAATACTAACAATAAGTACAAAGCCATCCACAACTCTGCCCCCAGCTACATCACTAGCCTAGTGTCAAAATACCAACCTAATCGCCCTCTGCGTTCCTCCCAAGACCTCCTGATCTCTAGCTTCCTCAATACCTCCTCCCATATCCGCCTCCAGGACTTCTCCCGAGCCTCGCCCATCCTCTGGAATTCCCTACTCCAATCTGTCAGACTGTCTCCAAATTTATGCACTTTTAGGCGATCCCTGAAAACTTTCCTCTTCAGAGAAGCCTATCCTGCCTCCATCTAACAACTGCACTATTTTCTCCATTAGCTCATCCCCCACAGCTATTACCCATTTGTATAACTTGACTCTCCCTCCTAGATTGTAAGCTTTAACGAGCAGGGCCCTCTGATTCCTCCTGTATTGAATTGTATTGTACTTGTACTGTCTGCCCTAATGTTGTAAAGCGCTGCGTAAACTGTTGGCGCTATTTAAATCCTGTATAATAATAATAATATATACAACGGGGGGGGAGATCAAATGCACAATATAGCCATTGTTGAGGTCAGATTCAGGCCAGGTAAGCACTACCATTAGGAATGCCAGAATGGAGTTTTAAACATGGGACACCACAGAGTTGGACATACTTATTCGTCATTTACAGACTGCTTTTGGGGGTCTTCATGACAGGGTCACTTCAACTAAAGCTGAAATAAAAGAACAATTTACGGACAGTGGTTCTGAGAAAAAAAGGTTTTAAGAAGAGCTAAAACATTTCAGTTGATACGGTTTCCCCACTCTTAGATAAGAGGCAAACTCCTCTGCAACAACAGTTAATGTACTACTGCTGTGCAAGCTTTGCTTTCAGTCATTATGATATATTGTTGGGGGAGTATAAGTACCTAGTTTTTGAGGAGGGCTCTTCGATTGAAAGAAAAGGTAGTTAAGCTTGAAGGACCCCATCTTGAATAAATTACCATTTCAAAGGAGTTGGATAAAAGCACATATTCATATTTGTATGATGGATAAATTCCATTTGATATCTTCCTAAATATTGCCAATAACTTTTCATAGAGCATGTTCAAGACCTGTATAGTGTTCCCTTGATAGAGAAACAATCATGTGTTACACGAATGCCAGTAATTCCATCTTGAGATATTTCCACACTTACCATTGATAAATGCCTTATTTATTAAACCCCTATGCCTCCTCCCCATAGCTAGAAAAATAATATCCTTGAGAGTTTTCAGTAATGTATTTGTTTCTGTTTTTTTGTTATTATTGGAGTGCAAACATTAGTTTGTTGCATGTGTTTTTTATTTCAATGTACTTCAAATTAATTTTAAAAAATGCTGATCCAATTTGAGTAAAAGATGGTGATTATTAAGTGAGAAGTCAACTCAGTTTATACATTTGATGTGTGTGTATTTTCACTTACAGAATGGTCACAGAAAAGGTAAAGCAGCATATAAGGTATCTAATAACACCAGGTGTCATAAAAGGCAACTTTACATCCACTGCCAAATAACACCTGTGGGAAAAAGATATTTCTGGCAACATATCATATCCGGAAGAAGAATTTTGCAATAGGGTATCTCCTGTAAAAGTCACTGCTTACAGCATAATGTCTCTGGGATCACATGACTTATGGCAATATTGCTTTGTGTTACTTTTCTAGTAAAATCAAACAAGAAAGCCAGAAACATTCCAACACAAACCTTAAAGTGGTTCTTCAGTCTGGAAAAAAATTAAAAGTCAGCAGCTTTTACATACTTTTAGATACTGTTTAATAAAATGACACTTACCTGTCCTGGGATCCAGCCCATCCTCACCTAGGCCAGTTCTTCACTGGACTTTGGGTCCCTGGTGCCAGCATCTTTAGTGTGAGAAGCCGGCTGTGACTCCTTGCAGGTTCAAAGCTGGCATCCTACTGTGCATCCCAAGCCACACTGTGCCTTGTGAATGGTCCTGCAGTCTTCTGGAACCTGTGACCTGCCCCAAGAGGCTGCAGGCAGGGAGGAAGAGGGGCAAACTTCTGCTCAGTTCACCTAGGAGATCCAAGCGGAAGTTGGAGTGGGTACCTATTAGAAGGGGGGGGGGCAGAAAACTGGAACTTCCCCTTTTGAGTGAAGTTCTGCTTTAAGCAATTATGGTTACAATTAATCCTATTAATTTTACATAAGGATTCTTGTCCATCTTCAAATTATTGATCTTTTACCATTGTATATTCACCATCTTATATTCACCATTGTATGTTGTTGGACCTCTAATTGAATAAAGTGTAGGTAAGTGGAAGTATTATAAACACTGTCTGTCTCCCCTGGGGGGATTTACCTTCCTGTTTGTCCTGGTGACCCCTGTCTCTAGTACAGAGTTGTCACAGGAACAGAAGGTGATGTGTATTCTTCTAGTGGGGAAACTTGTTTCAGTGGCAACTGTATTGGAGGGGATTTCCATTCGCTTTGTAAAGAATTTCTCATACTTTTTGTCGTGTGTCTGGAACAAGACGTAAAGGGTAACTTATCAGATAGACCACAAACACTAAAAAGTGTGGCTTTGAATGAGCAGATGTTTTGTTTGTTTATGCTATCGTCTTGCTGTACAAATTCCTTGACTGCTGAGGCGCAATGGGCCCGGTACATATTAAATGTAACATACTATATGGAAACCTTTACCCTTGCCCCTTCACCCCATTAAATCAACACACTTACAACCATTATGTTGGAAAGGGCAAGGACACAGCTTGATTAAAAATCCAACACATAACATGTTAACACTTTAAACCAGTGCCAGTCACAGTTGTACTGTGAGCACACAATTCCAAAGGAGGGGGCCTGTCCTTACCATAAGTGCTGGACAGACTGCCTACTTCCAATTTCCGTCAAGGGCATAGCCCATTACAGCCACTTTTATGCTGACAAGGTCAAGAAACCACCACCCGCCTGTCAGTGTATAACTGATGGGCGCACGCCATCAGCGCCTGTTCCACACCACGCTGAAGGCCAAGGTTAAAGATATCCAAACCAATATCATTAAGGTGAACGCCATCTGACCGCAGCAGATAATCGTTAGCATCCTCCAAATCCTTGTGCCGGATCACAATTCCCCCGATCTGCCGAACAAACTTGGCGACCTGGGCGTTAACCTTGCGACGAAAGTGTTCCAGGCGGGGGCCCGGAATCACCCGGGCCCATAACAAGCAAGGCGCGATTTCCGACCAAATGAGAACCAAGTTAGTATATGCTGCATAACACTGGGCGATGTCTCTCTTGATAGTGAAGAATAAATCCACAGAACGTATATAACCCACGTCATTCCCTCCAGCATGAAGTATCAAGATGATGGGGCCAGAAACATGTGCATGAAGGCGAAACACTCCAAAAGAACCTGATGCCAGCGTAACCCACAGTGCCCAAACCAGCGGATCCTGGCAAGATCATGGGTGAAACTCAAATTCTTCCCATAACTCAAAATTTCTGATCGACGAGCGGCCCAGTAGATAAAGGAATCAACAAACTATCCAGATCGGAGCCGGGTAACAACCTGAAACATTTTAAAACAGGAGGTGTGGGCGGACATACAAAGCAAAACAGGAAGATTCCCACCTACCCAGATGCTGGAGTTCCATACCTGAGAAACCCATACCAGCAGCAGCGGTGGCAGCACCGATGCGAAAAGAGTGGGTTGCAAAATCACGTGAAGAGAGGACAGTTTCTCAAAGCAAAGACGGAAAACCCGCAAAAATTGGAACCTGCTCAGTGAGGAGGAATCAGCATGGACGAAAAAGGTGGGGGACGGGGGGCGTGCGGACAGGAAGGGGGAGGCTAGCGAAACTGGGCAAAAGGGGCCCCCGCACGAGTACAGGACAACCCTCCAACCCTTACCAAAGCTGTCAGTTTTTGAGGTACGCAATAGCACCGACACGCAGCGCTCAGAGAAGGAGTCATCCTTCGTCCGAATGCCCCCCGCCGAGTTAGTGGATTTAGAAACTAGTTCACCGATGCGAAAGGCACCGAAAAAAGCCCAGGAGTAAGCCACTCAAAAAAGTAGGGTCTCAAACGTAGAGGAGCACACAGATAGCAAAAGGGAAAGGATATCAGAGAGGATATGAGGGATACCGGGCGAATGGGTAGCACGTCTCCAGCCCCACAGGACCCGTCGGACAGGGAACGCTTTCGTGATGTCTTCCCACCCAAGAAGCTGAAACCAAAATGACAATGCAGACATGGACGACGAGACCGTGGAACCCGAATAACCTTTCTGAAGCAAATAAACAATGTAAGAAAACAAAGCCATGAGTCTGTCATGTTGAGACAAAATTAAGAACTCACCGCTCGACACTTGGACCCATTCGTTCCAGACCCGACAGTATGACGCCCACATCCGTGGAGACAGCGATGCTTGGAGGAGGTCTAGCAAACATCGGAAACGAGGTTCCACAAGTGGGCCTGACAGGCAAACGAGAGAGAGCATCAGCGATATCATTAGCTGCCCCGGGAACATGCCTAGCTCTAAAACAAATGTTGAACTGCAAGCATTTTAAAACTAAAAAAAGCAGTAGCGACACAACCGGAGGGGAGGTAGCTGACTGTCAGTTAACCACTTGCATCACGCTCATGTTATCGGACCAGAAAACCACTTGGCTATCCTGCAAACATTCGCCCCACAGCTCGATGGCGACAATGATCGGGAAGAGCTCCAGCAGAGTGAGGTTCCACAACAAATCCACACGGGCCCATGAGGCCGGCCAACACTTGGGAGACCATTCCCCTTGGAAAAAGGTACCAAAACCACAAGAGCCTGCCGTGTCAGTGTATAGCTCCAGCTGTGAGTTCGGCACCTCCTCCTGTGCACCAGCAAGACTGGCCATTGTATGACTGGAGAAAGGAGAACCATACCCCCAAGTCGTCTCGCAGTTGCTTGGTGATACGGACATAATGGTGGGGGTCAGCCACCCCCCTCATGGCCCACGCCAAGCGTCTACAGAAGGCCCTCCCCATTCGGATGACTCTACAGGCGAAGACCAAGTCACCTAGCAATGACTGAAGCTGTTTCAACTGTAGTTTTTTTACCCCTTTTACCAAGCGGACCAGGGAGTATAGCCTGGCCAGCTTGTCGCTGGGCAGCCGAAAAACCATCGCCACCATGTCTATTTTTATATGCCCAAAAAGGCTACAACTATCACGGGGCCCTCGGTCTTGTCAGCTGACAGCGGAATAGAAAACCGTTTGCAGGTGTCCTGAAAAACAGATAGGAGATGCAGACAATGACCTCTGCCTGCTGGGCCTACAAAAAGGAAGTCATCTAAGTAGTGCAACATGGAATGGGAACCAGCCCCCTGGACAACTACCCATTCAAGGAAGCTACTAAAGAGCTCAAAAAAATAACATGAAATGGTGCAGCCCATGGGAAAGCACATGTCAAAAAAGTAGCTTCCTTGAAAGTAGCAGCCCAGTAGGTGGAAGCACTCCAGGTGGACCGGGAGGAGGTGGAAGGCAGATTCAATGTCCACCTTGGCCAGCAAAGCCGACTGACCAGCAGCCCTGATCAAGTGAAGCGCCCTGTCGAAAGAGGCGTAGTGGACCCTGGATTCCTCCTTGTCGATACCGTCATTGACCTAGGAACCAGAAGGGTAGGACTGGTGGTGGATAAGGCGATATTTTCCCTCCGCCTTTTTTGGGACCACACTGAGGGGGGACATCCGCAGGTTGTGGAAAGGGGGGGAATCAAATGGGCCTGCCATACATCCCAAATCCAGCTCCTTCTGAAGCTTCTCGGCCAGGATGGACTCAAATTGCACAGCGGATTTCAAATTATTCAAATTAGACGCCATGGTAGGCACATCGGAATGAGTGAAGGGTATCCAAAAATCACGGTCCAAACCGTCCCTCAAGATCAAAGCCTCCCTATGAAGGGGGTACTGGTCTAGCCAGGGAAGCATCTCTAAGACGTTCACTGACGTCCTCCGGTTTAGAAAGGTTGGGCTTGGCTCCCGGCCTGGAAAGCGGTGGCTTTCCCTTCTGCAAACATCTGCTGGCGGGGTGAGCGCCCCCGCAAAGGGAGCATTCATGCTTAAAATGGCACGCGGTGTACCGTTTGCAGTGGCTCTCATTGAACAGTCAGCATAGACCTTTTTTGGGGGAACGCCAGCCGGGGATTGAAAGGACGAAGGCCTGTGGGGACACATCAACAATATCCACAGGCTACCGTCTTGGCACACAAAACGAAACTCCTTACGTGTCGTACTTTTTGGCGAAACTGGGTGTCGTAGTGAAACCAACAATGGCCCCCGTAAACCTTATAGGCACCCCAAATAAGGTTTAAGTAGCAAAAGAGAGATGCGGCCAACTCCGGGAACTGCTCACAAAGCATTCCGGCGTAAGCACAGAACCCTTGCAGCCAGTTCCCGAACGTACGAGGAAGCTGTTTGGATTTGTCGCCCTGCGCCGTGACATCAACGCGACAAGATTTGTTGATCATCTCCCAGTCGGGAGGGATGAGCGCAAGAAAATCAATAAATTCACGACGCCAGATCTTGTCCTTTACCTCTTCCGCCAGGTGCGTGCCAGTAGGCGAGACCACCCACAGAGCGCCACCAGAGACGGAACCTGAACCAACCGCCGGACCCAAAACCCCCATGCGGGACAGAACCGATTTTACGACCATAGCTATGTGTTCGTCTGGCGGGCCTGATACAGAAGCATCACTAGACCTACCCCAAATTAAGTCACAGTCATACTCACTGATGCTCGGAGGCAGAGCTGAAAAAGGGCGACCAGCAGCAGATCCAGGCGGAACATCTGGTGCAGCATCGACCGTGGCAGGGGCCCGTGACGTCCATCTCTGAGAGGAACGGTGGCGCCTGGTGTGGCAGGAGGGTGATGACGGAGGGAGAGGTCCAGGGGTGGAGGTCCGACCACCGACCCTGAGGAGCCCGGGTGGCCAAGGACAGCAGCAGAGCCGCCACAATAACAACCGTGGACTCCTGTCAGAGGACCCGTGGCACATCCATTCAACATCCCAGGACTGGAGTAGGAATCTCCCGCCCTGCTGGGCGCAGGGAGATGAGAACGTGCAGCAGACCGAGGCTGGACTGTGGTGGCGGGCAGCCCACGGGAATCTCCTGCCCAGCCAGGTGCAGGGAGGTGCAGGTATGCAGGGGTCCGTGAGGAGGGGAGGACAACCAGAGCAGCTCGACCATCTACCGCCCAGCTGGGCGCAGGGAGACTTTGGTGTACGTCGTCAGCTGGCAGGGGTGTTTGGCATGAGTGGAGCGGCTGTCCCCCGTCCAGCCGGGCACAGGGGGACCTGTGCAGTCAGGGGACATGAGCAGTGAGTGGGCAGCATGGGATACGGTGGGATCTCCCACCCAGTCAGGTGCAGGGAGATGCAGATCAAGTAGCATAGGTTGAGGAGAGAGAGATAGCATATTCAAATCTCCCGCCCTGCTGGGTGCAGGGAGAGAATGAGCCACTGGGGGCAGCAGCGCAGGAGAGCCAAAGAACCACCCGCACAGAGATGTGAGAGGGCGGCCTGCGGGGACCCAGCAGAGACTCCTGGATGGAGAGCCATGGGACCGGCTGTCCTGACAGAAGACATCCGTGCGGATCTGCATGGAGCCCTGGCAGCTCCCCCCGTGTGCCGGGGGAGCGGGGACAGCACCAGGTGCGGCATCTGTGGGCACTCTTGAGTGAGGGATGGGGGCGGGGAGCGCCGCAGCACCTGTCCGTCTGAACACAAGGAAACGGCCAGGGGGAGAGGTGGCTGGAGGAGCCCGGGCGGGCCGCATCGTGGCTCTAGGGCTCCGGGAGCGAGGATAACGGGCAGAGACCTGGGCCGCAGAGGACACTGGCCATGCCCCCATTAGTCAAGGCTCTCTTTCCTTGGGGGGGGTCAAGAGGCCCTCAAATGCATTGAACATTCCACAACACTACTAGGTGCAGCTGAACTTATCAGTGAACCTGTCAAGGCTAAACCAAAACATGGTCTATGGGATTTAGCATCCATCCCACTTAAATCTCTTTAGAATCCAGTGAAAGAAGTCCCAGTGCACATTTTGTAAATAACTCAATGTAAACACCTATGGCAGCATTAACAATTCACCCAGTAAAAGTTCATGTACATCCATTCCTTGGGAATAGGAAACGAGCAAATGTTATTAGGCAATTTCCTGTGCTGTCATAATATAAATAGTGCAGTGCAATATGGTAAAGAGCATATATGAAAACATAAACATAAAGTGCCCAGCCAGAGACAGATCTACAGGTTTGAATCCTAATAACAGATATCCAAAAGTTCTGGAGCAACGATTAAAATTGTGAATAATCCCACCACCAAAGAAGGTCAAGTATCGCCTTTTCCCCACTACCTGTGCTGGTCGAATATATTTCATTGATTTAAAACAGAAAATACCACATTTGGCCACAAGGTGGCCCTAAATATTATAGGAATTTCTAATTGTGCATGCATTTGCACTGGGTGAATTGCAATGCAAATTGTTTATAAATGCTGTGTACCCACTAGGTTTATTGACCACACAGAATTACTGGCTACACCTTAAAATAAATATGCAAGACCTCTAAGAGTGCCTCTATTATTCACAAATCTGTCTAAATCTGTGTTAGTAAGCACTTCTCCTTTGCCAAAATAATCCATCTACCACACAGGTCTGGCATATCAAGATGCTTATTAGACAGCATGATCATTGCACAGGTGTGCCTTAGGCTGGCCACATTAATAGGCCACTCTAAAATGTACAGTTTTACTGTATTGAGGGGTTGGGGGGTCCAAAAACGAGTCAGTATCTGGTGTGTCACCATTTGCCTCACGCAGTGCAGCACATCTCCTTCTCATAGAGTTGATCAGGTTGTTGATTGTGGCCTGTGGATTGTTGGTCCATTCCTCTTCAATGGCTGTGCAAAGTTGCTGGATAATGGCAGGAATTGGAACACGCTCTCATATATGCCGATCAAGAGCATCCCAAACATGCTCAATGGGTGACATGTCCGGTGAGTATGCTGGCCATTCAACAACTGGGATGTTTTCAGCTTCCAGGAATTGCGTACAGATCCTTGCAACATGGGGCCGTGCATTATCACGCTGCAACATGAAGTGATGATCGTGGATGACTGGCAACAATGGGCCTCAGGATCTCGTCACAGTATCTCTGTGCATTGATGCCATCAATAAAATTCACCTGTGTTCGTTGTCCATAGCATATGCCTGCCCATACCATAACCCCACCGCCACCATGGGCCACTCGATTCACAACGTTGACATCAGCAAACCGCGCACCCACACAACGCCATACACGCTGTCTGACATCTGCCCTGTACAGTGAAAACTGGGATTCATCCGTAAAGAAAACATCTCTCCAAAGTGCCAGACGCACTTTGGAGAGATGTTGCCCACTCAAGTCGGTTACGACGACGAACTGCAGTCAGGTCGAGACACTGATGAGGAAAACGAGCATGTAGATGAGCATCCCTGAGACAGTTTCTGAAAGTTTGTGCAGAAATTCTTTGGTTATGCAAACTAATTGTTGCAGCAGCTGTCAGGGTGGCTGGTCTCAGACTATCCTCGAGGTGAAGATGCTGTATGTGGATGTCCTGCGCTTTTGTGATTACACGTGGTCTGTGGTGGTGGGGCCGGTTGGATGCACTGCCAAATTCTCTGAGACGCCTTTGGAGATGGCTTATGGTAGAGAAATAAACATTCAATTCAAGCGCAACAGCTCTGGTGGACATTCCTGCAGTCAGCATGCCATTTGCATGCTTCCTCAAAACTTGCGACATCTGTGGCACTGTGCTGTTTGATAAAACTATACATTTTAGAGTGGTCTTTTATTGTGACCAGCCTAAGGCACACCTGTGTATTAACCATGCTGTCTAATCAGCATCTTGATATGCCACACCTGTGAAGTAAATGGATTATCTCGGCAAAGGAGAAGTGCTCACTAACACAGATTTAGACAGCTTTGTAAACAATATTTGAGAGAAATAGGCCTTTTGTGTATACAGAAAAAGTCGTAGATGTTTGCTCATGATAAATAGGGGCATACACAAAAGTGTTGCATTTATAATTTTGCTCAGTGTGTATATATATATATATATATATATATATATATATACATATATATATACACACATATATATATAGCGGTGTAGTTGCCACTAGTAACAAACATCCACCAATTCACCCCGCTGCCAGACTCCCATATATCACTTGCAGAGACAATGAACAGTCTTTTGCTAGTTTTGGGGTTTTTTTGTTTATTGGGGGGTACAACTTGGGTGGGGGAAAGGGGTATATGGGATGCCCATAGGATAGTTCATTTCGCCATCATATTTTAAAGATTTCACAAATTAGCACGTATTTAGAGCCAGAAGAGATGATGTGCATATTTAATTGCTATGCATCATGCAGACTGTTGCTCCTCTTCTGCTTAACTCCCGCAGACTATTGCTTCCAGGATTTCCTCACCCATTACCGTGTAAGGATGAGGACATCGCTCTTGACCGTGTGAAGTGGGGTGATTTTCCCAGAACTCCTCTCCTCCTGCACAAACTTATCCTGAAGTAAAGTAATGTCACATCTTCTTCTGTAAGCAAGAAGGACCCACTCTGAATAGTTCCTTAAGCTGGCTCTGGTTGCTTGCTACTACTAGGCCAGAGGCCTGCAGCACCTCTCCTCGGAGGCCTAGTAGTTTAAAAGCACATGTTGGACAGTGGACTACTGTTCCCAGCTAGCCCAGCTTGTAAATCCTGTGCCCTCAGGCCACATCGATTTGACACATATCCACACAGTTTCTCCTCTGATCCAGGACTCCTCATCATTGACCGTGTAATGATAAGGACTTCTCTAACGACCGTGTATTAGTGAAGTTCCCTCACAGACTTCCTGGTACATCCAGCCCTCCACTGTGGTATACTCATCGACCTTTCACTGCCCTGAGTCCTTGATGGAGAACTTATCCGGACAGCTTCACCTGCCCCTCTGCTCCAGGAGTTCCTTATCAATGACCGTGTAACGATAAAGACATCGTCAATGACGGTGTAAAGGCGAAGTTGCCTCACAGCTCTCCCTGGGCCTCCTTAAGCGATCAGCGCACGCCCCCCCCAGATGGAGGTGCCCTCCTGCTGCTGTCTAGTATTCCATTCTCCAATTCACTCAGTCGACAACTCTCTCCAGTGGCATGTTACCTCAGCTTATATAGGAGGCCCGCCCCCTGCCAATACCATTTGGGGATTGGTCAGAGCTCCCACATGAGCTGCCTGCCACTCCAGTTCCATGCCCTGCCCCTCTTCCAGAACATTCTCCCTGGAAGCAGGGGAGGCTCCTCAGAACCAGAGCCCATGTGGCCACACCCACTGCTACTCCAACCACTCCCAGCTCCCAGATCAAAACAGACAGGCCTTGCTTGCAGCATAGCCTGCCTAAATTTACCTTTACTGACAGTCTATTTAACAAAAATCCTATTACTAGCACCTACCTATTGGCAGAGGGTGCTACATTCACCCCCCACCAAAATCACAGCTGTCCTCAGCTGTGGAAAATACATTTCCAAAAATACCTCCTGGGCCCAGGAGTAAAGGCATCCCATATTATTAAGTTGGATGGGGGCAAGGGTGAAAACTTGGACAGGGTTTTGTATAAAAGTACAAAAATAAAATATACACAATATGACCATATATTTACATTGCACATTTCATACACACATCCTCACTACAGGTCCCTGTAGCTAAGTACATACAAGTGGAGGTAGAGCACTGCTCCCTTAGGAGGAATACTCTGCCTACCACAGGTCTTCATCTGTTCCCGCGGTGGAGATGGACAGCCGTCACATCCCTGGCGTTCCTAAAAGAAGACATAACAACACACAACCTAATCTAAATACTATCTATACAAATAGTTCACCAGGCAGAGGTGGTTACAATCCTCCACGTGGTGAAAGAAACGCATTATTTTTTGTCAAACTTTACAAAGGGTGGCATGATGTTCCCTGTTTCACTGTCACTCCTGCAAGAGGGATCTATGGCAACCTCCTGCTGAGCACAGTCAAAACAGACATACCAGTGGTAAAAAAAAACCCTTCTAATTGCTCCTTGTTGGAGGGGCCCCTCCCAAAAGTTAGGTAGCAAAAGATTTGGCAGGGACAGTGAACCCTAGTGTCCATAATATACTTGTCCTCCCATCAGGCACCCTGGGTAGCGTACAAAGGCTGTCCCTGCAGGAAACTTGTCATTAGAGAAAACCACATGGGCCCTGCCTTGTCCTTGCAGTCCCTGTAGCCGCTTTTATGTGAGCTGCACATCACAGCAGTCCTCCTTACACATAAAATCGTAGATCCGGCAATCTCCTCCAGCTATCCCCTTCTTCTCTGACTGAGACCAAGTGGCTCCTGGTAGGCCGACCCGCCTTTACAACCAGGACTTGGTCTTTGTGGATCGCACGGCCCAACCTCCATTGCTGTTGGATGTCTTTGAATCGGGCCCAGGCATCATTCTCTGGCACCCAGGGTGGCTTGGGCACATGCAAAGAGTTGTGGTTCCTCCACTGCGGAAGGAAACTGTCATCTGTACTGGGCCAATCATAAGCGGCTGATGTATATAAAGGGCATGTATATGTGAGAATGCGGGTCAAGGAATACCTTGACCGCTTATGATTGGCCCAGTACAGTGACAGCTTCCTGGTGGGATCGCTCAGGTGAGTTCAGACTAAATTACGAACACACTTAAGCTTATCCCTAATCAGGAAGACCACACTCTGGCAGGGATCACAGGTTTCTCCAATAACCTGGTAAAGCTGGCCATAGATGATTCAGCCTACACAAATCAGGTGGATGGAGGAATTCCTCCCACTGAAACATTGTATTATGACAGTGGGACTCTCTGCTGCCAACATATACTGATCAGCTGCTGCAGCTAATTGGCTGCAGTCTCTGATTGACAGAAGTTTTCAAACATTCCCATACAACAAATGTCAATCTAACAACCAACTTCTGTTCAACAGGAACGGTTACACGTGGATCAAAATTTAGCTTGTCCCTTCTCAATAGGACGACTCTCGATCCATCTATGGCCAGCTTGCATTTAAATGGCCTCTTTATCAGTTTACTAATTGGGCAAATCGCTTTTATAGATGGATCAGACATTCACTTGCTGTGAATCATCCCAATCAGGCAAATCGATCTGCTTATCGTTGTTCAATATTGCGATTATGAGACCTTCCACCCATGTACGCTATTCTTCCCATTCTATACATTTGCAACTTCAATATCATGATTCTTTACAACTTTGAACCTATCAGAAAAAAGTTTAATCAATGTAGTGTAGACCATAATAGAAGACTACAGCTTTAGAAAATGCAGCAAAATGTACTCACACAATTCACAAAAAAAATACATTTAAACTTAGCAAAAGGCATGCATAGCTTGTAATATCTTCAACTAGGAGGGATAATAGAGCGAAGAACTTTAGATTGTCAAAAAATAAAAGACATTGACATCTCAGGACAAGAAAATAGACGCAAGAATAGGATCCTGTCTTGAATTCTGTTTGAAAGTCTGTATGTTCACAATGAGTCAAAATATTCATCAGTCAGCATGTGGTTTCAATTGAAACAACAATGCA
Source organism: Aquarana catesbeiana (assembly GCF_042186555.1). Lineage (NCBI taxonomy): Eukaryota > Metazoa > Chordata > Amphibia > Anura > Ranidae > Aquarana > Aquarana catesbeiana. The sequence continues at coordinate 695,649,887 of NC_133324.1, forward strand.
GATTTGTTCAAGCAAACGTTGGCTGCTAATATGCCTGCTAGCTGTGTTTTAAGTGTAGTATTTTCTGTATGACTCCTTTTTAGGAATGCATTTGCTATGCAATGGTCGACATAATCTTAACTAGCATCTGATCTAAACATTCTTGTGTCAAAAAATGCTATTTGTTACAAAACTGCTTAATCTAGCGCTGTAAGCTGAGTATTAGGTTTTCCAGCCATATTGCACGGCACAATTATAATCATTTTCTTCTATCCATATTTAAAAGGTAAATTAAAAAATGAGTTGCATGTGTGGATCCACCCAAGGGTGCGATGTGATAAACGCAAGGGAGGATTTTCTTTAATACCAGAGATCACCATAACCAGAAATGAATATAAAAATAAATAGCCCACATCAGTTTGGAGCAACCATACGCAGTATATTTACAAAGAGTGAATGTGACTTTCACCAAAATTTCAATTTGGTGGTAAATCAAACGCATATATACCCAATGTGTGGTGCTAAAAATATATACAATATACTAAAACTCTAAAAATAATATGTAATAAATAAGATAGTATGTAAAATTTCCCCAATTATAGTGCAAGTGCTCAGTAATACATGAATAAAAGTGCAAGTGCTCAGTGTGTATATACACAGTCCTCAATATTGATAAGCAAGAAAAAAGTCCATAAACATATCAAAGAAAAAAGTGAAACAAATGGTGTCTTCATGCAATGTGCACTCTCCCCCTTCAGGTTTGCCCTCACCTTAAGGGCTTTAAAAACAAACCTGTAGTAAATGGTAACAGCTTAGATGTTCATCATCCATATAATGACTAGTTAATGGTAAGCACAGATCCCATATTCACTCCACCTCCTGGTAAGAACGCTGATCAATAAAGCCACAACTTCTGTCTGCTATTTTCAAAGATCACCTCATATGCATACAGGGAATAATAGAGGTGTGCAATAGTGTAATTCCATTTATAAAGATTTAATAGCAACTAAAAACTCATCACATTACACTCACATTAAATATATTTAAAAACCACAGTAGCCTCCCTGGCGGTTTTCCCGAGTGTGGCTCGGGGTTAAAATTCAGGACCATTAGCGGTAACCCCGAGCCACACTCGGGATTACATCGCAGGATCCTGGTGTGGCTTTACTTACCTTGTCCCCGGGATCCTGCGATGTCCCCCGCTGTGTCTGCGGGCTCCGTCCTCCTCCGAAGCCTCTCCGTGCCAGGCTCCGTTCCCTGCGAGCGGCGCGACGCATGGGGGCGGAGCCTGGTGGCAAGTTCAAAAAAGTGTAAAATCATAACACATACAGTACTGTAATCTTATAGATTACAGTACTGTATGAAATTATTTCACATCCCTTTTGTGCCCAGTGCTTTGTCCTATGCCCTGCATGCAGTTTTATGTTATATATACTGTTCTTTCTGCCTGGAAACTGGAGATTGTCCATAGCAACCAAAAAGTGTCCCTTTACATCAAAAGTGGCTTTAGACCAGCTAGAAAACAGCGATAGTAAATTAGAACACTTGCAGAATTGAGCGATAGTGAATCGTGGGGAAATTTATTTTATTATTAATTTTTTTATTTTATTTTTTATTATTTATTTTTATTTATTATATTATAATTTATGTTTTTGTGTTTCAAACTTTATCATACCCGGGATATCTATTAGACTCTTGTTTGGACAGATTTAAGTGTGTTATTGTTAAGAATTACAGACCTACAATATAAAGCGCCAAATTTCCATGCAAAATAATTGTACCGCTTTCAGCACCTAAAATCCGAAATAATCATACCGCCAGGGAGGTTAAGCTGTGCTGGTGTGAAGGGGTGAAATGGTCACCTGTATTCCGGTCTGCAGTCCTGGCGTATGGTGTTTCCCCTGTCCTATTTTCTCCACAAAACTTCCTAGTTCCTTGTGCATCTGTCAGCCAGACTCCTACCGGTTTCGTCACACCTCGTGACTTCCTCTGGGAGATATGATATGATATGCACATTGGGTATATATGTTTACATTTTGAGGAAGTGTTGAGTGCTGGCAGCTATTTCCTAGTATTTTTTTTTTTGTTTGTTTTTTTTGTGTTTTTGAGTTTGGCAGGTCACAAGGTTTATATATATAAACCTTGTGACCTGCCAAACTCAGGTCACAAGGTTTATATATATATAAATATATATATATATGCAAATTGGATGCAGTGAAAGCCGCATTCAATTCGCAATAGTGTGATCCCAGCCTGACTCTACTATAGGCTATGCAGACAGAGCAACAATGACACCATGAAACAACATGGTCACTGCACATCTTATGCAGGTGAAAATACAAGGTGCAGACAGGAAGGTTTATATTGCCTTTAAGGCTGTTCAACAAGTAGCACACAAGCAGAAGGATGAGTCGTCTGGGTATTTTTAGTGATAATCCTATACTGACAATGATTAGTTAAAAGTACCAAATGAATCATGTTTTTTAAATGCATTCTAACCATCAGAATTTCAGGAAGTACAAAAACAAAGTACATTTTTCTCCTCTGCTATTTAGTCTGTGTAGAAGTCACTGAATACTGATAATAATGAATAAGCCGCATGTCAATTTTAAATAATTTCCATTCTATGGAGGCTTAATCAAAATCTCCAATGTTCTGCTTAAAAAAAACATCCTCTTTCTGGATCTCAGAGCTACTTCCTGAATACAGTTTAAATAAAGTATGAGAACAGCTGCAATAAATATGTATTTTGTTACCCAAGCTCCAGGCAGTTTTGAGAAGATCAAATGGGACAAAAAGAACTTAATCTTATCATCCTTCTGTTTGCCAACAAGAACTTGGCTTCTGAATTTCTGACATACATCCCTAGTAGGAGAAATGCAGAGCAGACACAGCATTCCTCAAAGTCCCTTTCCATGCATTATTCCACATACACCAGTCTCCAATGAGATTTTAAGGGTAGTTTGTTGAAAAACATGTGCTTATCCGATAAACCCATGTGTGCGCTCTTACTTCCCAAGAAAAACATAAGATATAACATAGGATCAGTGAGATTTTGACATTGATTCTGTAGGTTTGCCAGTGATAAGACAACGTCCAAAAATGATTGTATAGTATAGCCATGGGCAAAGACTGTAGATATGTCAACAGAGTGGAATTTAACCTATACCGAAATAAAATTTGAAACACTCAAAACAATATTTTAGATCATTAAAATGAATTGTAATTAAATTAAAACAAACTTACAATAAGCAGGATTCAATTGTATGGACACAAAATACTGTTAAAAAAAATAAATTATTCTAATATTAATTATGATTTTATTACAAAAAAAAGTTCGATACACTAGAAACAAAAGGCACATGTTATCAGTGGCAGCTGTAAGTGCATTTTTTTTTTCAAATAAACTTTACAAGGATTTTACACTATGTGGAGCATTTTGTTTTTTTGGAGAAATCCTTTTATCCAATACAGTGCCAAGGGGTGATCCTGTGTAGGAGATGATCCGAACCCGGATAAAGACCTTGGCTGGGCTAAAGCCACTAGAGCATATGATCCCTTGTAATTAGGGATCAATTGGAGCTGGTAAGCGAGCCATTCAGCTGTTGGTGGAGACACTGATGTTTTAATGAACGCTACTGTATGGTGGTGGACGGTGCAGAATGACATCAGGATTAACATGTCACATCACTTGTGCAGCAGTTTTCTACAGCATAGTTTAAAAAGTCAGAGGCTATTAGGAATAACTGTTCGATTATGTTTGACATATATTAACCACAGATAAACTCAAAGTAGAAGTAAACCCATAAGATGAAGCCTCCATTTCGATTAAAGCGGAGTTCCACCCATACATTGAACTTCCACTGATAGGACCCCCCCCCCCTCCGGTGCCACATTTGGCACCTTTCAAGGGGAGGGGGGAGCAGATACCTGTCAAATCCAGGTATCTGCTCCCAATTCCGGGGAAAGATCGCCGCACATTGTGCGACAAACTGCGCAATGTCCGGCCCCTAGTCCCCCCCCTGCGCCCTTCTGGAAGACACACAGGTCCCAGAAAACAGCAGGGATCATTCAGAAAGCGCAGTGTGACTCACGCATGCGCAGTAGGAGACAGGTTTTGAAGCCGTAAGGCTCCCCCCTGTTTCCCTTAGTAATGATGCCGGCGCCTGCACCCAGAGCCGAGGGATGGGTTGGCTTCGGATGCCAACATTGCGGGCTCCCAGGATAGGTAAGTGTCCTTATATTAAAAGTCAGCAGCTGCAGTATTTGTAGCTGCTGACTTTTATTTTTTTTTACCCAGGCAGAACTCCGCTTTAAAGGGTTTGGGAACCCATTTGTAAAAGTCTATGCCAGCCCCTCTATTAGAGGCTGGCATAGCACACTGTGTTAAGCATTTTTTATAACTAGTGTTGTAAATACCAATTTTTACCTGTCTTCAGGCTGGTCACATGACTCGCATCCGATTTCCAGCTCTGACGGATGGCTTCTGCAGGGGGAGCCGTGATCTCCCTCTGACGTCAGCCGGAGAGATCACATGACCGTTCCTCTCCTCTGCAGAATCCCCGTAGCTGTAAAGTGGCCGTGAGTCACGTGACCGGCCTGAAGACAGCTAAAAATCGGTATTTACAACACTCATTTTAAAAAATGCTTAACACAGTGTGCTATGTCAGCCTCTAATAGAGGGGCTGGCAGTGACAATTATAGTTTTTTTTTTTTTTTTATAATAGTGATGGGGGGGAGGCGCTGAGCAGAGACAGACAGAAAGGGTGCTGACAGAGAGAAAGGAGGGGGTGAGGGGGGAGAGGAGAGCAGAGTTCACAGCAGCCTATCACTGAGGGAGGCACTTTGACCACTTTGACCACGGTGATAAGGGCGGAGCTGCCCCTGGTTATCGTGGTCTGTTTAGAAAGGGGCATACAGGAAGTGGTAGGTTTAGGGGGGTTTTTTTACAGTTTAGAGGGGGACAGATTACATTGCACAGGTGCTGTGCAATGTAATCTGCTTTAAGGGATCAGGAAATTATTTTTTTTTTTTGGGTTAACAAATGCTTTAAGCTTCAGCAAAATGTAGCTATTTTATATTTTTGGCATTTTACAGACACATTTCCTTCCTGCATCCCTCCATCAATCTTCCTTGAACATCTATTCAGGATCACACCCTGTGCACAGTGACACACAGTGTGTGTGTGTGTCAAGCTGGAGCATGAGCAGTAGGGGCTGCTGGTTCCGTTTCCCCTAAAAATTCTTTCAGGTTCAGTTTCCTGGTGCATGAATAGTATAGCCAAGGGCACTAAGTCTGGCAAGCATGTGCGCAATACTGTCTGCTGGTCTTTCTACACTCTGTGTGTGCTCTGTCCAACTGAAACATGTGCAGTGGAGCCAAGTGTGCTAAGTCTGGCCAGTGCATAAGCAATACAGACCGTTGGCATTTCTATGCCCTAGTGCCATGTCCAACCTGTACATGTGCAGTACTGTGCTAAGATATACAGTTGTGCTCCTACGTTTACATACCCTGGCAGAATTTATGATTTCTTGGCCATTTTTCAGAGAATATGAATGATAGTACAAAAACTTTTCTTTCGCTCATGGTTAGTGTTTGGCTGAAGCCATTTATTATCAATCAACTGTGTTTACTCTTTTTAAATCATAATCACAACAGAAACTAGCCAAATGACCCTGATCAAAAGTTTAAATACCCTAGTTCTTAATACCGTGTATTGCCCCCTTTAACATCAATGACAGCTTGAAGTCTTTTGTGGTATTTGTGGATGAGGCTCTTTATCTTCTCAGATGGTAAAGCCGCCAATTCCTCTTGGCAAAAAGCCTCCTGTAAATTATTGGGCTGTCTTGCATGAACTGCACGTTTGAGATCTCCCCAGAGTGGCTCAATGATATTGAGGTCAGGAGACTGAGACGGCCACTTCAGGAACCTTCACTTTATTCTGCTGTAGCCAATGACAGGTCGACTTGGCCTTGTGTTTTGGATCATTGTCATGTTGGAATGTCCAAGTACTTCCCATGCGCAGCTTCCTGGCTGATTAATGCAAATGTTCCTCCAGTATTTTTTGATAACATACTGCATTCATCTTGCCATCAATTTTGACCAAATTTCCTGTGCCTTTTGTAGCTCACACATCCCCAATTCTAATTATATCAATTAGCTTATAATTACAGAGGTGTGGGTTGAAATTACCCAGCGTTTTGCCCCGTTCACATCGTTGGATTTGACGTGTCAAATCGCATGCCAAAGTGCAGCCCATTGGTGAAAACGGCACGGTCCGAATTGGTGTGACTCCGACTTTGCGGCGCCGCACCAATTTACAAAAGTAGTTGCTGCACTACTTTTGGCGACTTCGGGGGGCGATTTCAATAGACATCTGTGCATGAACTCGCACATATGTCTTTCAAATCACCCCCCAAACTTCCACTGAAATGTGGGTTTGAAATTGTGCAAGTTCAGCTGACCTTGCACGATTTCAAACCCGCGTTCAGTCTCAGAACTGAAACTATTAGTGGTGTTTAAGAGCAGTGTGGAACTTTTGATGGAAACTTTATATTGCACTTTATTTATAGATTTAGAGCTGTATCATTACCATTCACACTTTTAATAATCAATTTTCAGTGTAGATGCTGTTTAGTTTATTCATACATTTCTTTAAAGAAAGATTACCCCTTCAAGTTTATGTTGCTGTTTGTTAGGAATATCACCTTCTCTTTCTCAGTGGTCCCCAGGGCAAGACATGAACAAAATCTTTATACTGGGGTAAGGACAACAATGAGGGCATTTTTTTTTTGTTTTTTTTTGCAGAATAAGGAGTTTGAACATCTTTCAGTTATTTTTTGCTGTTCAATTTTTTTCAAAATACAGTATATTTTAATTTAAGGGACCAACAGGTATAAATTGCAAGCTGAGATATTATACCCCTTGAGTCCGTGGCAGCAGTTTTATTAGAATTACATGTATTTGTTTGCGTCCGTTACTCCCTAAAACAGTGGTCCACAGTGAATCCTTCAACTTTTTGAAATTGCGCTCCAGTCAAACAGTGCTTAATCTCCCTGGAAGTATGATTATGAAAGATTTTTGATGCTTAAAGCGGTACAATGTTTTGCATGGAAATTTGGCGTTTTATATTGTAGGCTTGTAATTCTTAGGAATAACACACTTAAATCTGTCCAAACAAGAGTCTAGTAGACAGCCCGGGTATAATAAAATTTGAAACACAAAATCATAAATTATAATATAATAAATAACTATAAATAATTATAACAAATAATAATATAATAATAATAATAATAAAAATTATTCAATAATGTAATCAAATCAAAAACACTGAAATTTGCTCAGTTGCAGAATTGTCACTGTCCTTACTTTCAGTGTTTGTTGACGAATTTCCCCACAAATCACTATCGCTCAATTCTGCAAGTGATTTTAATTTATTATCGCTGTTTTCTAGCTGGTCTAAAACCGCTTTTGATGTAAAGGGACACTTTTTGGTTGCTATGGACAATCTCCAGTTTCCAGGCAGAAAGAACAGTATATATAATATAAAACTGCATGCAGGGCATTGGACAAACCACTGGGGACAAAAGGGATGTGAAATAATGTGATACAGTAATTTAATCTGTAAGATTACAGTGTACTGTATGTATTGTGTGTTTTTAACTTTTTGAATTTGGCGCCGTGCTCCGTCCCCGTGTGTTGCAACACTTGCAGGGAACGGAGCTCGGTACTGTGATAGATCAAGCGGAGACACGGCTCGCACACACAGCAGGGAGACATCGCAGGATCCTGGGGACAAGGTAAGTAACTTTGCTTGGATCCTGCAATGCGACCCCGAGTGTGGCTCGGGGTTACCACTTTTGGTACAGAAAATTCATTGGGGAGATTGTCATACTTCCAGTGGGGCCAATGTCAATCTCATTGGGGAGATTGTCGTACTTCCAGTGGGGCCACAGAAATTAGGTGAACTCTCCTTATTGGGGGTACAAAGATCATTAACCTACAGCACCTAACTGAATTCACTAAAATAACCGTTTTTGCTGGCATTCTACTTTAAATATAACTACATTTATTTTTTTTCTTGCATCGGTCCTGGAGGTACTGCAATACCAGGTCAATGCGTGGAGTGGACAGAGCAAGCTCTTCTTCCATCTCCCTGTTCTAAAAATCCATTTAATATATGGTCCCCAAAAGGCCGAGAAGCGATACAATTATTTTTTTAATATAGCACTCTTTTTGCATTCATAATTTTAAACCCAAAATCAAACTCTTAGCGGCTGTAAGTAACTAGGAAAGATCATTTTGGTAGACTGAGTTTCTTTTTAATAGTGAATTTGTTATGAAAAAATTATGTGATACATTTTAATTTGTAATATTCATCACAGATAAAAATGTTCAATGCTACCCACTCTACTACACTTATTTTTATGATCAAAGTATAAAAGCTAGGAGGAAAAGTATAAAAATATATTAATAACATCATAAATGGTTATATTCTGATGTTTTCAAAGATCTTTAGCGATGCTTCTAACCAGTGACAGGCAAGCGTTTGCAGATTTCGTTATAATATTTATAACTGACATGGAGGGGGTGGTTTTTTTTTTTTTTCAACAAAAGTGAAGTTACACTTTAATACTCAGATTTGCAATAAATCCAAAGATATCTGTTGCCTAGGCCTGACAAGAGGAACACAGGGAGCTACAATGACCCCAGATTAAAACCTCTCAAAAACTGTAGGGGAGGAATACATGGGGGACCAGAAAGGTTGTCTGCACCAGTGTTTTGTTTTTTGAAAAAATATACTTTATTTTATATAAAATATATAAAAAACAAAATACTTATATGGGGTATAATCCACCCAGTACTGCAATACAGCACATGGATACGCTACTTTACAACACAGTTCCAATCACACAATAAATACATTCACACTGCGGTATGATGCCTAATGTGTTGTGTGAAGCAAAGTTCCCTGAACCATTATGTCATGCTTGATGTCCCTTGCCCCCTGAAAAGCATTAATCGAGATACATTACCAAACTAGCGGTGCAATGTCTGACGCGCAATGCTTGCGTTTGACCCCTGTCTCAAACATCCTACAGGGCATTGCAACTAAATCAAAGTATGCAACATTCCAAACGTTTCAAAAATAATTCAATAAGCAATGTGTGTGAAGGGGTATAGGGAAGAAGGATAAGTGAGTGGAAAAGAGTTCTAAGGCCTGAAGCTTTATTGAACAGGCAAAGACACACAAGGGGGAGTGGGGGAAGGGGAAATTTTCAGACTTTCCTGAAATCTATCAGATTATAGTCTCTGAGCAGACTATCGACCAGTCTGCAACAGTCTCCAATGGACAACGTCTCCTATTGGTGGATGAGGCGCTTTCTGGTGCACCATAAAGCATCCTTAAAGCAACACATCACCCGCCAGGCGCCATCAATGTTCTCCTAAACAAAAGTCCCGCAGAATAGGCCGTTCAGCATACCAAAGTTTGTGATGGCTGCCTGTGGTACAAAGTCATTGAGCACTGGTTCCAAGGCCCTCAACAGGTCCTGTGCAAAGTGGCACGCTGAAAAAAAATGTCTCGGTGCTACTGCTACCACCATCCTTTTACCTCTAGATGGTATGCCATGTCTATTATTTTATAGAGCAGCAAAGAAAGAATTGCTCAGATAAGAGCATATTTGTACTACCAAACCATACTCTGCACAATATGTTTGGGACAAAGACTTTTAGGATATTTAAGAATCTAAGTACCATACATACTGTTTTTGTTTTATATTGCTGTGAATGAAATTTAATAAGTTTGCTTTACCACATTAAAAATCATAAATAAGTAAAAGCTATGCTAAGTGACGTCCACTGGGGTTATCTATCATCATTCCTTCCATGTAAATTAGGTCTGATTCTAAAGAATATTAATGAGTCAGATGTTTCAAAGGAATGTCCTACTGAGAGTAAAGGAGTTTTTGTGTCTGGTACATTTATATGCACCAGTATGTACCAAAGAAATGTTGATATATGATGACCCCAAATGCTTCTATTTAAAACAATCAAAGAATAACATTGCCATTTTGCTGTCATTTCCAATTAGTATTGCACAATATTCTGTTTGTAGTATTAGTGGTTTAGGATCAGATTTACTTATTATAGCAGATATTGGGTGAACATATTAAAGCTATTCAATTTTTTTCAAAATACAGTATATTTTAATTTAAGGGACCAACAGGTATAAGTTGCAAGCTGAGATATTATACCCCTTGAGTCCGTGGCAGCAGTTTTATTAGAATTACATGTATTTGTTTGTGTCCGTTACTCCCTAAAACAGTGGCTAGTTTCAGCAGATGGTGGGTTCCGTAGAATGTTAGCATTGAACTGCTGGTCCACAGTGAATCCTTCAACTTTTTGAAATTGCGCTTCAGTCAAACAGCGCTTAATCTCCCTGGAAGTATGATTATGAAAGATTTTTGATGCTCAAAGCGGTACAATGTTTTGCATGGAAATTTGGCGTTTTATATTGTAGGCTTGTAATTCTTAGGAATAACACACTTAAATCTGTCCAAACAAGATTCTAGTAGACAGCCCGGGTATAATAAAATTTGAAACACAAAATCATAAATTATAATATAATAAATAACTATAAATAATTATAACAAATAATAATACAATAATAATAAAAATTATTCAATAATGTAATCAAATCAAAAACACTGACATTTGCTCAGTTGCAGAATTGTCACTGTCCTTACTTTCAGTGTTTGTTGACGAATTTCCCCACAAATCACTATCTCTCAATCCTGCAAGTGATTTTAATTTATTTTCGCTGTTTTCTAGCTGGTCTAAAACCGCTTTTGATGTAAAGGGACACTTTTTGGTTGCTATGGACAATCTCCTGTTTCCAGGCAGAAAGAACAGTATATATAATATAAAACTGCATGCAGGGCATTGGACAAACCACTGGGGACAAAAGGGATGTGAAATAATGTGATACAGTAATTTAATCTGTAAGATTACAGTGTACTGTATGTATTGTGTGTTTTTAACTTTTTGAATTTGGTGCCGTGCTCCGTCCCCGTGTGTTGCAACGCTCGCAGGGAACGGAGCTCGGTACTGTGATAGATCAAGCGGAGACACGGCTCGCACACACAGCAGGGAGACATCGCAGGATCCTGGGGACAAGGTAAGTAACTTTGCTTGGATCCTGCAATGCAATCCCGAGTGTAGCTCGGGGTTACCACTTTTGGTACAGAAAATTCATCCCAAGCCACACTCGGGAATACCGCTAAGGAGGTTCATAAAAACACTCTATAGTACAGTGCTACGTGACATTATCACTTTGTGTTTGAAGGGTAACTAAATTGTGTAGGAAATAATTGTGCTATTAGGAAGGTTTTAATTGCAAAAGAGACTCTGTGTCACCTTGTAATAAAAGATTGTTACCCACATGCTAGCAAGTTTTAAAAGATTGTACAGTGACACATGCATTCAAACATCAGTTTAAAATCTCGACATATCTGGATGATGGGAAAAATTAGCTCCCCTGTACATACATGGGTGGTACATCATCCCAGGCAGGCCTAACAAGATAGTTGATCAAGAACTGCTGAATCCAGCACAAGACCACACAACAATGGAAGTGCTGGTGACTAGGCAGAGTATGGATGTGGCAGCATTGAAGACGTTGCTTTGGCAGGACAGTATGCAGACTTTAGTATCACTTTAAGGCTGGGTTCACATATGCTGTAGCCACGGCTCACATCAGGGGGCCCTGCTGTTGCCTCAATTTGCACCTGAATCAGAACCAAAGACGCACAGGACCCTTTTTAAATGCGGACCATGGCTGCCCCGGAGCTGTATGAACTGGCTCCATTTAGAGCCGGTCACACTCTCCTGTTATGCCAATTGGATGAAGGGAAACCTACATCCTATTTGCATATGTGTGAACCCAGCCTAAAGGGGTAATAACATGATGTTATCTCTGACATAATTAGCACTTCTTGTACGTTCGGGCAACCATCTTTAACAGTGAGCACTAGTATAACTGAAGTGCAAAGCTGCATGTGGACCTGAATCTGGTGCTTCCTAGCCTGTTCAGCCCTCTCACAAAGGAAAAAAGTGTAAAAAAATAAAAACAACAAAAAACAATAAATCAATAAAAAAAATGGCCATTGTGGGAATTTATGATGATAGGACCAGCTTAGGATTAAACCAGAAAGTTTCAAGAACCTTGACTAATAGAGCAACCCAAAATAAAGAAAAGCAAACAAATACAATCATTTAGCCAACATTCACACTAACTGTAACTTTGAAATCACGCTAGTTCAGCATGATTTCAAATCTGCGATTTCATGCACATATGTCAATGCAAATCACACATGAAAATCGCCAAAAATAGTGCCAAAACCTTTTTCAAATCGGTGCAAGCTGGAATCGCACTGATTCGAATGATTCCATAGGCAGAAATAGGGTACGACTTGTCATGTGATTTTGAACTTTCAAATCACAAGACAAGTTGCACTGGTGTGAACGGGGCCTTAATAAAACTGGGGTAGTCAGCCCACCTCCCCTACAGTTAGAACATGTTGAGGGAACACAGTTAACCCCTTGATTGCCCCCTAGTGTTAACCCCTTCCCTGCCAGTGTCATTTTTACATGATCAGTGCATTTTTATAGTACTGATCAATGTAATGATGTCACTGGTCCCCGAAAAGTGTCATTTGGGGTCAGATTTGTCCACTGCAATGTCGCAGTCCCGCTAAAAATTGCAGATCGCCACCATAACCATTGGAAACAATAAAAAAAAAAAAGTCTCTAAATCTTTCCCATAGTTTGTAGACACGATAACTTTTACGCAAACCAATCAATATAGGCCTTTTGCGATTTTTTAAATATGTAGAAGAATATATATCAGCCCAAACTGATGAATACATTTGTTTTTTTATATTTTTTTTAGATATGTATTATAGCAAAAAGTAAAAAAAAAAAAATGTTTTCAAAATTGTCGCTATCTTTGTTTGTTTATAGTGCAAAAAATAAAAACGCAGAGGTGATCAAATACCACCAAAAGACAGCTCTATTTGTGGGAAAAAATGACATCAATTTTGTTTGGGTACAACGTCGCAGGACCGTGCTATTGTCAGTTAAAGTGACACAGTGCCGTATCGTAAAAAATGGCCTGGTCATCAAAGGGGTTGTAAACCCTCGTGTCTTTTCACCTTAATGCATCCTATGAGTAATGAATAATGAATGGCAACAATTGTCATTCAAAGTGAGACAGCGCTCAAAGATGAAAATTGGCCTGGGCAGGAAGGGGGTGAAAGTGCCGAGTAGGCGAGTGGTTAATCATTCAATTAAAGTGGATGTAAACCCAATGTCATCCTTTCTAAACTACTGCCATAGGAGTTATCTATAAGGATATACATGCCTCCTGTATGCATCTTTACTTGTCAAATGTCTCCCCTCTGTCTGTTATGAGAGCTGAAAAACTGCATACTCTGTGGGTGGGTCTGTTGTCTGGAGCTCGGTGGGTGGAGTCGTGATGTCAGAAAACTCCCCGCCCACCTCTACACTCCTTGTCAATATGCATTTTCTCCTGTGTATTTCTAACACTGAACTTCTGCTGAACTTCTGCTATGATCTCTAACATCCAGTGAAAAGACAGGAAAGTAACCACATGACTTCAGCATGCCAAATCATGCTGAGGTGTGGAACAGCCAATCCTTGCAGAGCTGCTGAAGAAAGGAGTGGGGGAGGGAATTTAAAAATAATGCCTGTGTCTTAGGCTGTCACTCACAGCAAGGTGGAGTATTTGACAAAGTTTTTCTCAGTTTGTCAAGATTTTTCTCACTGAACAATAAAAGGCGATTGCTCAGAGATGGATTAACTCTGTGTGGCAAGACTGGGCTCAAATGATAGGAAATATTATACTCTACAGTATGATATAAAAAAAATTCGGGTTTACATCCACTTTAAGTAGTATTAAGATGAAGTTAAAAGCAGCCCATCAGATGCCAACTTTCATTTTCTTCCTGGTACCAGAAATATGCTTACCTTGTATGGGAATATACATGTTTTTTCTTCAATTACATTTTCTATTACCAGCACTGATTTATCTGTGGATTCACAAAACATCATTTATGTCCCAAAGTATGTATCCAAACATTTAAACTGAATACTGTGGTTAAAACTGGATAGGAAAAAATGGAAGTGAATGAGTTAAATTGAGTCGTAATTTATGCAATGTCTGGTTTTATTTTTGGCTTGAGCATATAGAATTAAATCATTTTTACATTCTGAACTGCTTGAATCATTGTCTTCTGTCATCTCTTCTAATAAAGTAAGAATGACAATAGTGCTTATTTAAAAACAAAATGCACAAAAAAAAAAGCACATTATCTTTGCCTTAGGAGAAGATCGAGGTCCAGGTTCCTATCCTATGAAGTCTCTGGAGATTTCTTAGTATCCTTGCTAAGATCCGCTTTGTTTCCAGTTTCTCCCATTACTGTAAAGACACAATACTAATTACAGAACTCATTTTTAATGAGTGAGTGTCTAGGGTAGATTTGATGATCCAAACAACAGTGACCCTTGACACTCCCATCATAGTATATTATTGCCTTGCTCGGTCACAGCTTTCTTCTACCTAGTGAATTTCAGGTCTCTGTCCCACACACAGGCTAAATATGGTTGAGGAATGTTTGCTTTAATGCTTGCAGCCATGATTCAAGAATGGCAGATCAAGTTCCAGTCTTTCATCTGGATTGAATTTGCTTCATTATATTGGCGCTTTATATTAAAGAAAGCACACCAGTGTGAAAATATGAAGAAAAAACACTGGATAACTATTGGCTAACCTGCAAATAATTAGAGTTAAAAGCTTCTAGGTCAAAAGGCACAGCGTTGTATTATTGAAAGAACATGTTTATGTTTCAGTATGTAACCTTTGTGGGTCTTTGAAAGCACCTGCAATGGAAATAGGTTTAGCAGACTGGTAAACTTACAGCTATTGAAGTAAAATGATGTGCTTGATTGTGATCACATTCTAATACTCTATTTTTGGATGCTTTATATATAGTTACATACAGTACATAATCCATTGGGTTCAACCAAGAGGCCAAAAAAATTGATGAATTAATTAATGCATCTTCAGAACCCCAAACCCATAATTGATCCAAAGCATGGCAAGAAACTCTTATAAGGCTGGGTTCACATATGTGCGCATTGGAAGCGGTTTTCCCCGCATCTAATTTGCATGAAATGTGAGTGTGATCGGCTCTCAACAGAGCCGGTTCACACAGGTCCGGGGCAGTCGCGGTCCATATTCCAAAAGGGTCCTGTGCGTCTTTGGGTCTGTTACAGGTGCGAATTCAGGCAAAAATTTGGACCTGATTCGAACCTGAACCAGTGAACAGGAACGCACCAGACCCCATGCTGTGAAACACAGCCGCATACATGTGAACCTGGTCTAAGGCTTGATTCACACTAATCCGTTTTTTTGATGCATTTTGCAGAAATGCAGGGAAATTTTTTAACATGTTCACATCAATGCATTTTTGTGCCTCTGCGTTTTTGGAAAGGGTCGGGGACTTTTTCCCCGCAAAATGCAGCGTTTTGCATGTAATAGAATTCAATAGACCCCGCATCCAAAATGCAAGTACCACTTGTTTACCGCAATTTTGCTGCGATTTTGCTGTGATTTTGCAGCGATTTGCATTTTGCGTTTTTTTATTTCTTTTTTTTACACTGTACATAGCTAGTTGCTAAGGAGGGGGCCGGGAAGCCGGCCGCCGCGTCCTTAACATCCGATCAGTCATCAGCTGTCAGCTGGCTTCCCGCTCAATGTAAAAAAAATGCCGGCAAAAAAAAAATTGTGAAAAAAAAACAGCGTGGGGTCCCCCCAGGTCCATACCAGGCCCTTGGGTCTAGTATGGATTCAGAGGGGACCCACACATACCAAAATGTATGCATACCAAAAATCCATACCAGACCCTTATCTGAGCATGCAGCCTGGCAGGTCAGGAAAGGAAGGGGACAAGCGAGCGCCCCCCCTCCTGAACCATATCAGGCCACACCCCCTTAACATGGGGGGATGGGTGCTTTGGGGCAGGGGGGGCTCTTCACCCCCCACCCCAATGCATCTTGCCCCCATGCTGATGGGGACAAGGGCCTCTTCCCGACAACTCTTGCCCCGTGGTTGTCGGGTTTGCAGGGGGGGCTTATTCGGAATCTGGAAGCCCCCTTTAAATACATTGTACATTGTACATTGTTCCCCTACCCATTCACTAAAAAAAAAGTAGTGTAGTGTAGTGTTAAAAAAATGCAGTAGACAGTTTTTGACAAGTCTTTTATTAAAAATCTTCTTGGGGTGAGGGGGTGCAGAACAACAAAGGTGCTCTATTGGACTGAGATCTGGTGACTGTGGAGGCCATTAGGGTACAGTGAACTCGTTGTCATGTTCAAGAAACCATTTTGAGATGATTTGAGCTTTGTGACATGGTGCATTACCCTGCTGGAACTAGCCATCAGAAGATGGGTACACTGTAGACATGGTCAGCAAAAATACTCAGGTAGGCTGTGCCATTTGAACTATACTCAATTGGTACTAAGGGGCCAAAGTGTGCCAAGAAAATATCCCCCACACCATATATACATATATATATATATTCAGTAAAGCACCCTGTGCAACAACCACCAGTCCATCGACATCCTCAGGGGTCCCAAATAATGTTTCCAAAAAAGAAAAAATGGAGTCCTTAACTAAGAACTCCAAACAAGTTTACAGTTAAAAAGCATTGCTTTTTATTTTCATATAAAGAAGGTCTCAGTATAATAGTAACTTTCAAGCCTAATTCAGCTCTTTTTTGAAGCCAAGTCTGACTTGAAACAACACCACTTGGCAATATGTAAGATTGTGTTTATCGCGATAGCTGGTCCCCACTCCAGCCGGAAATCAATTGGAATGATAGAAAACAACCAATGGGCATCCGCATCCTTGCAGTGATGTCAGACGAGTATATTAAGAACCCTCAAGGCGGTGGTGAATTTGCTGCGGCTGCTCGCCCTGGTGGATACCTGCTATAAGACAGTCATATAGGCTCTAGGTAAGTGACTCTTCTTTTTTAGTGAGACACCGATTGAAACTGGATGCTTAGCCTATCAATCTAAAATGCAATTATATTGTTGATTTTAGGGGATTATCCCTTTGAAGGCTTGCTTGTTGGATCCACTTGAACACTAGATTTGAAGTATTGTTTTCCCTACTAGTGACAAGAATTGTTTGTTGGAACTCAGGATTTCTCTACTTCCTAGTCATATGTTAGGACATGGTAGGTACAAGGGATCAGTCAGGCAATAATTGTATGCCCAATTGGATTTGGTTTTTCATGTCCAATTATAATGTGTTTTATATCCTTGCAGGTTCCAGGAAGGAGCGTATCCCCTCTATGACACACTGATATTTCACTGAGCTATCTGCTTGTGGGTTTTGCCAGTTCTCTGAAGTCGTGTTTACATCTGGGGTGAGAGATTTTTTTCATCAGATGACCTACAGTATCTCACAAAAGTGAGTACACCCCTCACATTTTTGTAAATATTTTATTATATCTTTTCATGTGACAACACTGAAGAAATGACACTTTGCTACAATGTAAAGTAGTGAATGTACAGCTTGTATAACAGTGTAAATTTGCTGTCTCCTCAAAATAACTCAACACACAGCCATTAATGTCTAAACCGCTGGCAACAAAAGTGAGTACACCCCTAAGTGAAAATGTCCAAATTGGGCCCAATTAGCCATTTTCCCTCGCCGGTGTCATGTGACTCGTTAGTGTTACAAGGTCTTAGGTGCGAATGGGGAGCAGGTGTGTTAAATTTGATGTTATCTCTCTCACTCTCTCATACTGGTCACTGGAAGTTAAACATGGCACCTCATGGCAAACAACTGTCTGAGGATATGAAAAAAAAGAATTGTTGTTCTACACAAAGATGGCCTAGGCTATAAGGAGATTGCCAAGACCCTGAAACTGACCTACAGCACTGTGGTCGTAACCATACAGTGGTTTAACAGTACAGGTTCCACTCAGAACAGGGCTCGTTATGGTCCACTCCCACCACCATGCTTGACTGTAGGCAAGACACGCTTTGTACTCCTCACCTGGTTGCTGCCACACACACTTGACACCATCTGAACCAGATAGGTTTACCTTGGTCTCATCAGACCAAAGGACATGGTTCCAGTAATCCATGTCCTTAATCTGCTTGTCTTCAGAAAACTGTTTGCAAGCTTTCTTGTGCATCATCTTTACAAGAGGCTTCCTTCCAAGAAGACAGCCATGCAGACCAATTTGATGCAGTATGCGGCGTATGGTCTGAGAACTGACAGGCTGACCCCCACCCCTTCAACCTCTGCAACAATACTGGCAGCACTCATACGTCTATTTCCCAAAGACAACCTCTGAAAATGACGCTGAGCACGTGCACTCAACTTCTTTGGTCGGCCATGGTGAGGCCTGTTCTGAATGCAACCTGTCCTGTTAAACTGCTGTATGGTCTTGGCCATGGTGCTACAGCTCAGTTTCAGGGTCTTGCCAATATTTTTATAGCCTAGGCCTACAGGTCTTTATGTAGAGCAACAATTCTTTTTTTCAGATCCTTAGAGAGTTCTTTGCCATAAGGTACCATGCTGAACTTCCAGTAAACAGTATGAGAGAGCAAGAGCGATAACACCAAATCTAACACACCTGGTCCCCATTCACACCCGAGACCTTGTAACACCAACGAGTCACATGACACCAGGTAGGGAAAATGGCTAATTATTGTTATTGCCAGCGGTTTAGAAAATAATGGTTGTGTGTTAAGTTATTTTGAGGAGACAGCAAATTTACACTGTTATACAAGCTGGGGTGTACTCACTTTTGTGAGATACTGTATATAAAAATAGAACATAAGAATAAAACGTAACATAGGTTGGACTTGATGGACTTGTGTCTTTTTTCGACCTCACCTACTATGTAACTATGTAACTAATTACATACCAGTTTCATATCAAATGATTGGGTCAGCTCATAATGATGGATTAAATTATAGATAGGGTGCCCATATCTAGGTACCACACATCAGTGCAGACCACAACTACACTGAAATTATTATATAGTGAGGCTCTAAAAATATGAAAAAATAGTGGCTTACAAAGTGTTATTGTAGATAGATTTTTTTGCCTTGATAGAAACGTAAACAAATATCCAGGACAACAACGGGGGGCTGCATCAGTATCAGGTATGAGAAGTCTCTAAAATAGAGGGTTAATATAGTGACGACAGGGCCATAGCCAAAAAATGGCTACAGAGCAGTCGGATAACTCTGGGAGGACGTATTATAACGTCCTCCCAGAATTATGGATCGATGGAAAAGGGCCAATGACAGCAGTCCTTTACCACATGATCACTTCATCCAATGACGGAGTGATCACTTGTAAACAAACCTGAGCAGGTCCTGTTCGGCTCCTCCCCTCTCCTCGATCAGTACAGCGTGTGAAGAGAGGAGGGAGCCAGTGCAGCAGTGCTGTGGGCTGGATCTGAAGTACCCACAGCGCTGATCTGTGCCCATCCCTGGCTCATTATTATTACTATACAGGATTTATACAGCGGCAACAGTTTACGCAATGCTTTACAATATAAAAGGGAGACAATACAGTTATAATACAATAAAATACAAGAGGATTAAGAGGGCCCTGCTCAGAAGAGCTTACAATCTAATAGGGTGGGACAGGTGGTACAAAAGTTTGTAACTGTGGGGAATGAGCTGATGGAAGTGGTAAAAGATTAGTTGGAGACATGATAGGCTTTCCTGAAGAGATGAGTTTTCAGGGATCGCCTGAAGGTAGCAAGAGTAGGGGATAGCCAGACTGGTGGGGGTTAATGATTTCCAGAGGATGGGAGAGGCTCTGGAGAAATCCTGGAGACGAGCATGGGAGGAGGAGACGAGATAGCTTGAGAGTAGGGGGTCTTGAGAAGAGCGGAGAGGACTATTTGGGTGATATTTGGAGACAAGGTTGGTGATATAGCTCAGGCAGAGTTGTGAATGGCTTTGTATGTTGTGTTAGTATTTTGAATTTAATTTGCTGGGTGATTGGGAGCCAGTTTGTGGACTGAGGAGAGGGTTGGCAGACGCTGAGCGGTTGGTAAGGTGGATAAGTCTGGTAGCAGCATTCATGATAGACTGAAGAGGGGACAGCCTATGGAGAGGCAGGCCAATGAGAAGGAAGTTGTAATAGTCAAGGATAGCAAGGAAATTAATGAGGAGCTTGGTGGTTTCATTTGTTAAAAAGGGGCGAATTTTAGAGATGTTACAGAGGTGAATTACAAACTTTTGACAATTGGATTTGAGGCTGAAATGACAAGTCAGAGTCTAGGATTACACCTAGTACCCTGGCGTGAGGGGAGGGACTGATGGTTGCAGTGTTGATTTTGATGGAAAAGTCATGGAGGGGGGCACGGGCGGGAGGAATATTAATAGTTCAGTTTTAGAGAGATTTTGTTTAACCACTTCAGCCCCGGAAGGATTTACCCCCTTCCTGACCAGAGCACTTTTTACAATTTGGCACTGCGTCGCTTTAACTGCTAATTGCGCGGTCATGCAATGCTGTAACCAAACGAAATTTGCGTCCTTTTCTTCCCACAAATAGAGCTTTCTTTTGATGGTATTTGATCACCTCTGCCGTTTTTATTTTTTGCGCTATACACGGAAAAAGACCGAAAATTTTGAAAAAAAATGATATTTTCTACTTTTTGTTCTAAAAAAAATCCAATAAACTCAATTTTAGTCATACATTTAGGCCAAAATGTATTTGGCCACATGTCTTTGGTAAAAAAAATGTCAATAAGTGTATATTTATTGGTTTGCGCAAAAGTTATAGCGCCTACAAACTAGGGTACATTTTCTGGAATTTACACAGTCTTTAATTTATGACTGCCTATGTCATTTCTTGAGGTGCTAAAATGACAGGGCAGTACAAAACCCCCACAAATGACCCCATTTTGGAAAGTAGACACCCCAAGGAAATTGCTGAGAGGCATGTTGAGCCCATTGAATATTCATTTTTTTTGTCCCAAGTGATTGAATAATGAAAAAAAAAAAAAAAAAAAAACAAAATTACAAAAAGTTGTCACTAAATGATATATTGCTCACACAGGCCATGGGCCTATGTGGAATTGCACCCCAAAATACATTTAGCTGCTTCTCCTGAGTATGGGGATACCACATGTGTGGGACTTTTTGGGAGCCTAGCCGCATACGGGGCCCCGAAAACCAATCACTGCCTTCAGGATTTCTAAGGGCGTACATTTTTGATTTTACTCCTCACTACCTATCACAGTTTTGAAGGCCATAAAATGCCCAGATGGCACAAACCCCCCCCAAATGACCCCATTTTGGAAAGTAGACACCCCAAGCTATTTGCTGAGAGGCATGTTGAGTCCATGGAATATTTTATATTTTGACACAAGTTGCGGGAAAGTGACAATTTATTTATTTATTTTTTTTTTTTTTGCACAAAGTTGTCACTAAATGATATATTGCTCACACAGGTCATGGGCATATGTGGAATTGCACCCCAAAATACATTTAGCTGCTTCTCCTGAGTATGGGGATACCACATGTGTGGGACTTTTTGGGAGCCTAGCCGCGTACGGGACCCCGAAAACCAATCACCGCCTTCAGGATTTCTAAGGGTGTACATTTTTGATTTCACTCTTCACTGCCTATCACAGTTTCGGAGGCCATGGAATGCCCAGGTGGCACAAAACCCCCCCAAATGACCCCATTTTGGAAAGTAGACACCCCAAGCTATTTGCTGAGAGGCATGGTGAGTATTTTGCAGCTCTCATTTGTTTTTGAAAATGAAGAAAGACAAAAAAAAAAATTTTTTTTTTCTTTTTTTAATTTTCAAAACTTTGTGACAAAAAGTGAGGTCTGCAAAATACTCACTATACCTCTCAGCAAATAGCTTGGGGTGTCTACTTTCCAAAATGGGGTCATTTGGGGGGGGGTTTGTGCCACCTGGGCATTCCATGGCCTCCGAGACTGTGATAGGCAGTGAAGAGTGAAATCAAAAATTTACGCCCTTAGAAAGCCTGAAGGCGGTGCTTGGTTTTCGGGGTCCCATACGTGGCTAGGCTCCCAAAAAGTCTCACACATGTGGTATCCCCGTACTCAGGAGAAGCAACAGAATGTATTTTGGGGTGTAATTTCACATATTCCCATGGCATGTTTGAGCAATATATCATTTAGTGACAACTTTGTGCAAAAAAAAAAAAAAATAATAATAATTTGTCTCTTTCCCGCAACTTGTGTCACAATATAAAATATTCCATGGACTCGACATGCCTCTCAGCAAATAGCTTGGGGTGTCTACTTTCCAAAATGGGGTCATTTGGGGGGGTTTGAACTGTCCTGGCATTTTATGCACAACATCTAGAAGCTTATGTCACACATCACCCACTCTTCTAACCACTTGAAGACAAAGCCCTTTCTGACACTTTTTGATTACATGAAAAAATTATTTTTTTTTGCAAGAAAATTACTTGAACCCCCACACATTATATATTTTTTTTAAAGCAAATGCCCTACAGATTAAAATGGTGGGTGTTTAATTTTTTTTTTTCACACAGTATTTGCGCAGCGATTTTTCAAAACACACTTTTTTACATTTTAATGCACTAAAACACACTATATTGCCCAAATGTTTGATGAAATAAAAAAGATGATCTTAGGCCGAGTACATGGATACCAAACATGACATGCTTTACAACTGTGCACAAACGTGCAGTGACAACAAAATAAATACATTTTTAAAAGCCTTTAAAAGCCTTTACAGGTTACCACTTTAGATTTACAGAGGAGGTCTACTGCTAAAATTACTGCCCTCGATCTGACCGTCGCGGTGATACCTCACATGCATGGTGCAATTGCTGTTTACATTTGACGCCAGACCGACGCTTGCGTTCGCCTTAGCGCGAGAGCAGGGGGGACAGGGGTGCTTTTTTTTTTTTTTTTTTTTTTTCTTTATTATTTTTTTGCTTTTTTATCTTATTTTAAAACTGTTCCTTTCATTTTTTTTTTTTTTAATCATTTTTATTGTTATCTCAGGGAATGTAAATATCCCCTATGATAGCAATAGGTAGTGACAGGTACTCTTTTTTGAAAAAATTGGGGTCTATTAGACCCTAGATTTCTCCTCTGCCCTCAAAGCATCTGACCACACCAAGATCGGTGTGATAAAATGCTTCCCCAATTTCCCAATGGCGCTATTTACATCCGGCGAAATCTAAGTCATAAAATGCTCGTAGCTTTCGGTTTCTTAGGCCATAGAGATGTTTGGAGCCACTCTCGTCTCTGATCAGCTCTATGGTCAGCTGGCTGAATCACCGGCTGCATTCTCAGGTTCCCTGTTGAGACAGGAGAGCCAGAGAAAAACACGGAAGACGATGGGGGGGGGGGGGGCATTCTCTCTGCTTGTAAAAGCAGTCTAGAGGCTAATTAGCCGCTAGGATTGCTTTTACATGAAAGCCGACCGCTGGCTGAAAAGAATGATACCAAGATGATACCTAAACCTGCAAGCATCATTCTGGTATAACCACTCAAAGTCGTGAATGCTGTACCTGAAGACAAAAATATGGCTAACAATAAAGCACAGTAAACGGTAAAGTATAAAAAACTGCATACCTGAAAAGCAAACATGATAAAACATAATAACAATAAAACATTGCAGAATAGAATACAGTAAAAAAGAGCAGAACAATAGAGAGAATAGAGAGAGAGAGAATAGAGAGAGAACAATAAAACGACAACTATTATTTTTTATTTTATATTTTTGTTTGTGTTTTTTTTTTTTTTTTTTTTTTTTACACTTTTTTTGTAACTGTACCTTTTGTAACTGTAACCGGTTCCAGGTTCGGGTCTCTCAAAATGCGATGGCATCTTGGGAGACCCTGTGAAAGTGTGCCTAGTCTGTGCAATGCTGTACCGTACGCTAATACTCAACTAGTGAATGGTAGCGTTCAAAACATTCACCAATGCAAAGACCAGGATTGTCAGGACAGGAGGGACAATAATAGCGGGTGTCATGCCTATATCCGCGCTTGCTGCAGACACAACATCTTTTTTGGGGGGGTTCGCTGGGTAGGGGTACTCGGGAGGACATAAAAATGCCTCTCATGCAGCCGACTGCATTTGGTTGGGGATGTGAATGGGGGAAGTACGGGCGCTGCAGAAGCGGTGGGTTCCCAATTAGGATTGGCGAATGCAGCAGGAAGGGCATTATGGGCACGACGGGCCTGTGTTTGTCTTTTTGGTGGCAGCGGGACACTACTTGTGCTTGCCACCTCACCAGCTTGAACTGCACTTATGGGACTCGCCACGTCACCAAGTGTTACTGCAGTGCTGGTTTGACTACGACCGGGGTGAACTAGGCCGCTGGCGCTTGCCAGTTCACCAAAACGCTACCAAAAAAACTGTTAACGATCGCAGGGATCAGGCCTGACTCTGCGAACGCTGCAGTTATGCATTTAGTGTTTTGTAAGTGACAGTGATCGATCGATACTGCACTTGGGTGGGCTGGTCTGGGCCGGGCGGAGGGGCAAAACGCAGGTGCTAGCAGGTATCTGGGCTGATCCCGCTAACACTGCGTTTTTGGGAACCCTAAACTGCTGGGGACGCCAGTATAGATCTGATCGGATCAGATATTGATCAGTTCAGATACTATACCACTAAGGGAGGTGTACAGTGCGTGCGTGGGTGTTAGCGCTACTGGCACTAACCTGACGCTGCCTGGGGCTGGTGCTTGCCAGTTCACCAAAACGCTACAAAAAAAACTGTTAGCGATCGCAGGGATCAGGCCTGACTCTGCGAACGCTGCAGTTATGCGTTTAGTGTTTTGTAAGTGACAGTGATCGATCGATACTGCACTTGGGTGGGCTGGGCTGGGCCGGGCGGAGGGGTAAAACGCAGTTGCTAGCAGGTATCTGGGCTGATCCCGCTAACACTGCGTTTGTGGGAACCCTAAACTGCTGGGGACGCTAGTATAGATCTGATCGGATCAGATATTGATGCGTTCAGATACTATACCACTAAGGGAGGTGTACGGTGCGTGGGTGTTAGCGGTACTGGCACTAACCTGACGCTGCCTGGGGCTGGTGCTTGCCATTTCACCAAAATGCTACCAAAAAAACTGTTAGCGATCGCAGGGATCAGGCCTGACTCTGCGAACGCTGCAGTTATGCGTTTAGTGTTTTGTAAGTGACAGTGATCGATCGATACTGCACTTGGGTGGGCTGGGCCGAGCTGGGCGGAGGGGCAAAACGCAGGTGCTAGCAGGTATCTGGGCTGATCCCGCTAACACTGTGTTTTTGGGAACCCTAAACTGCTGGGGACGCTAGTATAGATCTGATCGGATCAGATATTGATGCGATCAGATACTATACCACTAAGGGAGGCGTATGCTGCGTGCGTGGGTGTTAGCGGTACTGGCGCTAATCTGACCCTGCCTGGGGCGACGCATATCACCGCCGGGCGATCAGGGGGCTAAATCTTTATTCGGTAATAAACGGCGGGTTCCCTGACACTATAAAAAATAAACAAACTAACCAGCGTCACCCGTAACGGTTATACAGTGATCAGTGGTGAAAGGGTTAACTAGGGGGCAATCAAGGGGTTAAAACATTTATTAGATAGTATATGGGGGTCCCTGTCGCTATAAAACTCTGACGGCGAACCTAAATATTTACGTCCCTAACTAGCGTCACCAGCGACACTAATACAGCGATCAGAAAAATGATCGCTTAGCGACACTGGTGACAGGGGGTGATCAAGGGGTTAAAACTTTATTAGGGGGGTTAGGGGGGTACCCTAGACCTACAGGGGGCCTAACACTCACTGCCCTGACACTGTAACTGTCACAAACTGACACCAATACAGTAATCAGAAAAAAAAAAAAAAAAAACTGCTGGTGTCAGTTTGTGACAGGGGGGGGGGGGTGATTGGGGGGGGATCGGGGGGCGATCGGGGGGGGGATCGGGGTGTTTTGTGTGCCTGGCATGTTCTACTGTGTGTGTAGTGTTGGTGCACTTACATTGCAGTCTTCTCTCCTCGGCCCGGAACGGAAAATACCGAGCCGAGGAGAGATGACATCATTTCCTCTGCCTCTGTGTACAATACAGAGGCAGGGAAATGATCCCATTGGCTGAGAGCGATCGCGAGGGGGGGGCCACGAATGGATGGCCTCCCCCTCACCTCCGATCGCCGGGGGAGATTTGCCGACCGCCGCAGGCACCGGGGGGGGGTCCGATCGGACCCCCCACCCGCGGGCAGGCAAGGACGTACATATACGTCCTTTTGCCTGCCCGTGCCGCTCTGTCGACGTATATAGTCGTGCGGCGGTCGGCAAGTGGTTAAGGAAGTGGTGCAACATCCATGCTGATAAGTCAGTTAGTTAGTAATGCGAGAGGAGACTGAAGGAGTGAGGTGAGGAGTAGACAGATAGACTTGGGTGTCATCGGTGTATAAGTGGTATTGGAAGCCGTGGGCGGTTATCAAGTGACCAAGGGAGGAGGTGTAGATCGAGAAGAGAAGGGGTCCAAGAACAGAGCCTTGGGGGACCCCACAGAAAGGGGCAATGGAGAGGAGGAGACAGAGTTCTAGGTGACACTAAAGGAGCGCTGTGATAGGTAGGCAGAGAACCAGGATAGAGCAGAATCTCGGAGGCCAAGGGATTGTAGTTTATTGAGAATCGGGTGGTCAACAGTATCAAAGGCCGCAGAGAGGTCAAGTAGTAGGAGTATGGAGTACTGGCTGTTGGTTTTAGCAGTTAGTAAATCGTTAGTGAGTAAGGCAGTTTCCGTGGAGTGCTGCGAGCGAAAGCCAGACTGTAAGGGGTCAAGAAGGTTATTTTCACTGAGGTAAGAGTTAAGACGTTTGTAGACTAATGCCCTGTACACACGATAGGATTTTCTGATGGAAAATGTGTGATAGGACCTTGTTGTTGGAAATTCCGACCGTATGTAGGCTACATCGCACATTTTCCATAGGAATTTCCGACACAAAGTTTGAGAGCTTGCTATAAAATTTTCTGACAACAAAATTCGTTGTCGGAAATTCCGATCGTGTGTACACAAATCCGGCGCACAAAGTGCCACGCATGCTCAGAATAAATTAAGAGACGAAAGCTATTGGCTACTGCTCCGTTTATAGTACATGTTTTACGTCACCGCGTTCAGAACGATCATATTTTCCGACAACTTTGTGTGACCGTGTGTATGCAAGACAAGTTTGAGCCAACATCCGTCGGAAAAAATCCATGGATTTTGTTGTCGGAATGTCTGATCAATGTCCGACCGTGTGTACAGGGCATAAGCGTTCTAGAAGTTTAGAGGTGAATGGGAGCAATGAGATGGGTCTTAAGTTGTTTAGGTTGGTGGGGTCCAGTGAGGGCTTTTTAAGTATGGGAGTGATCTGCGCATGTTTTAGAGGGGAGGGGAAGGTGCCACTAGAGAGGGAGAGAATGAAGATGTGAGTGAGGGAGCATAGGATAGAGAAAGAGGGTGACTGTAGTGGTTGTGAGGGAACAGGATCCAAGGGACAATTGGTTAGGTGGGCATCTGAGAAAAGTTTTGTAACCTCTTTAGTAGTAGCCAATTCAAAAGAGGAGTGTTGAATTAGCTGTTAGGCCAGGTATGTTGGGTGGGGAAGATGTACCATCCATCCATCCCTGGCTTATCCATCCACATTCATGCTCCATCCCTGGCTCATCCATCCATCCCTGGCTCATCCCGCCACATCCATGCTCCATCCCTGGCTCAGCCATCCACATTCATGCTCAGCCATGCTCCATCCCTGGCTCAAAAACAGTAGAAATCTCTCCTGCGCTCAGGTGTCAAGTGACTAAGTATGTGGTGCGACCAACTTAATGAAGTAATGCCTGCCGTCTTGCAGCCCTCCTCAGAACAATGGGTATTCATAGAGTAAAGGGAAACAAGAAAAGAAGGAGGGCGCACCGACCTGGTTTATTACCACTGGTAAAGCTTTATTGAAGCATAAAAACAGCAAGATGTATACTCACATACAAGCATTCATATAAGGCTTTGACAAAGGAGCAGGTGCGCTGTTCTGAAGATCGACACGCCAGGACCTAATGTCGAGAGGGTCAAACTGATAAGAATGGCTGACGCGTTTCAGGGGAGCACCCCTTTCCTCAGAGCCTAAGCGGGCAATGGCTGATCTCTCGTAGTCACCTCTATATATGTGTGCCTGTGTCTGCAAGGCCCAATTAGTAGCGACGCCCACCCCAATAGGGAATGCCCACCCATATGGACCTGCCCTCCCTGACCCTACCCCGTCTGTCCTAAGTATTACCCTTGACCCAACGACTGGGAACCAATACTATTATTATTGTTGTTGCATGCTGAACCAATCCAAATGGTACCATCAGCATAAATCACAAATACTCGGGACATACACCCTCCAAAGGGAGGTGAACAAATGTATCTTACCTCCTATATGTTGTCCCTATACTGGTCATTTGTTGTGGGCTGGTGTGGGGAGATGGTTAGGGGCATCGTAATCTCCCTTTGGAGGGTGTATATCCCGAGTATTTGTGATTTATGCTGATGGTACCATATGGATTGGTTCAGCATGAAAGCTCGTTTGTGAGTATACATCTTGCAGTTTTTATGCTTCAATAAAGCTTTACCAGTGGTAATGCACTAGGTTGGTGCACCCTCCTTCTTTTCTTGTTTCCCTTCCCTGGCTCATCCATGCTCATTCATGCTCATCTATGCTCCATCCCTGGCTCATCCATCTTCATTCATGCTCCATCCCTGGCTTATCCATCCACATTCATGCTCATCCATGCTCCATCTCTGGCTCACCCATCCTCATTCATGCTCCATCTCTGGCTTATTCATGCTCCATCCCTGGATCATCCATCCACATTAATTCTCCATCCCTGGCTCATCCATCCACATTCATGCTCATCCATGCTCCATCCCTGGCTGATCCATCCACATTCATGCTCATTCATGCTCCATCTCTGGTTCATCCATGCTCATCCATACTCCATCCCTGGCTCATCCATGCTCATCCATCCCCATCCATGGCTCATCCATGCCACATCACTGATCATCCGTGCCACATCCATGCCACATCAGTGATCATCCATGCCACATCCATGCCACATCAGTGATCATCAATGCCACATCAATGCCACATCAGTGCTCATCTGTGCCACATCCATGCCACATCAGTGCTCATCCATGCTATATCAGTGATTATCTGTGCCACACCCATGCCACCTCAGTGATCATCCATGCCACATCCATGCCACATCAGTGCTCATCTGTGCCACATCCATGCCACATCAGTAATCATCTATGCCATATGCATGAAACATCAGTGCTCATCCATGCCACATCAGTAATCATCCGTGCCACATCCATGCCACATCAGTGCTCATCCGTGCCACATCAGTGATCATCCATGTCACATCCATGCCACATCAGTGCTCATCCATGCTACATCCATGCCACATCAGTACTCATTTGTGCCACATCATGTCACATCAGTGCTCATCTGTGCCACATCCTTGCCACATCAGTTCTCATCTATGCCACATCAGTGCTCATCCATGCCACATCAGTTATCATCTGTGCCACATCCATGCCACATCAGTGCTCATCCATGCCACATCATTTCTCATCCGTGCCATATCCATGCCAGATCAGTGCCACATCAGTGCTCATCTATGCCACATCAGTTCTCATCAGTGCCACATCCATGCCACATCAGTGCTCACCCATGCCACATCAGTGCTCATTCGTGCCACATCCATGCCACTACAGTGCCAATCAGTGCTCACAAAAGTGTAATAGGTAGTCAAATTTGATTTGAAATGGATGTCCCTAGAACACCTGATGGTGCTCCCTGCATGTTGGGCCTCTGTATGTGGCTTAGCTGTGTAAAAGTCTCACACATGTGGTATCACGATACTCAGGAGGAGTACCAGAATATATTTTGGGGCGTAATTTTTTCTATGTACATGCTATATGTTAGAAATATCTTATTAATAGACAACTTTGTGTAAAAAAATGCATTTTCATTTTGTTTACACATTTTCCAAAAACTTGACATGTTAAAAAGACTCATTATCCCTCATAGATTATACGTTGGGGTGTTTACTTTCCAAAATGGGGTCATTGGGGGCGTTTCCATTGTCCTGGTGCTCTAGGGCCTTCAAAAGTGTAAGAGGTAGTCTAGAAATTATATGTGTAATTTATGTCCCTAGAACGCCTGATGGTGCTCCTTGCATGTTGGGCCTCTGTATGTGGCCAGGCTGTGTAAAAGTCTAACACATGTGGTATCGCCATACTCAAGAGGAGTATTAAAATGTATTTTGGGTGTAATTTGTGGTATGCATATGCTGTGTGTGAGAAATAACCTGTTATCAGGACAATTTTTGTGAAAAAGAAAAAAGAAAAAAAAATCTTCGTTTTGCAAAGAATTGTGGGAATAAATTACAACGTCAAAAACTTCACCATGCCTCTTACTAAATACCTTGGACTGTCTACTTTCCAAAAAGAGGTCATTTGGTGGGTATTTGTCCTGTCCCGGTTTGCTAGGGTCTCAAGAAATGCCAGTACATCAGGTGTGATCAATTTTCAATGATTGGCACCATAGATTGTAGACTCTATAACTTTCACAAAGACCAAATAATATGCACTTATTTGGGTTATTATTACCAAAGATATGTAGCAGTATGAATTTTGGCAAAAATGTATGAAGAAAAGTTACTAATTTGCAAAATATTATAACAGAAATGAAGAAAAAATGTAATTTTTTACAAAATTTTCGGTCTTTTTTTATTTATAGCTCAAAAAATAAAAGACTCAATAAATACCCCCAAAAGAAAGATCTATTTGTGTGAAAAAATGGCAAAAATTTTATATGGGTACAGTGTTGCATGACTGAGTAATTGTCATTCAAAATGTGAGAAAATTGGTCTGGTTAGGAAGGGGTTTAGGTGCCCAGTGGGCAAGTGGTTAATACTAAAAGTAATGCATCCTAAAAAATGAAACTATATTTAGGAGGTATTAATATGATATAAAAGCAGAAAAATGTACCCATGGTCATGAGAGAGTTAAATTATATTAAATAGTTGATCATTATTAAACCTCACCATATAACAAACAGAGGGTAAAAGGATGACCACTATAAAAAGATGGTTCCTGTAGGGTAACTAGAGCTTTGATGCGGACATAAAGGATCCTTATTGTCTATGGTAGTAGAAGCGCTGCAACAGGTTACCTATGGGGAGTAATAATAGTAATCTTGAATGGGTAAGTATATATACAACAGGTCCCCATCCTAGATGTTGAAGAATACCATGGTGCAGCGGAAGAGAAATAACATACAGTACCATGTAATGGAAACATCCACCCAAACCTCCACTGTTCATAACGTATCCCTGGTGTAATGATAATGCCTGTATGAGGCGCATTCGTGCCTATTTGTACATCCATCCCGGCCGGGACATCATGTCGGCGGTGCCGGGTGTGACGTCAGCTGGCCCACCCGCCAGTCACTGTGCATGCGCCTGAATCCCACGCAAGCGCCGTGATGGAGATAATCTAAGAGTTTTAACGTAGGCCTTTGGGATGTTTATCAGGAGGGTTTGAAAAACATATAGGGCTTTCGGTAGAGTCACCATTTTAATCACATTTATCCTGCCAAACCCAGACA
Organism: Aquarana catesbeiana; assembly: GCF_042186555.1. Classification (NCBI taxonomy): domain Eukaryota; kingdom Metazoa; phylum Chordata; class Amphibia; order Anura; family Ranidae; genus Aquarana; species Aquarana catesbeiana. The sequence goes on from NC_133324.1 coordinate 695,681,648, forward strand.
GCTTACCTGCTGGATATCCCTTCAGATCTTGCTTAAATTTATTTAACAAAAGCAAGTAGTTATCCCGGTATGGATCCACTTCTGAAGTAGATAAAAAAATACCAAGATATTTTAAGCCCTTCTGCTTCCAAGCAAAAGGATATAGAGATATAAGATCTCTACATTATGATAGGGGGACAGAAACGTTCAATATCTCCATTTTCTCTTGGTTAATCCTTAGATTTGAAATTTCTCCATACTTTTCAAATTCTGCTAAAATATTTGGAAGTGTTTGTCTAGGGTTGGAGACATAACATCATCTGCAAATGCAGAAACCTTATGTTCTTGTCCGGAAACCTCCACACCCCTAATTTCTTGATTTGCCCATATAGTTGCTAGCAAGGGTTCTAGAGAAAGAACAAAAAGTAAAGGTGAAAGTGGGCATCACTGACATGTACCATTGTAGAGCGCAAAGGTACCTGAGAGGGTTCCATTAACCCATACCTGAGCCGTTGGTCTGGAGTATAATGCCTCTATCCTTTTATACATACGTGGACCTATGCCAGCATGTCTCTATGTCGAAAGCATATACTCCCAGTCCAATCCGTCGAAGGCCTTGTCGGCATCTATTGACAGAAAAAATAATTGTTTCTTTCCCCTTTTGGCTCCATGGATTAAAAGTAATGCTCTTATTACATTATCCCTTGCTTCCCTCCCAGGGACAAAACCCACTTGATTGTAGACAAGGGAAATTATTTGGCGGGATTTTTAAGGGTGCCAGCAAAAGGGAAAAGTAATTACAATACTCCACAGTAAGTATGAAAAATTACAAATTTTTTATTATTACATACAAAACATAATTAAAAAGTTTTGGTATAGGTTATGTGCACATGTACAAGGATACATCTCGAAACATGTCGGGACAATTACTCCAACGCTATTACCGAGTGATTATATTTTATCATCTGCTTTGAATTCTAGATGTATCCTTGTACATGTGCACATAACCTATACTGAAACTTTTTAATTATGTTTTGTATATAATAATAAAAATCTTGTAATTTTTCATACTTACTGTGGAGTATTGTAATAACTTTTCCCTTTTTACCCTTAAAAATCCTGCCAAATAATTTCCCGTGTCTACATTTATATACAGAGTTGTTGGTGCCTTTTTCTTGTCATTGTCACCCACCCATACTACTACTTTCCGAAACCCACTTGATCATTTTTCTATCCATTTTGACATAAAGGGCTTCAGCTTCTCACCCAATATCCTTGCGTAGATCTTTATAGCTTCGTATCTTCGTTGATCAAGAATATTGGCCTATAGCTGGCACAAAGTGTTGGATCTTTCCCTTCTTTAGCTAGTAGAGTTATATGGGCCCCTAGGGCTTCTTCACGTATTTCCACACCTCCCCCAATGGAGTTCATATATAGCTGAAAGTAGGGAGCTAAAGTTCCTAAAAAAATGTTATAATATAGTGAGGTATACCAATCCGGACCTGGGCTTTTACCTGCTTTGGTGCTTTTAATTGCCTGTTCTATTTCCTCTTTTGAGATCTCTATGTCCAACTTAATATATCCCTCTTCTAATATAGCCGGGAACTTTGCCTTTTCTAAATATTGCTCTATTTTATTTCTTCTAAGTTGTATCTCATCAGGATTTTGTATATTATTTACTTTATACAGCAATTGATAAAATTCTTGAAAAATCTTTGTAACATCCTTTGTAGAATATTTCAGTTCCCCCTTTTTATGTTTCATTTTTGCTATATAATTAACATTACTTCTAGGTTTAATTACCCCTGCCAACAATTTCCCAGGCTTGTTTCCCATTTTATAATACTTTTTACTTGTCCTATTGAATACCCATTTAGTATCTTGCTACATAAAGTCCCTCAGTGCCTCTCGCTTTTCTGTTAATGTAGCCATTATTTGATCTTCGTGTAGTCCTTTAAAGCGGGGGTTAACCCACACCGCCAAAAAAAAAGAATATTAAAAGCCAGCAGCTACAAATACTGCAGCTGCTGACTTTTAATACATGGCCACTTACCTGTCCCAGGGTCCAGCGATGTCGGCAGGGGACGCCGAGAACCCGCTCGGTTCTCGGCAGCTGCCGCCGCCATCCTAGGTGAGGGAATCAGGAAGTGAAGCGTTGCGGCTTCACTTCCCAGTTCCCTACTGCGCATGCGCTAGTGGTCCCCGCTCTCTCCTGGGAGCTGTGTGTTCCCAGCAGACAGCGCGGTCGGGACGGGAAGAGGCATAGACTCCCATGGGAGTCTATGCTGGAAGTGGGTGCAAATACCTGTCTTAGACAGGTATCTGCACCCCCCTCCCCCCTGAAAGCTGCCAAATGTGACACTGGAGGGGGGGAGGGTTCCGAAAAGCGGAAGTTCCATTTTTGTGTGGAACTCCGCTTTAAGTAACTGTCCAAGAGCCTAGATTTCTTGTAGAAGGGATTGTTTCTGGGCTTGCTATATTTTTTTCTCTTAACCCTCTCTGCTCTCCCCCTCTTATAAACTTTATGGGTTTTCCAGAGTAAAGTCGGAGCAATATTTTCTCTATTATTTTCTTTTAAAAAAGAAGTTAATTTCCTTCTCTAGATCCCCAATTATCCTAGAATCGTGTAGAAGAGATTCATCTATTCTCCAAGACCTCTGTCCAGTCAGGATGTCCTTTAATTCCATGACAGCCTCCACTGGAGCATGCTCTAAAAGGGTTATTGATTTTATTTCTGTCTTTAGTAAACCTTATAAGAGCTTATGATTTAACAATATGTAGTCAATTCTAGAATATGACAAATGTACTAAAGAATAATATGTAAAATCTTTGTCTCTGGGATGTAAAATTCTCCATGCCTCGACTAACTGCTGTTGATGAAGTTTATGTTTGATTGCCTTTAAATATTTTCCCTCTGACCTCAGAGAGAGAGGTTGAGTATCCAGAGCTGGGTCAAAAACAAATTTAAAATCTCTCGCCACTATCAATCTTCCCTCTCTAAAACCCTCTAGTTTATTTAAGACCCTTTTCAGTAAAGCAGAGGGACATGTAATAGGACAGTATACATTCGCCAAGGTATAATCTGTATTAAATAAGGACCCCTTGATGAATAAATACCGCCCTTCGGGGTCCAACTCCATTGCTTTCAAAATAAATAGTGTGTTCTTATCAAACCCTATTGCTTTCCCCCTAGATCTTTTATTAGGAGAGTAGCTGTGCATCCACGTGGGGAAATTTTTAGATTCCAAACGAATTTTTGATGACCAGTTTAGATGGGTTTCTTGTAGAAAAACTATATTAGCTGAAAATCCTTTCAACTCCTGAGATATCTGATGCCTCTTATTGGGGTTATTTAAACCTCTCATGTTAGAAGTAATTATTTTCAAGGGCGCCATACTTCAAAAGGAAACACTATGAACTTTGCAGTAGGAATGATAGGAAAGTAAAAAAAAAAGGGGAGGATTTACCCTAACTCTAGGAATGTACCATTCAGATAACAAAAAACAAGACCTAAAAACAAACATATAACATTGAAACAACATATACCCCTCCACACCTACCCTTCCTCCTCCCTCCCCCTACATTAAAAAACAATGTTGAGTCTCACCCGCCCTCTGCGCAATAGGGTGCTCATCCGAGCGGACCATCTCTCGGGGGCTTTTGTATGACCACCTTGTCCCCCAGACCTCATCTCCAATAATTAAGAATGGTTCCGGAGGTCCAAGTGGACATAGCCACTCCATGTTGTTCCCCCCAAGTGATTCCTTTACATTCCCTCATCCCACTTCACTCCGTCTCATCTACTTAGAATTCTACATCCTTATTTTCAACTTTAATGTATTTCAAAGATCTATACTTTATTCCACTTTTGGTCTTTTAATTTCTTCCAGCCTGGCGGCCTCTTTTCCCAGTTTTCCAAGTTTATGTACGGTAAACCAAGTTTACTGCAGAATTCTTTTAGGTCTTCTGGGAATCGTAGGGTCACTGAGACCCCCGGATTCTTTGCAATCAGACAAGCTGGGAATCCCCACCTATAAGTGATGTTTTTTGCTTGTAAATGACTTATTAAAGGTTTCAGTGCCCTTCTACAGGCTAATGTTTCTGGTGATGGATCTGTGAAAATAAGTAGCTTAGTTTCCAGTAACATCCATGGGTGTGGAATTTCTTGTACTCTGAGACACTTGTTCTTTTACTTCATAGTGATGAAATCTTGCTATTGCATCCCTTGGAAAATCTCCGGGGGATTTGTTTATTCTCTGTATCCTATGGATTCTTTCAAAACGAATAGGCGTTGATACTTCTCTTTTCAGGGCTTTATTGAACACTCCCTTGTAGTAGATCTTCTAAATCTGTATCCTTAACAGTCTCTGGAAGGCCCCTTATCCATACGTTTTTTTCGTCTACTAAGATTTTCTTGATCTTCAAGCTTATATCAAATGCTCCTTATCTCTAGCCATCCTATCTCAACTCTATTTCGCAGATCTATTATTGCCCCTTTATGTTCATCCAGATGTTCTTCTGTTTCTTTTACCCATTGTAGGACATTCTGTATATCCCTTCTTGTTGCATTCATTTCACCTTTAATCATAAGCTCTAGATCAGACATAATATCTGCCATATCTTGTTTTGTGGGGAGCACCTGTGAATCTTTGGAGCCCATTTTCTGTTGTTGTTGTCCTCCTGAAGGTACCTGATCTATTTTATTGCTCTTGGCTTGTTTTATCTCAGCGTGTTTTATCTCCTTTCTCTTCCTCTCCCATACGCCCTCTCTTTTTTACTTGTTCTGCTGGTGGTGGTGATGTATTCTCACTTATACTTTCTACTACTTGGTCTGCCCTATCTTGAACCAAAAAAATGGTGGAAAAACCTGCACTAATGAGCAAGACAAAATAAATAGAAAAGCTTAAATTCACAAAGTGTAGCTGCAACAAAATACTTCAAATAGCCATAAAGTAAAAAACATATAAACTAAAAATGTGCGCTAGCATAAATATAACATGTAATGAGATTTTACGATTGGAAAGCTCCTTGGGGTAATACCCGGAGTTACAATATATTTAGATCCCAATGCAGAGAAATAACAAAACAACAAATTAAAATTGGAAATTATATCATATCTCCATGAAAAAGTAAAAAAAGAAGAAGTGAAAGTTCTGAAGATGCGATTGGACGCCCGATCGTTTAAAAGACACCACATTCAGTCCGTGAAAAACAAAATAGCAAAAACAAAATATGTGAGGAAGAAAGGCCGTTCCTTTGGTGTGTCACATCAAGGTGGAAAGGGAAAAGGTGCAGAAACACTTCCAGGCCACCAATAGTTGCGGGAGAGGAGTAATGGATGTGCCCTTACCCCACTTGTTGGACCTCCTCTGTGGCGAGGTCATACGAGCTTGCAGATATAACCCTCTGCAGGGACAGATAGGATATAGATGTCCAGGTCTTGTTACGAGCACCACCAACTCAAAGCTGTTCTTACTGCTGCAGCATCAGGAGAGAGACTCGTGATTCGGAAGATCCATGAGTAAGAAAAAAGGGGAAAAACTGGTCTCTCCAATCTCCTGTGTATGATTGAGTCCTGCTGAGTTTGCACTGCTGTTCAGCTGATCCGGACATCTATATCCTATCTGTCCCTGCAGAGGGTTATATCTGCAAGCTCGTATGACCTCGCCACAGAGGAGGTCCAACAAGTGGGGTAAGGGCACATCCATTACTCCTCTCCTGCAACTATTGGTGGCCTGGAAGTGTTTCTGCACCTTTTCCCTTTCCACCTTGATGTGACACACCAAAGGAACGGCCTTTCTTCCTCACATATTTTGTTTTTGCTATTTTGTTTTTCACGGACTGAATGTGGTGTCTTTTAAACGATTGGGCGTCCAATCGCATCTTCAGAACTTTCACTTCTTCTTTTTTTGCTATCTTGAACCAAGTATGATTTCATAGTATTACAGCTCCCACCTTCCACTTGGTTTGTCTTAGCTCCTTTCCTCCCCATTACTTTACTCCAATGGTGGTTACTGCGAACAGAAACCTCTTCAATTCGTAATTTAATTTTATAATCAATAAGCTGACAAAAAAGGGGGGGGAATATATAGATGCAGGGTTCAAACAGAGTCCCAGTAAAAACAGATGGATTGTATAGTGGAGTAACTGTGATGTAGTATACAGTTGTTCACACTTAAAAATGCTGAACTAAGTTCATGTGGGACAAGATGTAACAACAGAAAAAAAAAAAAAAAAAAACAACCCCACCCCCCCAAGATAGTCTGTGGTAATCTGTGATCCTAAGGACCTGCAAAAGCAAAAGCAAATGTACCACAGAATATGCTGTCCTTACATATCCAAGCAGGGAGATGTCAATAGCAAAAAAAAAGCCTTGTAGTCTATGTTATAGTCTACGTTATTAACCTTTAGGTGTTTTATCCTATCTTAGTGTTTTGTCCATGTACCTGCTCCCTCCCCTCCACAACCAGGGAGCAGATAACAAACAGCATACACTCCTCACATAGTTTGTTGCCTGTATGTGTATACCACTCAGTTTTATCTATTTAGCATTCTATATATAGCTCCTGCTTTAATGACAACAGTTCATGGCAGTTCGTATGCTCTTCATCCACTCCTGTAGTTACTGCTCCCCCAACAATGCAGACCCTTCTTCCACCGGCCCAAACCACTTGTTATAGCTTGCACACTAGATTTAATTACTTGCCATCTGCACTATAGCCGAAAGACGGCTACAGCGTGGGCCTTAATTACTGCGAGGGCATCCATGAATGTCCTCCCAAGCCCTAAGGGTCGCACGTAGCACGCTCTGTGATCACCAAGTCTGTGAGACTTGGCTGATCACAGATCCGAGTAAGGGGTCAATCTCGGCCCCTTACCACGTGAACAGATGTCAGCCATTGACGGCTGATCACGTGATGTAAACAGAAGCTCGGTAATCTGTATTTTGTTTTCCTCACACTGTCAGCGTGAAGGGAAAAAAAGCCGAACACCGGCTTCTGTCAGAGGGTCATCGGTCCCTCATACAGAAAGCCATGACTGCATTTTCTGTGCCCACCAGTGTCAGCTGCCAGTGCCCACTGTGCTACCTACCAGTTCCACCTATCAGTACCCACCAGTGCCACCTACCAGTGCCCACAGTGCCACCCATCAATGCCCACCAGTGCTTCCAATCAATGCCCATCAGTGTCTCATAATTAGTGCCAAAGATCAGTGCTGCCTATCAGTGCCACCTACCAGTGCCCATCAGTGTCACCCAGCAGTGATCATCAGTGCCCAACAGTGCCACCTATCAGTGCTGCTTATCAGTGCCCTTCATTGCCACCTATAAGTGCCACCCATCAGTGCCAACCATCAATGCCACCCATCAGTGCCACCTCTCAGTGCCACCTATCAGTGCCCATTAGTGCAGCCTTATCAATGCCTATCAGTGCCCATCAGCGCAGCCTATCAGTGCCCATCAGTGCAGCCTCACCAGTGCATATCAGTGAAGGAGAAAAATTTGCTGTTTTCAAAATTTTATAACAAACTATGACAGTTTTGTTTTTTTTCAAAATTTTCAGCCCTTTTTTGTTTTATTTAGAGAAAAATAAAAAACCCAGCAGCAATTAAATACCACCAAAAGAAAGCTCTATCTGTGTGAAAAAAAATGATAAAAATTTCATTTGGGTACACTGTAGCATGACCGCGCAATTGTCATTCAAAGAGTGACAGTGCTGAAAGCTGAAAATTGGTCTGGGCAGGAAGGGGGTTTAAGTGCCCAGTAAGCAAGTGGTTAAAACTTAGTTGCCAGCTTGTATTTACTGTATACTATTTACTGGTATCTTCCCGTACCTTTCTGGAGATTCTTCAGGAGCCCCTCACAGTCCCTCTTATAGTCCATGCCTCTCAGGTGGACCTCCAGGCAAGTTGTACACCGTCCACACTGGCCGTGCCGCTTCTCTGTGGTTGCAGGATTCCCTCTTGTTCTGTCCTACATAGCATAGCTTGTAGACTCTATAACTTTCACACAAACCTATTATCATACACTTATCAGGATTTTTTTTACCAAAGACATGTAGCCGAATACATGATGGCCTAAATTTATGATGAAATTAGATTCTATTAGATTTCTTTTAAAACAGAAAGTAGAAAATATTGTTTTTTTTTTTAAATATTTTGCTCTTTTTTCGCATTTATCACAAAACATAAAAAACCCAGTGGTGAATAAATACCAATAAAAGAAAGCTCTATTTGTGTGAACCCAATTTAATTTGGGTACAGTGTAGCATGACTAAATAATTGTCATTGAAAGTGGGAGAGCACTGAAAGCTGAAAATTGGTCTGGGAAGGAATGGGTGAACGTGCCCAGTATTGGGGTTGTTAAATAAGAATTAGAGTGTATTCGTTTACAGAAAAAAACAGAAAAAATTTACAGTCATTGCACATGAGTTAAGCAATATGGGTAGCCCACATCCCCAGAGGAAGAGACCAGGCAGATTTTAATCAATAAATCAAAATTAGGGTGTACTATTTCACAGTATTGTACAGACTTGATGCAAATTATGTAAGCAACTTCAGTGGGCCACAGTTTCTGATGGATACACTAGTCAGGTTTTCATCAAGAAAGAGTTTATTATTTTACAGAAAAAGACAAAGATATCATGTAGACTTGATGCACATTATTTAAGCAACTTTAGTAGGCCACAGTTTCAGAAGGAGAGATTAGGCAGGTTTTATTCAACAAATCCAATTTAAAGTATATTATTTCACACAAAAATCCAGAAATATTGTACAGATTCAATGCATAGCATGTAAGCACTTTAACTAGCTTAACTAGTTTAACTAGTTTCAAGGATAGAGATCAGGTACGTATTAACCCAAGAAATCAAAATTAGAGTGTAATATTTTACAGGAAAAAAAAAATCCAGAAATATTGTACAGACACAATGCTCTCTTTGTAAGCACTTTTTCTAGGCATCAGTATCACAGGGAGAGACCAGGCAGGTTTTAATCAAGAAATCCAAATTAGTGTATTATGTTTTAGAAACAAAGCCAGAAAAAATGCACAGACTCCAACTTTGTTGGATGAATACCACATACATTCATGCTGGTTGGACAAAATTGTACTATATTTTCTGTAATAGATTAATTCATATGATTGCCAGCTCCATCTAGAGGCCAAAATGTGGCATTGTTTTCTGAACTACCGCAATGAGACAATATAGCACATTTTGGCCTAAGATGATCATAAACATTAATCTATTACAGAAAAAAAACAGGAAGTACGCTTTCAGAAATGTGTATGACATTACTCTAATGATTGTCTAATAAATATACCCCTAAGTACATTTTCTAGACCACATTTTCAGAGGGGAAGACCAAGCAAGTTTTATTCACAAAATCAAAATTGGACTGCACTATTTCACACAAAGCAGCCAGAAATATTGCATTAACACCATGTACTAGTTTGCATGTTTTAATCAGGAAAACTAAGAGTGTATTATTTCAGAGAAAAAAAAGTCATAAATATTGTACATACCCCATGAACTTTATATTTCTGGAATTTTACTAGGTCACAGTTTCACTGGGAGAGACAGGCATGTTTTAGGATACAAAATTAGAGTGCATCATTTCACAGAAAAAGGCTAGAAATATTGTACAGACTCTGTGCATACTATGTAAGCACTTTTAATAGGCCATGGTTTCACAGAGAGACACTAGACAGTTTTTTTTCCCCAAAAAATCTAATTTAGCTGCAATTTTAGAGGTAGAAACCAGGCAGGTTTTATCACGCAATAATATTTAGAGTGTGCTATTTCTGAGTCAAAAGCACAAACTATCGTCCCAACTAGATGCACACTATGGTAAATGTATAATTAGGCTGCAATTTCAGAGGTAGAGACCAGGCAGGTTTTATTTTAAAGTAAAAAAATAGACTGTATTATACCAGTATCAGTGGCAGTGCTGATACTAATCATTTGCACAAGTAATAAAAAATACAGAACACTGAGAATAGTGTAATAGAATAAATATACAATAGAATCAAGTCTCGATAAAGGTGGGCTGTGACCCACTGAAACCTCAGTGAATAAAGCTTTGAATTATATATGCTTTTTTTAAATACCTGTGAGTGCCTCAAGCTTCATGTTTGCTTGTTGGATATCCCTTACAGTGTGCACATATGAATTTAAATGAACATGTGTGGGGAACAACTGTTGCTTTTTATATTAGAGTATATAAAATTTTGATATAAGTTTAATATATCGATATAAAATCTTTTTTCTCCACCATATGGAATACAACTATCCCAAGGATGCCTTTATGGACCCATCAGATGCCTGAGAGCTATAGTATCTTTGATGTAACCATAAAAATCCAAAATACTCAATCTGGACAAAGGTCCAGCACACCATCAACATATCTCCTTTCATATTTATGAAACTGAAATGCAGCCAATAACAAAGCAAATCTATAACCAATTACAAACAAAAGTATGCTGCTACTTTTAGTACACTCTGGTAATTAAAAAGTATTGGCTTGTCCTTTTTAATCTATCTACCTTTATTTATTTATTTTCTTATAGTGCACCGGTGTCCATCAATGTCCTGCATGGCAAATTACCATCTCATCTGTGCTTGAGACTGGAGATCTGGAAATCATGCATTGTTTGTGGTCCAGACAGCTTATGTCATGTGTGATAAATACAGCTTTGCCTCAATTAATTATTGAATCACATACTAACCAGTTTCATCTGGGAACTACTTCCAGCATAATCAAATATTTCTAGCATTAATCAGCACAGCCTTTGTTGGACAACTGAAATTTTCTAAACGTGCTTTGTATTTCTCTAGAGATCTACACATGTTTTTTGTCCTAAATGATGATTAACATTTAAACAGTATTTTGCATGTTAGTCATAAAATGTATTCTCACTACAACACAGCCATTATGAAAAATAAACCATCAATTACTATAACAACTTTAGGTTGGCATTTTTTTCTAGAATGCAGAGCTTTAAACTGAAAACTTTTATATTATTACAAATTTGTGCTGATAGCTGCCATTAATATTATTTAAATGTAGGACAGAGCAGACAAGCTTAGTCTACAGGTCTAGAGCAGAGGTACACGCAAAAACCCTCTGCAAACAAACAACTTCAGTCATTATGTTATTTTTGTGGTATGTGGAGAAGACCTCAGTGTAGATGAAGTTTCAGAAAAGGTTGCAAATTTCAAATGATCAGCAGCTGAAGTAAATGAATAGGAGCCTTCTCAGGAAACAGAAGCGGTGTTTGGTGCCAAGGAATAGAATTTCCAAAATCTGTTTCTTCACAGCTCAGTTATATGTTGGCATAATTGTTTTAACTGATTCAGTGCTACAGTTGAACTTAAAATTTAGAATGGTATGTGGATTTTATTATCTGTATCGGGCAGCAGTAAAATAAACATTAGCTAAAAGACAGCTGTCCATGTAGTGGCCTGTTAATAAGAATGGCAACCTCAATTTCACTATATTTTATTAGCATAAACCTTAAAAGCACCTATGTAGAGTATATGGACATAGGATGTCTCAAGATATTTCATAAAAAAGAAGACTGTACCCGTGTTTATGGTCACTCACTGTAGCATCAAAAAAGTCCAAACCATGCTATCCCAAATTTTGTTAAAAGCAAGGACTGCAAGTTCAGATTTTTTTCCTTGCATGCAACTGGGTAAATACTGTAACTTGAACTCTGATGTTATGGCCCAAAAAGTTAGGCACCTTTCACAAGGGTTGTCCGATCAGGTCCGCCTGTCAGTTTTTCAGGAGGACCTGATCGGACCATCCAGTCTCTTCTATGGAGCCATCCGATCCTGTATGCTAGAAATAACAGATGGTAGTCCTATTCAACCATTCGTCAGGCGGATCAGATCAGATGGCATCGGATGTAAACGGACAGGTGGTCCATTTCCATCAGCTTGCCCCTTAGAGGAGAGTGGGACTGTGTCCATTCTGCATGCCGTCTGCTAAGCGAGGATCAGCGGAGAGATCCCCCACTAAGCAAGTGGATTCCACTTAGCAGAGGCGCCCATGTGAAAGCTTCCTTAGACATAATGGTCCACTAAGTGTGTTGTCTTTATTCCCTGAGACCTTTAAACACAACTGTCATGACAGACATAAGAAAGAAGTCATTACTGATCTCTCCTTCTGTAAATACTAGATGTCTGACTAGGGATGATCAAAACTGCCATGGGTTTGGTTCAAAGTGGACTTATTTCAGATGCTGAACTTGAACACCACTGAAATAAATGTGAGCCAAATATGTCAAATCAAAATTAAGGGAGTAGTGATGGCCACTGCCTTGGGGAACAAGTACAAATAAAAAAAAATATTGGTCTGGGAGCAGTGATTTTACATTAACATTGAAACATTAAAAATGCCAAATTCTTTTAAATAACAAGCCTGGGGGTCACCTTAATCCTGCCTGTGAATGGGGCATATCTGTGTAATGTACTGCAGCAGGGCTGACACTTACAAAGTAAAAAAAAAAGGGTTTTAAATTGCTGGCAAATGGCATTTCCCTGCTGACGTCCTTTTTTTTACATAGCAGACAAGTCTGTCATGTACTTTGGGAGACCTTTGGAGACGTCTGTTCCTTGTTTAAAAAAAAGTCAGCATTTCTGGTAATTTAAACTGTATCTTTTTTGTTTGTAAACATAACTTTTGCTGTATTATTTCCCCATTCAAAAAAATACAGAAAAATGTGCAACTTTCCCCAGGAAACCTACTTTGGGTCTAGTATGGAGCTAAAGGTGGAAGTCAAAGAAAGATCCCCCTAAAAAGCTTTGCTCTGCATAATGACATCAGTTAAAGCAACCTACCAAGTAAAAATATAAGTGGTTTTTTTTTTCTTAAAACGGTTGTATACCCGCACCTTTTTTTTTTTTTTAAACAACAAACCTGCAAGGCAAAGGCATAATGAGCTAGTATGCAGCGCATACTAGCTCATTATGAAATACTCACCTTAGAACGAGGCCTCAACATCTGATCGTGGTCCACGCTGGGGGAGCTGACATGTTCTCTCGGCGTTTCTTCCGGGTATCGCGGCTCCGGCGCTGTGAGTGGCCTAAGCCGCGATTATGTCACTCCCGCGAGTCTTTTTACCGACAAGGCCGGCAGCATCTGCCGGACCTTCAGCTGCGCCTTCATAACACATGCGCTGCTGACTTTAGCGGCTGCATGCAAAGTAAATATCTCTTAAACCATACAGGTTTAAGAGATATTAATTGTACCTACAGGTAAGCCTTATTATAGGCTTACCTGTAGGTAAAAGTTAAAAAATAGGGTATACAACTGCTTTAAATAAAATTTGTTTCTATTTGACCCACTTTACCTAACCACTGTAATCATTTCTAATACAATGTAGGGAAAAAGGCAAGAAGCGCCAATCTAAGTGCAGTATCATAAACGCTTTATTAGGATATATAAAAACAACAGCCAAATGGCTACTCACAGGAACAAGATGAATACAGGCAAAGGACATATAGCTGGTGCAGAGACGTCTTCTCCGATGTTAGCAGGGATACATGGTGCCGGCTCCAGTTTAGATGATATCAGCACTAAGATGAAAGTGTGCTGGCGGTCAGTGTAGTTTGGGGTCTCTGCTGTGGGTGCTGGGCTGTGCGGAAGATGGAAGGGTCCAAGTGTCCGCAAGGAGAGCCGGCATCTACTGGGACATGAAGAGCCAGGACCGTAGCAGGAAACTGGAACCGGATGGAGACCAGCGTGGAGCGCAAACACTGTGGCAGGAACCAGAGAAGGGAGGTGACATGTGGACGTGTCAGATGACGCGTTTCAACGCTTCCGCATTTTCTTCAGATCTAGCGGGCTAATGGAGTAAATGTCCTTTATATGGAAACTATGGAATCGGTTTATAGTATATAGTTTCCATATAAAGGACATTTACTCCATTAGCCCGCTAGATCTGAAGAAAATGCGGAAGCATTGAAACGCGTCATCTGACATGTCCACACGTCACCTCTGATCTCTGGTTCCTGCCACAGTGTTTGCGCTCCACGCTGATCTCCATCCGGTTCCGGTTTCCTGCTATGGTCCTGGCTCTTCATGTCCCAGTAGATGCCGGCTCTCCTTGCGGACACTCGGACCCTTCCATCTTCCGCACAGCCCAGCACCCACAGCAGAGACCCCAAACTACACTGACCGCCAGCACACTTTCATCTTAGTGCTGATATCATCTAAACTGGAGCTGGCACCATGTACCCCTGCTAACATCGGAGAAGACGTCTCTGGACCAGCTATATGTCCTTTGCCTGTATTCATCTTGTTCCTGTGAGTAGCCATTTGGCTGTTGTTTTTATATATCCTAATAAAGCGTTTATGATACTGCACTTAGATTGGCGTTTCTTGCCTTTTTCCCTACATTGTTTTTCAGAGGTGTTGCTTCCACTTTCAAGTAAGCTGCCGCTGGTGCGCAGTATCAGATTCCTTTGAACTCATATATGCGTTTGCATATTTTTAATCAATCAGCTACACTGCCCCTCTTATTTTGGACTTTTAATATTTTGGACTCTTTTCACGTTTGCTTGTATAATTTATATGTCTGATTGTGTTCTTGCGCCATTTTTCTTTTTCTTTTTTATCATTTCTAATACACCTCATTTCCACTTCCATTCTATTTTCTAACCATTAATATTTAAACTTTTTAATTTTTTTTTATTTAGTTTGATCATTTGTTTTAGTGTCTGTATCATATCAGAAATGTAGAAAGTGGCCCATACAGCTGTGAGAGCTAAAGAAATTAAAATGCACTAATGCCCAAAATTCTGTAAATATAGACATTGTGGAGAAATTCTTCAAATATTACTTCAGCGGTTTCCAAATATTCATTCTGGAGAACCAGGGTTCTTAAACTGGCTGTGCAAGGACCTATCTGTCAGTTCAAATTTTCCTCTTTCACAGAGATGACCAAATGGGGTGTTCTCCAATATGAGCCTCCAGCTTCATCGGGAAGTTATGCATTTAGCAGTGGTATTACTGCTACAGCTAAACATGTCAGCTCCCTACTCATTGCTCCTGGTTGCTAGGCACCATGCAGCTGCCAGCATCCTAGCAACCATCTGCCAGCAGAGGGATTCTGGGCAATCAGCTGAAAGAGTTGTAGATCCTGGCTGACCTCATTGACCAAACATGGCCATGGTCATTTTTGGTCAATGACATAATCCAGCATCCACACCAATTTGTATACATTCAAGCTTTGAGCTCAGGGATCTGTAAGTTGTGGTTGAGAGTGCGACGGGAAGAGATGATGCTTGTGTTTCAGTTTTGGCCTCAGCAGGTGTCATTTATCATGATTGACAATAGATCTAAATCACTGGACAACCTGACTGATACATTCATGGATTTACACCATGGGATTTTTTTTTAATAAAGGACTTTTCAAACGTGTTTTGTTGTTGTATTTTGTTGATGACCCTACTGATTTACACAGGGGGGACATATATCTGGGAGCCCCCTTTTCTAAAAGGGGGCTTCCACATTACAATAAGTCTCCCATGTAGACCCCACTCCGCCAGGCCAGGAATGAGGAGAAGAGGCCCTTGTCCTCATCAACATGGTAATATGGTGCCTCTCTATGGAACCCCCTTAGCAAGCTACCCTCCCCATGTTGAGGACATGTAGTCTGGTATGGTTTAGGAGGGTGGTCGGTAAAGAATCCCTCTTTAATATCCATTTCAGACCCTAATCAAGGATTAGGGTCTGGTATAGCTGTTTAGGGGGAAACTCACATTTTCGTTGGCGTGGGGTCACCCTTAAATATGTATATTGAACCTGAAACAAGGAACAGGTTTTTCTTTTTTACTTATGGCCCCTCTCCGAAGTGGCATACTGATGAGGGTCTAGTATAGATGTTTGGGGGTCCCCATGTTGTTTTTAAGTTTTGCTGCAGTACATCCTACACAACCTAAGAGTGTGTCACTTTACAGGCAGGTTTAGGACATCCCCCAAGCAAGTTATTTAAAGTAATTATGCATTTTAAAGTTTTACTTTAAGCATTATTAAAAAAGTTGCTCCCTGCTGAACAGAATTTCTAAAAATGTTTTATTTATGCATTGATATGTGTCCCGCAGCGCAATACCCAGAAGTAGGGCAATAATCAGCAGGACTTTAATGTCAGGGGTTTGTGAATCAATGTCCCTAGGTATGTGCACCTTCATGGCTTATGTTATGACCAGACTATACAGTATAACCTACCGATAACTACATGGTTTAACCACTAGGCATCTGCACTATGGCCGAATGACGGCCACAGCACGGACCTGAATTCCCGGGAGGCCGTCATATGACGGCCTCCCCTGTGCATGAGCCCTGCGCGCGCCCTGCAGGGTGCACGCCGAGCGCGCTGTGATCACTGAGACTTGGCTGATCACCGATCCGAGTAAGGGGCCAGTCCTGGCCCCTTACCATGTGATCAGCTGTCAGCCAATGACAGCTGATCACATGATGTAAACAAATGATCGGTAATCGTTTTTTTTTCTACTCACGCTGATAGCGTGAGTAGAAAAAAAAGCTGATCACCAGCTCAGATGTGAGGGACATCAGTCCCGAAGTGGCCACAGTGCCCACAATTGCAACCTAACAGTGCCCATAAGTGCCACCTATCAATGCCCACAAGTGCCAGCTATCAATGCCCACCACTAGTGCCAATCAGTGCCACCTAGCAGTGCTGCCTATCAGTGTAACTGATCAGTGCCCATTATTGCCACCCATCAGTGCCCATCACTGCCACCCATCAGTGCCCATCACTGCCGCCTATCAGTGCCCATCACTGCCGCCTCATCAGCGTACATCAATGAAGGAGAAAAATTACCTGTTTTAAATTTTTTATAACAAAATATACATTTTTTTTTTTTTTTTTTAATTCAGTCTTTTTACATTTTTTTAACAAAAAATAAAAACCGCAGAGGTGATCAAATACCACCAAAAGAAAGCTCTATTTGTGGGGAAAAAAATGATAAAAATTTAATTTGGTTACAGTGTTGTATGACCGCGCAATTGTCATTGAAAATGCATCAGCGCTGAAAGCTGAATATTGGTCTGGATAGGAGGGGGGTTTAAGTGCCCAGTAAGCAAGTGGTTAAAGACTTCATAGAAACAAAAGCTTTTATACATCGTTTTAAATGCTGTAAAATCCTGCGTATAAAATCACGAGTGATAGGTTTAGTAATAGGGTCATGAATCACTTTATAAAAATATAAATTCTAACCTATCTTACCAACACTGTAATATTTGTGTTACCAGTGAGTTTGCTGTGATAGATTTAGTAATAGGGTAATGAATAACTTTATAAAAATATAAATTCTGACCTATCTTACCAACACTTTACTATTTGTGTTACCAGTGATTTTGCTGTGAAGATTTTTTAAATGTTTTCCCTCAACAATTCAGGATCCTGCTGAGTCTGCAGTAATGTTTTATGTGAATAATCAGAAAAACAAAAAATAAACACATTTTCATTACTATTTGAATGGAAGATCAGTCTCTTCTACAATGCATTTTTAAAGATGTTTGAAATTCTGTGATGTTCTTAAAACTCCACAGAGGCTCATTACAAGCATCATTGCAATTACTAGTCTTGAACTCTATTTGTATAAGTAAAATAAAGGAGATTTATGCTGGCTTAGTATATGCAAGATCCCCTTTGTCTTGTATCAGTCTTGTGAAGTAAAAACATACTAAACATTTGGAAGCCAGGCTGGCTTTATCTATTACATTCTGCATTTGTACAATAGCATGATTGTGGTACTGGGAGTATGATAAATGCATTGCAGTGCCATAAACTCCCAGTTACAAAATATAATTCAGCATGTGAAAATAAATCCAGAGATTCATTTAGAAAGTGGAAAAAGACTTAACATTAAAAATAAAGATTATGATTTTTGCATAGCTTTGGGTCTAAAATGTCTCCTTGGGAAATGTCTGAAATCATTTTTATTTCCATTTCAGCTCCGTGGACTGGTCACATCTTTATTTTACATAAGAGAGAATTATGATTTTTCAGATTTGATCAACATCTCTCAAGTACCGCAAAGCCTTTAAATGGCAATGCAAAATTCAGATGGGTCCTTCCTTCTATCCTGTCATGCACTAAAAACACAATGGTGTCACACACCAATACATAGTCTTATAGTCAGCAGTGCACCCGTATTGGAGTTTCATTTAACACCTTCCCAGATAACAGGCAATTGAGCTGCAAGTTTGAAAATGACTTGCTAAGCTATTGCTAGACTTGGCAGGCTTCACAAGTTTGTTGCACAATTGCAGCATTGCATAACTCTGATTCAACTTTTGTTTGCAAACATTCTGCAAGTCTGCAGCAACTTCTGGTTCAGTTATGTTGTTCAATAGTCATCCCACCACAGGGGTCACTGTGAACTGCAGAGCTCTTGCTGTAAACTCGCCACTGCAACGTTGCTCTTGCTAGAGACCTACCACGCAAATTTGCTATAAATTGGAAAAGTGTCAACTATAACTTGTGCTTCAAGTGCTCTATAAATGTACAACTTGCCAGTGAAAATGTGCAGCAAGTTAACAAACTTACAATTCAACGTTGCCACAAATTTGTGGCAAGATATCCTTGCTATCTGGGTCATAACTTTATGAATCATGTAATAAAATAATGCAAAAGAACTAAGTTGCTCAGTCATTCATTGCAACTAACATCTTTTTTTACTGTTCAGGGAAATATGCAATAAAAGAGTGTACCATGCTCTGGACACACTACAATAGCCATATTACCTAATGTAATTCAGTCTTCCCTGGTCTTGCTTCAGTAAAGTGATTCCTGATTTGTCGCTTTGAGTTACTGAACTTCGTTCTTTGCACAGTATATTATAGACGTCCAAGTGATTCATGAAAACTAACTAATAAGGTTTCCATGTATCATTGTTACTTGCATCCTTTTGCTAAGTCTCTTTATACACAGTGCATCCTTACAAAGTTGTATATACTGTACATATTGCACATATGGATTTATGCATTACTAAACTAAAATTACAATCAGTAAAGCAGTGTTTCTTAAGCTATTACGCTATTTGTTGGACCTAAATTGGGTCATGGGCCTACTTGTGATGGCTGTGTACCTTAGTTTGTCCAAAAATGAAATCAGTAGATCCGTGGTGCGTAGTATAGCACACCAACAATGACCATTCAAGCCTAAGTTTACCAAAAACAAAAAATAAAAAATCAGCGCAAGGGACATTACTTACCTTTCATGAGATGTGTCCCTTGTGCTGATGTGTCCTTCCTTCACTGAAATCTTCCTTGTCGTATGACCCCTATGGAGATTAATAGAACTAAGGGCTGTGACAGGCACTCTACAGCTCTAGTTCAGTTCTTCATCACTGTCAGGATGCTACACCTAATGATTCTGCAGTTATTCCTCCCAAATGTGCGATATTTTTTCCCACAGGTCACTCCTGCATTCTGTCTCAATGTTTGCAATGTAGTGTGCTGTTCCAGCACCCTCAAGGTGCCAAAGATGGAATTAATGCAGCTGCTTTTCATATGTAAAATTTATAGTGTTTGCTGCAGGCTAAATTACCGTATATACTCGAGTATAAGTCGTTCCGAATATAAGCCGAGGCACCTACTTTTACCACAAAAAAACTGGGAAAACTTATTGACTCGAGTATAAGACGAAGGTGAGAAATGCAGCAGCTACTGTAAGTGGAAAAGAGGGTCAACAATGCCCATCTGCAGCTGCATACCTCAGTGTCTATTGCATACCTCAGTGTCCATTGCATACCTCAGTGTCCATTGCATACCTCAGTGTCCATTGCAGGCCTCAGTGACCATTGTATACCTCAGTGTCTATTGAATACCTCAGTGTCCATTGCAGGCCTCAGTGTCCATTGCATACCTCAGTGTCCATTGCATTAGGATAATCATTCACACAGCACACTAGGTGCTGCACGGCTCTGTCACAGTGTGCTACATGGCTTTTGGGTACTGACTTTGTTATGACTGTACTGTGTTACAGTTTGTATCACTCAGTACAGCCATAAATTAACAAAGTCAGTACCCAAAAGCCATGTAGCACACTGTGACAGAGCCATGCAGCACCTAGTGTGCTGTGTGCATGATTATCCTAATGCTAAACATCATAAGGCACTGTGAGGATTCTGCAGCAACATTACAATATGCAATTCTAGTCCCCACTCACTGTGTCCTGCCAGTGCCACGCTATCTGCCAGCGCCGCCACCTTCGGGATTTGTTTTACATCTCCCGCTCCCTGACAGTCACCTCACATAGTTGTGACACCTGAGCAATAGAATGCATGACAGTCAGATCACTCTGCCACCAGAGAGCAGCCGGACAGAACTTCCTGAACATGCGGCGCAGCGCTGACAATTTACATGCTCCCGAAACAGAAGAAAAAGTCCCTGGATTGCTCCCACCTCCCGGGCCCCTCTCTTGACCCAATGGGACCCAGGAAAATGCATTTATACACCTCCCTAAGCAAACAAGGGTGGGGGTGTAGCTTAGTAGCAAGGGCTAGTATTTTTCATCAGCAGCCCTGCCAGCAGTCATTGTTCAGTGGGATGAGGACGAGAGGACGCCCGTGATAAGCGGAACACTGAACACTGACTCACTGATGGGAAACTGAGTGTTCCCCTATCACAGATAAGGAGGAGGCGCGGTTTTTGTACACTGGAATGGCTGTCGTCTGACTGCATGACCGACTGATCAGGTAGGCAGACGGCAGTGACTCGAGTATAAGCTGAGGGGGGCACTTTCAGCACAAAAAAATGTGCTGAAAAACTCGGCTTATACTCAAGTATATATGGTATGCACTTTAATTAAAAAAATGGACATTTGGGATTTTGATATGAGTTTAAACAAGGTAGTAAGTGGGCAAGAAACATTTGAAGAGCCCACTGGCTTAGGATAGGCTGCTCACAACAAGCAAGGCTACCCCACTGTGGGTACTCCAGCAGGTTGCCAGGAGAAGACCTGCATGGAAAGAGCAGCAGACCAAAAAATAAGAGTCCAAATTCATGTATTGATGTTGTGTTAAAAGACATCCAACACGTTTCAGGGTTCAAAGGAACTCCTTTTTTTTCCCTCACACGTCCTTCGTTGCTGACACTACTCCATACAGCTTCCTCTCATGACCACTCCCCCCTACTCCATACAGCTTTATCTCATGACCACTCCCCTCACTTCCTCCCATATATTCTCTGCATTAGTCCCATAGTAATTAGCTTGACAAAGGAGTGCAGCCATCATGCCATTCACGGCTTGCTGACTCAGGAAATGCATCGCATGTGTGTGATGTCATCACCCCTCGCCTGGATTGCTGTTTGCCTTCCAAGTCTCATTCTGGTATTCCTCCATCATTGCCGGCCGGTGGACACAGTGCATCTGAAAGACCAGTCTGATTACACATCCATGGCAGGGATGATCGACCTCACGGACCCCTCCAGTTACATCTGAGACTCTCATATGGCTTTTTAACTCAACACAAATGTGAGTGCAATCTCTGTTGCTGCTCTTTTTATTAAAGTTGTTTTTAAGTCTGCACCCAGAGACACCTCCTTTCTTTGTTTCTTACATTGCTTTTTGGGAATATGGTTTCCATACCCATTGGAAGGCTGCCGTGAATGTGGGCTTTATACCTCATCATCGACTTTATGCACACCATCATGGACTACTATTATCTTTTCTCATCCCTTGTTCCAGTTCATCATTTATATGCATAATATTGTCATTTATGTGGATTATTACTTTTAACCTTTGCTCCAAACACTTGTTATATTCAAAGGAACTCCCCCTTCATCAGGGCTTAAGTTGAAAATGAGAACCTTGAGTGGACTCAAAATAAGGCTTTCCTGTTTGAAACTGCGCAGGGAAGCTGATTGCTGGATTAGGATTTATGGTCAACAGTATCTGTATCAGCAGTCAGTATTTTGAAACATACAGCACAGCTCAGCCACGTCCCCTGCTCCCTTCACACATGATTTGATGGGCAGCAGCACGAGCCAATGGTTCTCACTGCTGCCTAAATTTACTGTGAGACCAGGAAGTGAAGGGAGAAGACCTGGATGTTTTGGGGGTTATTTAGGGGGTTGTAGTGTAAACAGTGGGGATTTTCTTGCCACAATGCAGAGAATGCATTAGGATAAAAAACTCTTAGAATTTAGAACCCACTTTAACATATTATTATGTTGTGTCCTCAAAAGATGCTTGAGGTAAATGTTTTAACAAATGAGGCTTCGCAGAAATCTATTAAAATTATTCTTATGCAGTGTGTGTGTCAAACTCCTTCAATTTTAATGGTATAAATCTAAACCTTACTTTAAAAAAAATCAAAAGTCCCCGTTTTGAAGGCTTATATGCAAGTTATTGGCCATAAAAAGGGTATGGGGATCCTGGTACTGCTCTGGGGGACATGTATCAATGCAACATTTTTTTTTTAAAAAGATCATTTTTACAGGAGTAGTGATTTTAATGATGCTTAAAGTGCAACAATAAAATGGAAAAATTCCTTTAAATATAGTGCCTGGGGTCCCCTTAGTCTGCCTGTAAAGTGGCACATCTGTAGCAAAAATGACATTTCTAAACTAAAAAAATGAATGAAATGACATTTAAATTGCCGGCAATACAATACCATTGCACCCCCAGTCCATACCAGGCCCACTCCAAAATGTAAAAAGAAAACAAAGTGGGGTCCTCGCCAAAATCTATACCAGACCCTTATCAGAGCACGCAGCCTGGCAGGCCAGGAAAGGGGGGGTGAGCAAACGTCCCCCCCGAACCATACCAGGCCCCATGCCGAACGTCCTGCAAATTTGGGTGTACACCGAATGGGCGAACTTGTGTTCGGCCCGAACTGTTCGCCCAACTCTGTACTCTGAAAAATATACTATGCATTTTACGTTTTTTGGGCCTTCACCAGATAAATGTGGATGTGTTTTAGCCCATGAGTTCTAAAATATATTGTGGAAATATTACATATGTTGCGTGCCTTGTCTTGCATTCTTTAAATGCAGCCTACTAAAAAGGCTTACATGATGTACAGTGTCTGTGTAATATTTCTGTGTAATATTTCTGGCTCTTACCTCCGGCATAATGCACTGTAATTTTCTATTTATGAAAAACAGTGCCTCATTTCTCCTTTTCTCTTTTCAAAGGCAGCCTATTTCATCCACTTACGTGATGTGCAAAATGTATGTGCTATATTGTTGGCTCTTGTTTTTGACATAATCCACTGTATTTTTTTTTCTGGATAACGAATGCATTTTCTATCTCTCTTCAATTTTGGCTATTAAAAAAACTTACATGATGTGCAGCATATCTGTGTAATGTTGTTGGCTCATGTTTCTGACAAAATCCACCTTAATTTATTGCATTCTCCTCCTCTTCAAATGCAGTCTACTGAAACCGCTTACACAATGTGCAGCATGTCTGTGTAATATTGATGCCTGTTACCTCTGACATAATCCACTGTAATTTTTATTTCTTGATCAAGAATGCCTCATTTCTCCCTCTTCAAATGCAGCCTTTTATTAAGGCTTACATGATGTGCAGCGTGTCTGTGTAATATTGTTGGCTCATGTCTCTGACATAATTCACTGTCATTTTCATTATAGTGTGTTGTGTTTTCATGTCTCCTCTTCAAATGAAGTTTACTATCACATGATAGTACTACATCACATGATGCAGCGTATCTGTGCTATATTGCGGGCTCTTATTTCTCACATAACTCATTGTAATTTTTATATCTGAATAAAAAATGCCTTGTTTTGGGGGGCGGGAATGGCCATTGCGCACTCAGTATGGACAGCTGACAGTGGAGCTCCGAAATAGACCGAGGGATCCCAGCGACAATAAGCCACAGAGAGCAGTGGTTATTACTGCGGTACATAGCTAGTACACCCAAGAGCCGGAGGAGATGTCCTGAAAAAGGAAGGACAACAGAGGACCCAAGAAGCTCACAGCTTTCTTCCTCCTGCCTGCACGAGGTAACAGGCAAGATGGCGCTCCGCCCCCTGCTTCCACATCACATAGCGTGGCACACTACACAGATCTCCCTGATGATCTGATCACGGCTGAGGGGACTTCAAATGACCCCTGGGAACATCAAGCCCACTCAGCAATAACCCTGCAAAGGCTCTCATGCGACTGGAACAGGACCTCACAGACCCTGAGGTAAGCCTGGAAAACCAGCACATATCCCCCACTACCTCCATATTATCACCCACAGCCTTCCCCACCTCCAATCAACCTGTCATGGACACTCTCCTCAAAGACATGTTACTGTCAGTTCATAACTCACTGCAGGCAGAATTACAAAAATTCTCTACCCACTTCGCTAGTGAGATCCACTCCCTAGGGGATCGGGTACACTACATAGAGAATTCCATGGAAGAAATGACTACCACTGTCAATGACCTGGTAGAGGCGAACGATGAAGGAGTAGACGAACGTAAATGGATCAAAGCTAAGCTTGCAGATCTCGAAGATCACTCGAGGCGTAACAACCTCAAACTAAGAGAAGTACCCCATTCAGTACAAACAACTGAGCTCAGAAAATTTGCCTACGACCTCTTCACTACCCTCCTCCCAGAGGTATCACCTTTAGAACTCACTATAGACAGAATCCATAGGGTCCCGAAACCATAACTTCTCCCAGGTCATGCGCCCTGAGACATTATCATGAGAATCCATTTCTACCATGCGAAAGAGCAAATCTTAATCAATGTCAGATCCACTGGGAACCTGCCTAACCTCTACAACAACATCCAAATCTATGCGGACTTATCCAAGTACATGCTAGACCTCAGAAGACAAATCAATACCATCACCAAGGCACTCCTCAATCACAAGTTGGTATACAGATGGAAACAACCATCCAAATTCACGATTGACAGGAACAACAAAACATACACCATATCCTCTGTTGAGGAAGGACAGGCCCTACTTCGCTCCTGGGATATAATTCCTGAACCACCTCCACCTGAAGGAGCCATCAGACAACCTAGAAGAATCTCTGAATCCTGGCACACCGTCAATGATTGCTCCCAACATCACTAATTACAACCCTGCTTCAATAACGCCATTACACCGCCTTCCACAGACCACTACCCTCGAGTCCAATTACTCGGTGTTGACTTTGGTCATTGGGACTAAATCCCCACAAAGAATATGCAGCTTTGCTTTCCGCACTACAGCTGCATACGTAAGTTCTTGGTTTTTTGTTTTTTGTTTCGTTATGTTTCTCTTAGTAGATAGCAAATCCATCCAGCCCATACATGAAGATGTGACTCACAAATCTACAATCGATCGACAGTTTGGTACTGCATAAACTACCTAAATCAGAAACCTACTTCTCATTCCACCTGCTTTTCAACTACCATCAGACCAGTAAGTAAGCCTGCATCCCTGTCACTCCGTACAAATTACTCTTAAGATTTTAACCTTAAATGTGCATGGACTAAACCACCTGGCCAAAAGAGCCTCCATGTGGCACATGGCAAAAACACAATCGTGCTCTATTTTATGTGTACAGGAAACCCACTTTAAAAACACAGCTACTCCGAAATGCATCCATAAAAGCTACCCACATATCTTCTTTGCCTCAGGTCCTAAGAAAAATAGAGGGATATTAATTACAATTCTGTATCCTTTCAACTACATGACCAAGTGGCTGACCCGCTTGGGAGATAATTAATCATCATATGCTCTATAGACAATGCTCTCTTTACATTGGCAACTATCTATGCACCCAACAATCGACCTGTGAACTTTCTTCAAAAAGTGAACAGAAAGATCCAGCGTATCAAAAAAAGGATACCTTCTTATCTGTGTGGACTTTAATGTCTTACCGGATGCCTCTATGGATACATTTAATCCTAACCCAAGGCGTGACCCAACTATGGCCAAATTCATCCAAAAGAATGCCTTCTACGATGTGTGGTGTTGCCATTACCCTACAGAATGTGATTACACCTTCTACTCCTCAGTTCATAATACCTATACACGCATTGACTATTTTCTGGTAGTCAAATGGATACTACAAAAAATATGCGAGTCTGACATAGAAGCTATAACCTGGTCCAATCATACTACTGTTAGCATTACAATAACTAATCCAACATCCCCTCCACCCTTCAAAATATGGAGGGCTAACACTACTGTAATGAAGTCATCCACATATGCAGAGCTCCTAAAAAAAAAAAACCTGGAAGAGTTCTTCCAAAACAATGTGGGTTCTGTGTCAGACTCAACTGTGTTATGGAATGCCCATAAAGCATTCATACGAGGGGTCTTAATACAGCTGAGTTCATAAGCTAAAAAGAGGAAGATGCAATGTTTAGACCAAATTACAAAACAAATCACATCACTTGACTCCCAAAACCAAGTCAACCCATGTCAGGCTAAATTATGCAAACTCCTGGCACTACGCCAAGAACTAAAAGCCCTATTATTAGACTCATTCATCAAGAACCAACACAAACTACAGGCCAAATTCTATGCGACCAACAACAAAGCGGGTAAAGCGATGGCACTCCTCGTTAGAGGACAATAAATTAAATCTAAAATATCTAAAATACCCTTTCTCATGCACCCAACTACTAAAGTTAAACTCACCAACTCACAAGCGATAGCCGATGCTTTTAGTAGCTACTATGACAACCTTTACAACATCAAACACCATGTAGCCACACCACAACCCCAAAAAGCAGAGATAGATAAATTCCTACAACAAATTAAACTCCCTTCTCTATCACCAGACCAACTGCACACACTTAATACCCCATTCACAGTCGCAGAAATAATCACAGCGATCAAATCGCTACCCAATAACAAATCACCCGGCTCTGATGGGTTACCAGGGGAATATTACAAGCAATTTCAGGACATTCTAGCTCCCCATCTATGCCAAACATTCAACAACATGGCCTCTTCCTCGTCTTTTCCAAATGAAATGTTAAAAGCATTGGTGATAACCTTACCTAAGCCAGGCAAAGATCCTGATACACTACAAAATGTTATGCCAATTTCCCTCTTAAACAGCAACATAAAGCTTTATGCCAAGGTCATTTCTGGCAGGCTAGTGGATATCTTACCATCCCTTATCCATAAGGACCAAGCAGGTTTTACAAAAGGGAGACAATCGTCAGATGCCACCAAGCGGTTAGTGAATATTATTCATTTTGCTGAGAGAACAAGAACGCCTTTTCTGCTCCTATCTTTGGATGCAGAGAAGATGTTTGATAGAGTAAATTGGACCTACTTACAAGCGGTCCTAAACAAATTTGGGTTCCAAGACAAAATATTATCAGCTATCACAGCACTGTACTCAGCCCCTATGGCGCAAGTGTATGTAGAAGAAATGCTTTCACGTCCATTCTCCATTAAATATTGAATCAGGCAGGGGTGCCCCCTCCCCACTAATCTTTAACCTAGTCATGGAACCATTAGCAGAGAGAATAAGGAGCGACCCTGCCATATCTGGAGTTACAATAGGAACATCAATGCATAAAATTAGCCTCTTTGCAGATGATGCCATTCTTATGATAACAAACCCAACCTCGTCGCTACCACATATACATCGGCTTCTCTGAGATTTCGGAAAGATTTCATACTATAAAGTTAATGAGTCCAAATCCCACATTCTTAACATCGGAATGGATGGAATCTCGAGAATTCTCCTAGAATTCTCATACCCCTATCCTTGGAAAGATACAGGGATTCACTATCTGGGTATTACACTCACCAAAAGTACAAAACACCTATTTAGCAGCAACTTCCTTTCAAGCAAACAACAATTTAACCAAGAACTGGAATCCCTAACTAAATTTGAGTTCTCCTGGACTGGGCGCCTCGCAGCATTTAAAATGCTGACCCTCCCAAAACTGTTGTATCTCTTTAGAACGCTTCCAATTGTCATTCCCAAATCCTGTCTTGAGTCACTACAATGCAGCCTGAATAAATACATATGACAAGGGAAAAAACCCCAGAGTGCCCATGTTAGTCAAACAGATCCACAGGTGGCTCCACAATGACAAATATACTAGACTACTATCACACCTTTAGCACAATTAAAGGACTGGTTCAGACCATTCCCATCTGTGCTGTGGGGAGATATAGAACGAGACACAGTACCATTCAAAATCTACGTCTATGGTTATGCAACAGACGCCCTAGACCCAAGATTCCCTCCCACTATTAAAGCCTCAGCACAGGAATGGTGGAGACTTATAACAACCACTCGGAACGATACCCCTTTGACGGAGTTAAAACATCCAATCACTATTCTGAAATACCTCATTCCAGATATCCGCTTAAAAAACTGGCTCTGTGAACCAGAAAGAACACTTGACATACGATTCGACAAAGGAACCTTTAAATCATTTGATCGACTAGCCCTGGAAAACAAGATGCCCCAAACAGACATCTAACAGTACCTTCAGACACACAACTGTATTAGACAAAACCTGCAGATTAAATCCACCATCCCAACACAGGCGAATGACTACCTACACATAGACTCCTATAGAAAGAAATGTATATCACTGTTCTATTCCACACTTGGGGAACAAGATGCATTCACAAAACTTTCACCTATGATCAAGTGGGAAAGAGATATACAATGTCAATTCCCTCCAAACCAATGGAAAAAGGCACTCAATGCTACTTATAAAGCCACCTCATGCACCTCACTATGGGAACTAACCCAAAAATTTACCCAAACATGGTACTTAACCCCTTCTG
The DNA here is from genome assembly GCF_042186555.1 of Aquarana catesbeiana. Classification (NCBI taxonomy): domain Eukaryota; kingdom Metazoa; phylum Chordata; class Amphibia; order Anura; family Ranidae; genus Aquarana; species Aquarana catesbeiana. The sequence continues at coordinate 695,710,389 of NC_133324.1, forward strand.
TTTTAGCCCACTATAAAGAGAGTGCTTTCCCTGCTGGAGGAACTGTGGCCAAACAGGAACACTCCTACACATAATGTGGGAATGCCCCCATATACAGAATTTCTGGACAGAGGTCTTTTATATCATGAACACTATGGTAAGATCCCAAGTACACCCATCCCCAGGCTTAGCCATTCTTAATCTGAATAGTGACCAAGTACCCCCGGATGGGAGGAAAGTAGTAACACATATACTTCTAGCAGCCAGACTCTCAATAACGAGATTATGGAAAACGCCCTCACCACCAAAAAGGTTTGATGTTGTTAACATGATCCAAACACACTGCAGATATCAACTCTTACTGACAACGGATAGAGAAAACTATCAAAAAGAAAGGGCAGCATGGCTGGTGTGGACCAAATGGTATGAAAAATACACTAGTGACTAAATGTGTTCTATGGAAAAAATCCCTTCCCCTTCTGGGACTGATCAGTCTATTTTAATAAAAACCTGAGGACCTGTGTTAAGGCTTGTTGAAGACTAGCATCTCCTGTTTGAACTGAAGGCAGCCAGCTGATGTCCAACATAACATAACATAACATAACATTTCTGTCCCTTGTTTCTGATCTAATCAACTGAATTTTTTCATGAAAACAGATGTGCAGCTTGTTTGTGTAACATAGGGGGTTATTTACAAAAGGCAAATCCACTTTGCACTGCAAGTGCACTTGAAAGTGCACTGAAAGTGCACTTGGAAGCGCAGTCGCTCTAAATCTAAGGGGTAGATCTGAAATGAGTGGAAGTTCTGCTGATTTTATCATCCAATCATGTGCAAGCTAAAATGCTGTTTTTTATTTTCCTTGCATGTCCCCCTCGGATTTACAGCGATTTTACTTCCAAGTGCATTTCTGAATAAAAATGGCCTTCGTATCTCATTCTTCAAATGCTGAATACGAAAAAGGCTTACTTGATGTGCAATATGTCTCTGTAAAATTTGCGCCTACTGTCTCTGAAATAATCCACTGTAATTTTTATTTTATTTTTTCTTTTATAAAAAAAACTGGCTTGTCTTTCCCTCTTCAGTGCTCAGCTCCCTGTGCTGTCTGATTGTCAATCCTTTGCCCATTAGTCTTGAAAATGGACAGAACTGATTTTCAAGATTGTCTCTATTGACTTCAATGGGGTTTGCATTAAGTTCCCCTTTAGTAAAAATAAAAATAATACATGCACATGATTTTGCAGGTTTAAAAAATGTGAGTTTGCATGTAAAAAAATTGTGCAGTGGAATGTCAGGTTTCTGCAGACACTCAGTATACAGCTCTCTGCCGGTACCTCCATATGGACATACAGTTACTGAACTGCAGGAAGAGTTACTACAAGGGTGCTGACCAGCACTCTCGCAGTTCATTGTGAACTTCAAGCCATCTGCCATGTTGGCAGACAGGACTTGTAGTTGATTCATTCACAGATCTTTTTTGTGTCTTTGCCCCTAGTGTAAAATGTTAATAATGGGTGAGGATGGGACAGATACTGATTGGGAACCCAAAACCTTGTTAATATCTTCCTTTACTAAATAACCATTAAAGTAAGTAACCTACAGGAACTACTTTAGATAATATTACATTTATGTTGTATTTCTTGTAAAGTATCCTCAGTATGTGGAAACAGAACATATTGGATTCACTACTTGACAGGCTCTATAAAGTGTCTGGTTCCACCCTGTATATTAATTCTTGTTTTAGTGCTTTGTGGTTTGGACTGTAAGTTGTCTTTTAAACTTGATTGCAAATTTTTTGGTGGAGGTATTTTGTGGGTATGTGAATGCAATTCATGTCTGTGAATGTAATTTTTAACAGTTACTGTGGGTCTAGTTGTGGACATTCAATATGTTACAATGTTAAGTGATCTTTTATAATGCAATATAAAATGGCTAATTCAAATTAAGTAAGAAAATGTGGTGTTTTTTCATTTAAAAAGCACTTCGTATTTTTATTAACTCATGGTTTTGCATTTAGCAACAATTTTATTTTGAAGACATATAGGAAATGTGTTGGAGCATTGAACTCACTTAATGAGTATTTCAGCATTCAGTTTAAAAAAAAGTACAAATAACCCTTAAAAATTTTACATGGCAGTCATATAAGTGAATACCACATGCACTGTATACATCTTTTTTTAAATATGTTTTCTTTTTTTTTTCAGTCAAGTAGCTTTGAAATGTTATAAATTGGAATCTGCTTACAGCCTGTTGAAAAAAGCCTGTTGTTTTACAGGCTCATTAAATGCATATTTATATATAGGTGGAAGTGGATGACTCATAGCAGTGGCAATATCTCCCTTGCCAGACGACTGAGCCAGGTTTGAATCAGACAAAGGGAGCTTCAAAGAAAGCTGCATTCGCTGAACTGTCTCTTTAACTATCCTTTAGTGTAAAAGGAATCCTATGTTACATATTAGATATTTATTTGGAAAATTGAATATATTGTGGGAAATTATTTCAAGTGTAACAAGTATAGCACTTCCAATTGTCAAAACTTCATTTTAGAGCTTTATTTAAAAGAAATTTCATATAATCCCAGTAAAATACCCTTGTAGGTGTTGATCAGTAGGGATGAGCCCGATGTTTGAGTCGAATGTAAGTTTTCGCCAAATACCGAACATTATGGGGCATTTGCAGGAAATTCGAGCGCCCGCGGAAAGTGCCATAATGAACAGCAAGACCGTCAATGCACTGCGAGTTTGCAGTGCTTTGAAGGCTGCTGATTGGCCAAAGCATGCACCTGACCTGCATGCTTTGGCCAATCACAGCACACTCTGCTGTGAGAGCCATGATTGGCCAAAGTCCACGCCCCATACTATGTAAGGCCTCTTACATGGCAGCCGTACATAGTTTTATGAATGAGAGCAGCAAAATGACATTTGTAAAGGAAAAAATGTCATTTAAAACTGCTCGAGGCTGTAATGTATTGCCGGATCCTGGCAATATAGATAAAAATTGTTGAAAAAAAACGGCATGGGTCCCCCCCAGTCCATTATCAGGCCCTTCAGCACTGGTATGGTTAATAAGGGGAACCCTGCACCATTTTTTTTTTTTAAATGGCATAGGGGTCCCCCCAAATCCGGACCAGGCCCTTCAGGTCTGGTATGGATTCTAAGGGCAACCCTGAGCCAAAATTTAAAAAAAAATGGTGTAGGTGTCCCCCAAAATCCATACCAGACCCTTATCCGAGCAAGCAACCTGGCAGGCCGCAGTAAAAGAGGGGGGACGAGAGAGTGCCCCCCCCTGAACCATACCAGGCCACATGCACTCAACATGGGAGGGTGTTTTGGGGTCCCCCCAAAACACCTTGTCCCCATGTTGATGGGGACAAGGGCCTCATCCCCACAACCCTTGCCCGGTGGTTGTGGGAGTCTGCGGGCGGGGGGTTAATCGGAATCTGGAAGCCCCCTTTAACAAGTGGACCCCCAGATCCTGCCCCCCATTGTGAATGGGTATCAGGTACATTGTACCCCTACACATTCACCAAAAAAAGTGTCAAAATGGTAAAAATGACAGTAGACAGTTTGGGACAAGTCCTTTATTTAAAAAAAAAGTGTCCCACGATGTCCATTCATCTTCGATCACAGCGTCCAACGGACCGAGAAAAAAAAAGGAAAAAACTCCGCCTCCATGGGAGGCTCCCGCTTACTGCAGGCTTTCTGCATTGACAGCTGTTACATAGCTGAGGGCGGGGCCACCCGGTGATGTAAAGGGGTAAAGGGGTGACCCCGCCCCCTCTGACATTACGTAATGTCACATGACATGACATTAGAAGGGGTGGGGGGTCACCCGTTTACCTCACCGGGTGGCCCCACCCTCAGCTTTTTTATGTTCGTGTCCCATAGACTTTAATGGTGTTCTCGTGTTCGCACACATTTTTTGTGTGAAATATGAATACTCTTCTGCCTCCTAGCTTTCACTCAGGGTGCTGCTGCTCTGTCCTCAATCCTCAATCAGCTCATATAGTTTCAGTGTAGTGTAGTGAGACCGTGTCAGTAATCTTTACATTAGTTTATAGCTAGAGCAGGGACAGTTCAGATAGCGTCAGTGTAGTGATGGTTGAACACCGTCTATTTGATTGCGTTACTGCTAGTTTAATGCCATTTACTTCTGTGTTTGTTACTGCCAGCTTAACGCCATATAGTTTTGCATGCGTTACTGCCAGTTTAACGACATATTGTTTTGCGTGCGTTACTGCCAGTTTAACGCCATATAGTTTTGCATGCATTACTGCCAGTTTAACACCATATAGTTCTGTGTGCATTACTGCCAGTTTAACGTCATTTACTTCTGTGTGCGTTACTGCCAGTTTAACGCCATATAGTTTCGTATGCGTTACTGCCAGTTTAATGCCATATCGTTTTGTGTGCGTTACTGCTAGTTTAACGCCATATAGTTTTGCGTGCGTTACTGCCAGTTTAACGCCATTTACTTCTGTGTGCGTTACTGCCAGTTTAACGTCATATAGTTCTGTGTGCATTACTGCCAGTTTAATGCCATTTACTTCTGTGTGCGTTACTGCCAGTTTAACGCCATATTGTTTTGCGTGCGCTACTGCTAGTTTAACGCCATATCGTTTTGTGTGCGTTACTGGCAGTTTAACACCATATAGTTTTGCATGCGTTACTGCCAGTTTATCGCTATATAGTTCTGTGTGCGTTACTGCCAGTTTAACAAAATTTACTTCTGTGTGCGTTACTGCCAGTTTAACGCCATATAGTTCTGTGTGCGTTACTGCCAGTTTAACAAAATTTACTTCTGTGTGCGTTACTGCCAGTTTAACGCCATATAGTTTTGTGTGCATTACTGCCAGTTTAACGCCATCTAGTTTTGTGTGCGTTACTGCCAGTTTAACACCATATACTTTTGGTTGTGTTACTGCCAGTTTAACGCCATTTACTTCTGTGTGCCTTACTGCCAGTTTAATGCCATATAGTTTTGCGTGTATTACTGCCAGTTTCACGCCATATAATTTTGCGTGCATTACTTCCAGTTTAACGCCATATACTTCTGTGTGCGTTACTGCCAGTTTGCCATATAGTTTTGCATGCGTTACTGCCAGTTTAACGGCATATAGTTTTGCGTGCGTTACTGCCAGTTTAACACCATATAGTTTGACGTGCATTACTGCCAGTTTAACACCATATAGTTCTGTGTGCATTACTGCCAGTTTAATGCCATTTACTTCTGTGTGCGTTACTGCCAGTTTAATGCCATATAGTTTTGCGTGCGTTACTGCCAGTTTAATACCATATAGTTCTGTGTGCGTTACTGCCAGTTTAACGCCATTTACTTCTGTGTGCGTTACTGCCAGTTTAACACCATTTACTTCTGTGTGCATTACTGCCAGTTTAACACCATATAGTTCTGTGCATCACTGTAAGTTTGGCGCATTATATTGTAGTATATTATAGTGTATCCGTGGATTGTGTCCGTGTAGTGTGAGTACTCAGATTAAAGTGCACCAAACACCTCTTTACATTGATTAAAGTGCATCCATGTACAACTTCTTCTTTACATTTGCTTATAAGCACCACCCCCTCCCTCCCAATAAAGTCTGAGAGGACAACAAGGAAAGGCAGATGTTCCCTTGGCACTGTAAGGGGCCAGCAACAAATGTGTCCACAGGCAAAGGTGGACAAGGCGGTCAGTCCACAGGCAGGGCATCATTTCCTCTGTTTAGTGAGTTTGCCTATGCTATCCAGCCACAGCATGCAGAGGAGGTGGTGGACTGGCTTACTAAACCTTCCTCATCCTCCTCATCCTCTGTCACACAAGCAGAGACAAGTGTGCAGTCCCCTGCAGTTGCCAGAGTGGATAAACCTGCCTCCTTGTCCACATCTATTCCCGCCATGGCCCCAACATCAGCCATTGAGGAGTCAGCTGAATTATTTGACCACAGCGTCAGCCGCTTGCTCCTTGATGATGCCCAGCCATTACTGGATTCAGATGTTGGTTCTGAGGTTGAGGATGACAGGAACATGAGCCTAGAAAGAGGGAGGAACACTGGTAGACAAATTGGCATTCATGATCCCCAAGCCACAGCATATTGCCAAGTTGTCTCCAGTGGTATTTATGAAGATGGAGGAGATGACGATGCTGATGATGAGGTCACTGATGCGACTTGCGTGCCAGATAGAGCAGAGGAGGAAACTGAAGGTGAGGCGGCACAACCCCAAGGAGGCCGACATCAAGAAAGAGTAGAGACAATCCCCCCTTTTCCATCACATTCTGCAGCTGTTATCTCCCGGCCCACTCCTCAAAGCTCAGAGGTCTGGGCTTTTTTCAGCACATCTGCAGCAGATCGCACTGTTGCTATCTGCAAACTGTGTCTCAGGCACATCAAACGTGGCAAAAACACTAACCATTTGGTTACCACATGCCTAACAAGGCATTTAACGGCTGTAGACTGTAACCGGCAAATTTCTCTGCCCCATCTGCTGAAGCGGAAAAAAAAAATACAGTCCCTGCCACCCACTTGCCCAGCATCTGAATGAAAGCTTGTCAAAGCTGTTGGCTCTCCAACTTCTGCCTTTCAGCCTGGTTGATTCTGCCCCCTTCCATGAATTCGCACAATGTGCTGTACCACAATGGCAGGTTCGCAGTCGCTACTACTTTTCACGTAAGGCCGTTCCATCTCTCTACCATCACCTAGAAGGGAATGTTCTGGTATCATTGGGCAAGGCAGTCAGCCGTTAAATCCACCTTACTGCTGACACGTGGTCCAGCAAGCTTGGGCAGGGACGATATATTTTGTCCCTGGGTAACACACTGGGTAACACTGCTTACAACTCGAAAGGATGCAGGACAGGGCTCGGTGCTGCAACTTGTGCCCCCATGTCTCCATACAGCGGTGGTGATGATGCCAGACCTGTGAGCTCTACCCCCTCCTCCTCCTCCTCCGCCACCTCCATGCCCTCCTCTGCAGAATTGTCCTATGAACATCAGGTACCCCCCAAGCGTTCAAAAGGCTATTCCCAGAGTCAGACTAAAAGGTGCCATGCAGTGCTTCAGCTGGTGTGTCTAGGGGACAGGAACCACACCAGAGAAGAGATTCTTGCAGCTCTGCAGGGACAGGCCCAGAGGTGGTTCACACCACGCCAGCTGGGGCCAGGAATGGTGGTGTCCGATAATGGCTCAAACCTCCTGTCCGCCCTTAGACAGGGAAAGTTGACACTTGTGCCATGCCTTGCACATGTCCTCAATTTGGTGGTGCAGCATTTCCTAAGTACGTACCCAGGGTTGCAAGATGTACGAAAGCAGCCAGAAGAGTCTGTAGCCATTTCAGGCAGTCATACACAGCCAGTGCTCGGTTGGCTGAAATTCAGCAGGAATACCACCTGCCTGTAATTTGTGGAATGCCCACCAGGTGGAACTCAACTTTGGGAATGCTGCAGTGGCTATACATGCAGCAGAGGGCCATCAACGAGTACCTGTGCCAGTACGGCATGACGACAGGCTCAGGACATCTCAGCTTTTTTTCCCCATGCCAGTGGCTGATCATTAAGGATGCATGCACAGTATTGCCACCATTTGAGGAGGCCACAAGGATGGTGAGCAGTGACAGTGGCTGGGAGGAGGCAGTTCCAGATGCTGTCATCCTGAGTGAACCTGAGGAGTCATCAAATTTGAGGCGCATGGGCAACCTCATGCTTCAAAGCCTGCGAAATTACCCAACAATACGTGGCATAAAGGAGAAGGATGATTACTGGTTGGCAACCCTCCTTGACCACCGTTATAAGGGGAAGGTCTCAGAACTCATCCCGTCCCCACAGAGAGTGCAGAAGAAAAAATTTCTTGAGGACACGTTAAAGAGGATTTTATTGAACATTTTTCCTGACTCCAGTAGGTTACAGTGTAGTGGAAAACGTCGTTTTGAGTCTTCTGTTGGTCAAGAGAGGAGCATTGGAGAAGGCGTCCGCCTAAGTGAGTCATTTCGGAAAATTTTAGTCCTCGCCGCCCAGGGCTATATCAGGTGCCTATCATTGCAATTTCTTTTTGCCTTCATCAAGAGCACCTCTATAGGGTTACAGTGGGAAGGCACCCCTGACACCCAAAGAGTAATTTTTCTGCACCTGTTTGACAGGTGCATATCATTGCAATTTTTTACAGCAAGGCCAATTCTCGCTTTCATCAAGAGTACCTCTATAGGGTTATGGTGGGAAGGCACCACCGACACCCAAAGACAAATTTTTCTGCACCTGTTTGACAGGTGCATATCATTGCAATTTTTTACAGCAAGGCCAATTCTTGCTTTCATCGAGATTACCTCTATAGGGTTACAGTGGGAAGACACCACCGACAGCCAAAGACCAATTTTTACGCACCCATTACTTCTATCCAAAGTCAAAGCGACAACAGAATGCATCCAAAAAAACTATAATCTTGTTTCCAGTGCACTACATTGTGGCCTCATCACACACACTGGCTCCCCAGCTGTTGCTGAGCAAAATAAAGGCAACTCGCAGGGAAAATTTCATTTTTTTTGGCTTTATAAATGCAATTATTGCTGCAGCAGATTCTAGACATGGTACAGATCTGACACTTTACAGGTAGACTAAGGGGACCCCCCGGCACTATATTGGAAGGATTTTTTCATTTTTATGCTTTAAAAATCAAAAAATAACGGCTCATTTAAAAATGAAGTTTTTCACAAACTTTTTTTTTTATTGATACATGTCCCCCAGGGCAGGACCTGGACCCCTATAACCATTGTATGCCCAATTACTTGCATATAAGCCTTCAAAATGGGCACTTTGCATTTTTGATGTTCGGGTCCCATTGACTTTAATGGGGTTCGTTATTCGGATCCGAACTTTTGCGGTGCCAATCAAACAGGGGTCCGTTCAGCCCAACCCTAGTGGAGACCTCCCCTTTCCCCCAGATGGTGCCCTGAACTATTGCAAATACCCAACTCGTAAGGCTATACTCACCTACACAGGATGCTGGTTACTGGCAAAACATGGACCCAGGATTAAATATTTTAATCTCCCCCACCCCAAGTCTCTATGAATCCCTTTTGGCTCTAGGACCCTTACCAGGGCTTTATAATCCCAGAGAACACTGAACAACGAGTTTCCTCTGTACCAAACATGCATACTGGTGCCCCTCAACCTGTATGAATGAGAACCCTGGGTGCCACTTAAGCCTTTTACACACCCAGACAGGGTGTAATTCTGTCACCATATATATATACTGCATATGTGTGAGCAATGGATATAAAACAATCCTTTAAAATCTGATGTTGAACTCAAATGATGCTTTACTTCATCCTATCCCAGTGTATCTGGGATCTGTTTGTTTTCTCTAGGTAAAGAAAATGACTTACCTTATTCCTTACTATCCCTCCCCACCAGTTGAAGTATTTACGCATGGTCCCACAAAAGTTTCTCCCCTTCTCTGGTCTTTTCTGGCCACCCTTTTGCCGAGGTCATGACATATAATGCCAGCCTACAATCATGGACTGGAGCAGGAGTGAAGAAGAGATGCAGATGCTGCAAGACTGGGGAATAAGATATATATTTCTCTCTATTACATTCCCCTAGAGTAAACAGGCATGAATTCCTTAATATAAGGGGTGGGGGTGGGGGGATTAAAAGATGCATCTTTGGATTTGTGTGCAAATACCTACCTTGAAAAGGAGCAAGGTTTTTTTGGTAATGCCACATTTTACATGGCAGACACAGAAGTGTCTGATCCAGTCTTGCAGTCTTTGCATAACCATAACACCAATCTGTGAACTTTATCAGGGTAATGGGCTCCATCAGCACAACTCTCCTGGGTCTGATCAGTATGTGAAGTGCCATAGTAGTGACTAATTTTTCTTCAAGCCCCAAGGTCTCTTTAGTCAATTGAGATGGTTTAATTGTACAGTGCAGTATGATTTTGAGGTAAAGACCCCTGCCTCAGAACATTACTGGACACTAAAGAAGTTTACCATTACATTTTCCTACTAGAAGTAAGCTTTGCACTGTCAGTGCTAGAATTACTTTATAAGAAATGAAACATTAAACTTTAAGACATTTTTAAAAATTGACATGTCTTTTCAGCTGACCAAAAGTTAATGAATTAAATAGTTACATACTGATATAAAAAAGAGATGTTTCTGTGTAGGAATAGTAATTCCAGTTCTCAGCAAATTGCTGCGTTAACCCCACTGGATAAGCCTGTTCATTCTAACCCTACCTCTGCAGTATCATCACTATACTCTGAATCCAAGAATTGAACCCCTGGGAAACCTCTCCTGCCAAAATGAACATTTTTGCAGAGTCCCAAGGAAAACAGCTCAAACCAAGACAGAAGTTTAAGACCGGCATTCAAATCGTGCTGAAAATATTCATTAAGACACCAACAGCTTTCATTATTCTCAGGAGTTAATAGAGGTTTCCATTGTTTGCCTTTTCAAACAGGGCTACAAAAACCTGAAAAGACATGCATGTAAAGTAGAACTGTAGCCAAACTACAGTAAATACTGTATATAATGTTTTATTTTGGGATAAACTTCCAACAAGGCAACATATTAAATGGCAATAGTAATAGTAATAGTAACAATAAAAATCTGTCTCCTGGGGAATACATCCCCTATAGTTCTAGACAGTTCACAGCAGTCTGTTTCCTGTCCCAGACAGCCAGTCACGGTGCCCTCTGCTGTCCCAGGCAGTGGACAGAACTTCCTTCCTTCTGCATCACAGCGCTAGCAAAATGTCTTCTGTCCTCTATCTCCTCCTCTCCCCACACAGCCACTCCTCTGCTCATTGCCAGCCATGGGATGGGGGGGAGAAACTGTGTGGGCAGCAGCAGCATTAGTCATGACAGTCCAGTCCGCGCAGCAGCAAGTAGGAGTGCCAAGGACCTGGGGCTACATTTATATATTATATAATTTCAAAAGAAAGGGTTGAATCGCATAAATATCTTGCTTTTTCTCTTTATTTCATAGCACAATTGGAACAATTGAACAACAGTTGCCCCCCCCCCCCCCCATGCGTAGGTTTCCATGACAGAACCAACTGTCTACAGTTCCCTACCAAGCTGCTATAACATCACTCTGTACTTTGTGAGGCAACACCTTGACTTGTCAAAACCCATAATTGCTTCCCCTACCATCTTGTCCTCAAATTCCTCTCCCTCATTGTTGTTGCAATATATTTGAGCCCTTATCTACCCAGGTTGCTATGGAAAAAAACACACAAGCTCCTCCACCCAGGTTTTCCTGGCAGCACCCACAAACTCCATCCCACCATAGTTTCAAAGGTTTTAGTCTTCCCCTATCCAGTTTTGCATCAACAATCACCCACAAGCTTTTACCTAAGAAAGGTCATCCACCTCCTTACCAAACCTCCTGGCAGGAATCAACAATTCCTTTAAAGGGCGAATTGTCTACAATAGCTCAGAGAGGGAATAAAATCTACATATTTTTTAAGAAAATAAACTTGTTTACTGAAACATATCTTTCAATGGCATCACTGCTCGCAACCTCACCACTCAAGTATATAAACCTCAGCTACATAAAGTTGGTACACTTAAATGCACCTAAGAAAAAAGCATGCTTAATGGTACCATACTGCCCAGCGGTGAAGAAATACAAACTACCTAGCAACCTCTCATCCACAGACTCTCTTTAAAAGTCAAAAGGATGACTTCTCTTTGTTCAGGTCTTTGCCAAACTAGCCTGTTCCATAAAAATCAGGGAGATGCAATCGAATAAAAAGCAGGAGAAATTAACAACAACCTCTTAATAAGCGCCTAGCATGTATTTATTTTAGATCTGCAGTATACTAGTCTGACTCTTTGCAGATTAATGAGACAAGCGTGTTTCCCAAATTAATGACAGTGTCTGAGTGCTTATCCCTTTAATGCCTAAGCCTATTTATGACATTTGTTGCTTACAAGTTAAAATCCATATTTTTTGCTAGAAAATTACTCAGAAACTCCAAACATTATATACAGTATCTCACAAAAGTGAGTACACCCCTCACATTTTTGTAAATATGTAATTATAACTTTTTATGTTAAAACACTGAAGAAATTACACTTTGATACAATGTAAAGTAGCCAGTGTACAGCTTGTATAACAGTGTAAATTTTCTTTCCCTCAAAATAACTCAACACACAGCCATTAATGTCTAAACCGCTGGCAACAAAAGTGAGTACACCCCTAGGTGAAAATGTCTAAATTGGGCTCAATTAGCCATTTTCCCTCCCTGGTGTCATGTAACTCATTAGTGTTATAAGGTCTCCATTGTGAATGGGGAGTAGGTGTGTTAAATTTGGTATTATCACTCTCACTCTCTCATACTGGTCACTGGAAGTTCAACATGACACCGCATGGCAAAGAACTCTCTGAGGATCTGAAAAAAATAATTGTTGCTCTATATAAAGATGGCCTAGGCTATAAGAAGATTGCCAAGACCCTGAAACTGACGGTGGCCAAGACCATACAGCGGTTTAACGGGACAGGTTCCACTCAGAACAGGCCTCCCCATGGTTGACCAAAGAAGTTGAGTGCACGTGCTCAGCATCATATCCAGAGGTTGTCTTTGGGAAATAGACGTAGGAGTGCTGCCAGCATTGCTGCAGCGGTTGAAGGGGTGGGGGGTCAGCCTGTCAGTGCTCAGACCATACGCCGCACACTGCATGAAATTGGTCTGCATGGCTGTTGTCCCAGAAGGAAGCCTCTTCTAAAGATGATGCACAAGAAAGCCAGCAAACAGTTTGCTAAAGAAAAGCAGACTAAGGACATGGATTACTGGAACCATGTCCTGTGGTCTGATGAGACCAAGATAAACATATTTGGTTTAGATGGTGTCAAGTATGTGTGGCGTCAACCAGGTGAGGAGTACAAAGACAAGTGTGTATTGCCTACAGTCAAGCATGATGGTGGGACTGTCATGGTCTGGGGCTGAGTGCTGCCGGCACTGGGGAGCTACAGTTCATTGCGGAAACCATGAATGCCAACATGTACTGTGACATACTGAAGCAGAGCATGTTCCCCTCCGCTCAGAGACTGGGCTGGAAAATAATGGTGGCCACACAAACTATTGACTCTTTGGGCCCAATTTGGACCTTTTCACTTAGGGGAGTACTCACTTTTGTTGCCAGTGGTTTAGACATTAATGGCTGTGTGTTGAGTTATTTTGAGGGGACAGCAAATTTACACTGTTATACAAGCTGTACACTCACTACTTTACATTGTAGCAAAGTGTCATTTCTTCAGTGTTATCACATGAACAGATATAATAAAATATATACAAAAATGTGAGATTTTTTTTTCACTTCTGTGAGATACTGTATATATATATATACATATATATATATATATATACATATACATATATATATATATATATATATATATATATATATATATATATATATATATATATATACACACACAGTACAGTACACGGTTACAAGGGGGGACTCAGTGCTAGTAACAGACTGCAGCAAATTGTATTTTTGACCATATTAACAATAATATGAATACATTTTCTATAATGTCACATGTTTAATTCCTTAGAATGTTTTACAGTTTAATAATCATGTTAACATGTACACAACATATGATGTAGACAGGAGTTGTCTTTAAGGGTGTTGCCACTCCCCTTGACAGATGTGTAATTTGCATCAGTTCAGCCCTCTCCTTTTAAATATGGAGGGGAGGAGCTTATGTGGGTCTTTGGTCTGCAGCAGGACAACAGGATGCAGCAACAAGAGGAAGCACTCCCCCTGGGGGTCTGGGTGAGGGAAGCCATGTGGACTAGGGCCTGGGAAGGACAGTATGGGAATCTTAGGTAGTGAGTAGCACCATAACAACCCCTTCTGTGTAGTTATCATCATGTGCGTCGTTATTCCAATGTGCAGAGACTGTCTATGTCACATGTAATGAAATGAAAAACCAGTGTATGGATATGTTCGTAATTGTTATACAGTGTAAGTAAAGCTTTTGGTAAAGACATTTTTTCTTGTCTAAACCAGTGAGTTCAGGAAGTCTGTTACAATGGGCTCGGACTTATCAAGAGTAAATGTGATTACTTGTGCCAACTTGATCAGCACAGGAGCAGATGGTGATTTGGGTAAAGGAAAGTAACCTGAGGTCCCATGTGATATGGCCCTAGATGTTCGGTTTGACTCCCAGAGCTCTAATATGGACCATTTGCAGGGAACTAGTGCTCCAGGTACAGTGGGGACGGAAAGTATTCAGACCCCCTCAAATGTTTCACTCTTTGTTATATTGCAGCCATTTGCTAAAATTATTTAAGTTAATTTTTTTCCTCATTAATGTACACACAGCACCCCATATTGACAATTCTGCTGCACTTAAGGTTCCTAAGAGCACAGTGCCCTCCATAATCCTTAAATGGAAGACATTTGGGATGACCAGAACCCTTCCTAGAGCTGGCTAAACTGAGCTATCAGGGGAGAAGAGCCTTGGTGAGAGAGGTAAAGAAGAACCCAGAGATTAATGTGGCTGAGTTCCAGAGATGCAGTCGGGAGATGGGAGAAAATTGTAGAAAGTCAACCATCACTGCAGCCCTCCACCAGTCGGAGCTTTATGGCAGAGTAGCCCGACGGAAGCCTCTCCTCAGTGCAAGACACATGAAAGCCCACATGGAGTTTGCTAAAAAACACCTGAAGGACTCCAAGATGGTGAGAAATAAGATTCTCTGGTCTAATGAGACCAAGATAGAACTTTTCAGCCTTAATTCTAATCGGTATGTGTGGAGAAAGCCCAGGCACTGCTCATCACCTGTCCAATACAGTCCCAACAGTGAAGCATGGTGGTGGCAGCATCATGCTGTGGGGGTGTTTTTCAGCTGCAGGGATAGGACGACTGGTTGCAATCGAGGGAAAGATGAATGCGGCCAAGTACAGGGATATCCTGGATGAAAACCTTCTCCAGAGTGCTCAGGACCTCAGACTGGGCCGAAGGTTTACCTTCCAACAAGACAATGACCCTAAGCACACAGCTAAAATAATGAAGGAGCGGCTTCACAACAACTCCGTGACTGTTTTTGAATGGGCCCAGCCAGAGCCCTGACTTAAACCCAATTGAGCATCTCTGGAGAGACCTAAAAATGGCTGTCCACCAACGTTTACCATCCAACCTGACAGAACTGGGGAGGATCTGCAAGGAGGAATGGCAGAGGATCCCCAAATCCAGGAGTGAAAAACTTGTTGCATCTTTCCCAAAAAGACTCATGGCTGTATTAGATCAAAAGGGTGCTTCTACTAAATACTGAGCAAAGGGTCTGAATACTGAAGGACCATGTGATATTTCAGTTTTTCTTTTTTAACAAGTCTGCAAAAATGTCCTGTGTTTTTCTGTCAATATGGGGTGCTGTGTGTACATTAATGAGGAAAAAAATGAACTTAAATGTTTTAGCAAATGGCTGCAATATAACAAAGAGTGAAAAATTTAAGGGGGTCTGAATACTTTCGGTCCCCACTGTGTATGAGCTGATATGGACTTTCATCAGGGTAATGCGGCAATCGGTCGTGGATCAGTGTCTGTGCACATGGTGAAGTCGAGAGTGTTAATTTTGGCAGCAAATTTGGATTTAGATTTAGTCTTAGTCTTTTGACTAAAATGGCATTTTAGTTTTAGTCCCATTTTAGTCTTCTGCAATTATTTTAGTTTAAGTTGTATTTAGTCGACTAAATCTCCAGTACATTTTAGTCGACTAAAACTCATTTGAGCCCGGTTTCACACATGTGCGGTGCGAATTGAAGCTGCGGTTTCACTGCGCATAGAAAAATCAGTTGTTCAGCGGTTCGTCAGCGTTTTAGGTGCGGATCAGCTGCGAATTCGGAAGTAACCAGTGAGTGTCTAATGATAGATGCGAATTTAGAGCAGGCCAATCACTTGTTATCTATTTGTGAGGCTGCTTATAAAAAGCTTGATTTTTCCGGACACTTCCTGGTTGTCCAGGAGTCTGTATTGTGTATTGTGTGGGTTATTTTTGTTCGCAAAATGTGTGCTGCTCTGCCAATGATAATGCCAACAGTTGTTGCTGTAACAGCAGCAATCTTGCTTGAAGTAGAGAAGAGGAGAAGGAGGAGGAGAAGACGATACTGGGTGCATCCCATACTAGCAAATAGGGATGAGAGAGGCCAGTTCATGATCCTGTATGAAGACCTCCGTGGGCATGAAGAAAAATTTTTTAATTACACGCGCATGTCAATAACTAGGTGAGGAATTTTTTTGACAAACAATAATTTTAAAAACATGTTTCCATAGTAGGGGAGTTTTGAAAAAGACACTGGTCCATCAAGTCTAACCTATGTGTGTGACTTTATGTCAGTGTTATAATTTAAAAAATCGTGGTGTTCCCGCCCCCCCCTCCCCAAATCCATACCAGAATATTATCAGAGCATGCAGCCTAAAAGGCCATGAAAAGGGGGGGAGTGAGCACCCCCTTCCTGGACCAAACCAGGCCATATGCCCTTAACATGTGTAGTGTGTTTTGTGCCCCCCCACCCCCCAAAAAACACCTTGCCCCCAAGTTGATGAGGACAAGGTGCTTTGTGTGGGGGGATTCCCAAACATTTTGTTGTCCAGTTTGTGACCAGACAATTGTTATTGTTAAATTCAGCTACCAGTGGCTAAACATTTGTCCAAATGATGACACAACTGCAAATGACGTTAGATCTTCTTTGTAATGCCACTTCTTTAACATGCATTTTTATTTTGATAAAGGATACAGGCCTTCTTACAAATAAGAATGTTCTTAAACACTTACCTTATTATTTAGAAAAGTGTATGTAAAAATTGGTTTCATACACTAATCTAATAAAAGACTCATTTTTGAATTAGTTATGACGAATTACTTGGAATAATCTCCTCTCGCTTGGAGCGTCAGAACACATGCTACAGACCAAGTATCCAGCCTGCTGAAAGATTACTGATCACATTAAGGTACTTTTCACCACTGATGTCCTTTGTCATGTGAATGTAGGAGAATGCAATATTTTTTATTTACAAATTTTCAAACATGTGTCATTCTAAATATATAACCCGACAAAAGTTGGCGTAGTAATTATTTATTAAAGTATACTTAAAAAAATAAAATAAAAATTTGGCACATGTAGCCAACATAAATTAACATTCAACAAAAACAAAAAATATACATGTCTCTCAAGTAGGCCTGTTGAACATATTTTGACAAACATGTGTCCTCTTGGTCCTCAACCTTGGACAGACCTCAGAAATCACAGATTGTGATATGTTTTTTTAAAAGGGGCCTCAGTGGAGTAGTGACTGGCGGAAGCCTGGTCATCACGGGCAGTGCTGGGATCTGGTGTAGCCTCGCCATGTTGACTTGGCACATACATACCAGGATTTGTGGGAGGGGGGGGCCTGATTGAAGGAATTGGGGATGGGATGGGATAGGGAATGTTACTGTGTCTAACTTCATATATGGAGGTTGGCTTTTCAAAGCTAGAAGGATAGGATGGGGGATTATAGGGGTAAGGTTGGTGTTGTTCTGGGTAGTGGACGTATCGGGGGTAGTTCAGGGGAGGTCTTGGTGGTGGCACATATGGCACTTGAAATGAAGCTTCCTCACGTGGCTCTGAGAAGGAGTGCAGCACTTGTTCGATAGTGCTTCGCATTTCAAAGTAGCGCTCAGGTTTGACTTTCTTTATTAGAGGGACAAAACTGAGCGCCAGTATAGTATCCGGACATAAAAAAGCATCCACCTTTTCAGATATGTTTTTCAACATTTCAAGTAGGCGCTCACTTATGTCAGGTTGCGATAGAGGTGGTCGCCTCCGTGGCACTTTGGCTGGCAGAGCAATGTGTGCAGGAGCAGAGGAGGGCCCAGGGATAGCCTCTGCCACTGCGGATTGCTCATCTGGGTTGGTTTCCCACAGATTCGAGGAGCTTTGGATTTGTGACAAATCCTCTGGGCCTTCTTCCAAACCAATCTGGGCTTGGGCCTCCGGTTGTGCCTCCAGTTGGTCATCCATCACATCTTGTTCCTCCCAACTAGCTTCTGTCCTGTTAAGAAAATAAAGAGTGTAACTTAACTAGGCATAATCAAAGTTAAGAGGTTTGCAGATACATAGATGATATAGATGAAAACTTACTCCCTCATCTCCACAATGGGTTTCAGAAAATCTAAGTCCTTGGCAAACATATAGGGTACCCTAGGCGCTGCCCCCGAGCCACTCCTTGCTTCTTTGAGATGGCGTATATATTTGCGGTAAGCATCACGCATGCTGCGCCACCTTGTCTGTAAGTAATGCACTGAAAAAAATAAAAATAAAATTCATTTTATTTATGTCTGCTTTTAGGTACCTAGCAACAGGAAATTCGTTTGGAAGTTTGCACTTTGAATTTAAGGTTGGAAAATCAACTATTAGTGGCATTGTTCATAAAACCTGCCTAGTCATATGGGAAGAACTGAAGGATTTGGTTATGAAGAAGCCAAACAAACAAGAATGGTTGCAGGTAGCAGAGCTATTTTGGCAGCGTTGCAACTTCCCCAACTGTCTGGGAGCCATTGATGGGAAGCACATCCGCATCCTCAAGCCTCCAGCTAGTGGTAGCCAATATTTTAATTATAAGAAATACTTTTCGTTGGTATTAATGGCAGTGGCAGACGCAAATTATAAATTTCTTTATATTGATGTGGGTTCTTATGGCAGCAGCTCGGATTCTAGTGTATTTTCACATTCCTCATTTGGCCGCATGCTGCGTGAGAATACACTAGACTTGCCCAGTCATTCTCCCCTGCCCGGAACAACAGATCCTTCCCTCCCACATGTATTTGTAGGAGATGAAGCGTTTGCACTTGCACAGCACATGCTCAGGCCTTTTTCTAGTCGCTCTTTGACAACAGAAAAAAGAGTGTTCAATTATAGGCTCACTAGGGCACGACGAGTAGTTGAATGTGCATTTGGGATACTATGCAATAAGTGGAGATTCATGCATACTTCAATAAATCTGAGTATTGACCATGCTATCAGTGCTGTTAAAGCAGCCTGTGCACTGCACAACTATGTGCGTGAACGTGACGGATATCTATTTGAGGATTCCCTGAGCCATAACATGGAGGCGGCACAGTGGAATGTTACTAGGGGCACCACTAGTGGTACACATATTCGTGGGGAATTTCAAAGCTTCTTTATGTCGCCAGCTGGGGAGGTGCCTTGGCAGATGAATTCTATCTAATCAGAAAAAGTGTGTATTGGTTTGCATTATATTATCAGGGCCATGACAAAGTTAAGTGTGCTGTAACAAATAATGCTTTTTTCATAATTTTGGTTTAGTTAAATAAAAATAATGTTGTTAACATTTGCATTGTATATTCTTTTGCTAGCCTAAGCGAATCTTAGCTTAGTAGTTAATTTAGGTACCCCTCCGTCGCTGTCTGACGCCGTTATGTGCACAGTGCTGAGGGCATGTGGCCTGGTATGGATTTGTGGGCAAACACATGCTGTTGTTTATTATAATATTAGAATAAAAATGGCCAACATAACTAAACAATAGGACAGCATCTACAGGTAGTGAAAGGGAATAAAAAACTTACATTTGGCAGCCTGAACTTGGGATGAGCACATGCTCCACTCTGGCAAGATGATTCTGGCAATTTCCAGCCATGCATGTTTTTTCACAACGTTGTCCTTATATTTAGGATGCCGGGTGTCATAAATCATCGGTTTATCCCTCACAAGTCTGATCAGCTCCTCACAATCCACGGATTCCTTCGCCTTTGCTGAAACTTTTCTACCCCTTTTGGCCATGCTTGCTCCAGTCACCACACCAAAACAGACAGGGGAGGAACTGGAAGAGGGGGAGGTGTAGGAGGAGGGGAGATCATTTCTGTTCACAACGCAGCACAGCTGCGAATCAGGTGCGTGCCCATAGAAGATAATGGCCTTCTAATTCGCACCGCAATGACCAGAAAACGCACACGTTTTTTGTGCAATGCGCAGTGCGAATGCATCGCACATATGTGAACCAGCCTCATTCAAATGAGCCTAGTTTAAAATGTCCTGCGAATTGGATGCGTTGTAAGCCGCATCTAATTCGCATAGGTGTGAACCCGGGCTCAGTCATCTAAAATCTAATGGGTGTAGTTAAATAATAATGCATTATTTAAGCATTTCTCTACAATTTCCAAACTCATTATATACTGCTGGAGTGAAAAATCGAATATGTTATTATTTATGGTATTAAGGTTTGAACATGCACTACAGACCAGTGTTAATTTTCACATCAAATTTCAATTTTGCTTTAGTCATTTTAGTTTTAGTCGTATTTTAGTCATTTCAATTGTTTTAATTTTAGTCGTATTTTAATTGACTAAAATAGTATTAATTTAGTCAAGCAAAATTAACACTAGGTGCAGAGAAGTAATGCCCTGTACATACGACCGGTTTTGCCGTTGGAATAAACTCTGAAGGTTTTTACGACGGAATTCCGCTCAAGCTGTCTTCCATATACACGGTCACACCAAATTCCGACCATCCAGAACGCGGTGACGTACAATACGTACAACGGGACTAGAAAACGGAAGTTCAATAGCCAGTAGCCAATAGCTTCAGTCTCATACTTGCTTCAGAGCATGCATCGTTTTTGGTGCGTTGGAACAGCATACAGATGAGCGTTTTTTCCAATAGTAATTTGTTCCATCGGAAAAATATAGAACATGTTCCCTATCTAAGTTCGTCTGAATTTTCGACACAAAAAGTCCGATGGGGCATACGCATCGGATTCTTTCTGTCGGAAATTCCGCTCGTGTGTATGCGGCATTAGTCGTATTTTAGTCATCTCAATTGTTTTAGTATTAGTATTAATTTAGTCAACGAAAATGTTATAGTCGACAGAATTAACACTAGGTGCAGAGAAGTAAGTCTGCATGGGCTTGGGTGGCGTATTCACAGAGTAAACCCTGGAAAGCCCTTTTTTGTAGGTGGAAGCCCAGCTGCATGTTCAGCCACGTGACGCTAAGCTGGGCTGCCTGATTACAGATAGGTCAAATGAGATTAATAAAAAATAAACTGTGCATGATATGGAAAGTGTATATACAAGAAGGGAAAAAACATAATAAGAGAAAACTCAACGTTTATCCAAAGCACAGTGACTAAAATAGTATATATAGGAAGTAATAAGAAGCAGACTTGCATACCCACTGGGTTCACTGATGCCAGTAAAATGTCTGCAGCTAAATGCATCAACTTAGTAAAGGAGAAGTTGTTTTAAATTGTGAAACAGGCTTTGTCTCTTAAAATTTGTACAGTAAATACTCAAGTTATTCTCCAAAGACATATGATTTGAATTTTAAACCGAACAAGTAGGCACATTTTGACACACACTATTTTCAGTGAATCACGTAGCTGGAACATAGTGTTCTAAAAAGAGTTATTCAAAATAGTACCATGACCAAAACAAGTTCTCTGGTTGGTTTTCAGTATTATGTGGCTCATCGAATAAAGCATATAGCATAAAAAAGTATAAAGAAATATAATTAATGAAAGGGTGAGTTATAGTTAAAGCAGAATTTAAGGCAAATCCAAACTTTTTCATCTATGATGTATTTAATAAAAGCAATGTTTTTTTTTTCAGAAGCCATTTATTTCCTATAGTCATTCATTAGATGGGTAAGTACCACTACCTATTTATTGAGGGAAATGTTATTAAATGGTGTGCGGGGAGTCAGATAGGATGTATGTGGTGTATATTGTTGAGATTATGATTTTTTGCCAGGAATTCTGCTTTACATAGGCCAGTTTTATTAACTGAAGTTCAGATACGCGGTATGATAGGAGAGAAAGTACTAGAGACCGATTTTTTCTTTTAATTATACCATTTACAGTTGCTCTACTAGACCTAATAGGGGTTGATTTACTAAGGGCAAATAGACTGTTCATTCTGCAAGGGAATTTAAGTGATTGAGGTGAAGCTTTACTGACTTCCATCATCCAATCACATGCAAGCAAATTTTTTTTTTTTTCACTTTGAATGTAATTGGGCATTCTTTGCAAAGTTAACTTTCACTGCATTCACTAAGCCTTGGGGCTAATATTCTTTGCTGCATGGCTTTTTCAGCTCCATACAGTTTGCCAGGGTTTGAACCGGCATTCCACGGAAGTAAATGTAGCTCACAGTCATTCTGTGCAGGTAGCACCGTGCAGAATGTTGAAGAATTTAAAAGAGGAAATTTGCAGCATTAGGCTGTAACCAGTGAATATCCCACAGAAGCATGGTTACAGGTAAATGTAAGCAATGACTAAAACCACCTGGGGAGGGGAGTAGTAAAGAAAAGGAAAATGAAGGTGAACTTATCCTTCAAGAGTTTACAGTTCTAAACCCCAATCCATTGTTTTTGCAATATACTTTAGTAATCTATATACTAATTGCTGAATTCAGAAATGTTCCCTGTAAGTAACTGATATTATGCCAAGTATAAACTGCCTATTTCACTTAAAGCAAACTTATTAGAGAAACTTTTCTTTATTTGGTAAAATCCAAAAATATTACTAATATGTATTAAAATTCTCTAAAACTAATTTCTATGCAAAACCTAACCCCGCTCTCAACTCTTTTCTCTCCTGTCTAGTTTTTTTTTTTTTAATTTGCGAAAGCAAAGGTTTACATACCTAAGTCTTCCATCCAGGTCTGCCACCAGTGCCGCTTCTGGGTGCAGGGGACCAGTAATCTAGTGCTGTAGATGTGCTTGTGCCTGATGGTCCCTGATGGTCCTTGATGGTCCCTGATGGCCCCCCGTGCTGAGATTTCTCATGTAGAACCTGGCAGGTCCCCTCTGGACAGCAAACCAAGGAGTATCCATGTCATGCAGGAAGTGATCCTGAAAATATACCCTGTCTCCTGTACACAGAGGAAGAGAAAAGGAGTATCACATGATCACTGATTTAGGTGAGCAAAAAGAGCATTTGGATGAGTTTTTTAATGGCAGGGATTAGTTGGAGGGAGGGGTATATTTGTAGAGGGTATGTGTGGCAGTCAGTAGGCTGGGGAGGAAGTTTAACCAGCATTGGTTTAAATGTCAGGAAAGGCAAACTTTTGCTGAATTAACTGAATGTGTAAATTGTACAGCAACCTACAATGCAGTTACATTCATTGTTTTTTCTTTCTTCTAAACTTTTAATTCAAACAGTGTGATATACATCAGTTGTGAATAATAATAAAGCATTTCAAGTAGGCATTTGGCAGATGTTTTTTTGCACAGGCCCAGTTTGTTATCCATTCCACAGCACTATGGGGCTTTGAGCTATCTACCATATTGATGAAGACACAAGCTATTACTCTGTAGCACTTCCTGTTCATGCACCATGCCCCTGATCATACCATCAACATAATCAAAGGATCAGAAAACAGGAGTGGACAACATATACCACTAATGAAGTCTTGGCAGTTTTTTGTGAGGCTAGAAATATAGAGGGTGCCTAGGCCTGTCACTGTGTGGTACAGTATATTATAATAAAGGTTTTTTTTTTCCTGATTGCTGTATCACATTACATTGTGCTAATGAATCACTGTTAGACAGCCAGGCTTTTGAAATTTAGGTACGGGTCTGCTTTAATGAGAATGGTTAGCAATTGTTATTTGAATTTTAGATGCCGACATATACCAAGGGCGAAGATGACCACTCTGATCCTTTTGATGAGGGATATATGTAACTTTAATATATATAAAGAAGATAGTTGTACAAACATGCTTTTTATGCAAGTATGGATAAATCTACACTTTTGTCATTGTTTTAAGAATCTCATTTGGCATTATGCTAAAAAAAAAAAAGAGAGAAAAAAAAAATTGAAAATGTCTGGACTGCACAGATAAAGCAATGTTTCAGTAAAGAGAACTTAAAGACTAAACCATTTCATTGGGCGTACAACAACAAATGTAAAAAAACTAAAGTTCAATTAGTTGTACACCTTTATCTAATTTATTTTGTTTGGGATGCGCTTTTTGTCATATTACACTTGCCAAAAATATGATTTGTTTGATCATACACTGTATAACCACACTAATTAACATCAAACTGAACAAAAGATTTTATATAAGGTAGCTCCTTTGGCAGCAAAAAAAAAAAAAAAAGATTTTGCATTACACATGATTTCATTGTTTCTTTTATGAAAAATGAGCTGTTACAGAAACATCCACATAGTACACAATGTTCTTTTGCTTTAATGGATATAACTTTAAACTTTTAGATCTATCAGAAAGTACTATAAATTAGAAATTCAGCTTGACTCATTTTTTCAGTGCAGTTATGACAATCTGATGCTCTCTGCTAGCCACCAAAGACATATTATTAGTTTATCTGACAGTTTCAAGGAAGATAAGTACAATCAATTATTAGTAGATTAGTAGAAAGGCGACTCAGCCTAGGACATAATGGTCAGCCCTTAGCCCTTGTTCAAAGAGGTATTCATGCCTGTCAGCTACTACTGCTCAAAAGATTGAATAAGACTGTCAGGAGCATGCAACACCCTTGCGCCTCATTCCAGCATCCTGGTTTTGGCTGTGGCATTCTCATTGTCTGTCTGTCCACCTGCAAGGTGATTGATGTGGCCACTCTGGGTGAAGACCAAATCTGATTTAAGCCAGCCAAGCCAGCAGTCTCAGGCTTGTGATTGTGTTTGTAGCACATGCTCCAAGCTCTCTGTCTGTATGTCCTGCTCTACTGTTTTGATTACCTCGTTGACAACCTCGGACTGGATATCGACTACTCTCTTAACTCTGCCTGCCTTTTGACTACGGATTTGAATCTGACTATTCTGAACCTTGCCTGCCTCATGCCTGGATAGTCATTGAACCACTCTGCCTGTCTGACAAACTCAAGTACTTGTTTGCTTTGCTCAGTTCGCACCTGCAGCAGTGCTGTGGCCAGGCACTATAGCATTGTGTATAAGTCCTGAGAGCAACCAAGTACCAGTAGGTCTGCTTGCCTTATGGGAAAGGGGGCTGCTATAGGTGAAGAACACAGAAGCCAGCTCTAGTGTCTGACCACCTGTGTTAGGGGTAAGTGTGACAAAGGCTAGCCATAAATATTGCTATTTCTCTCTTTCAGCCCTACGGGCCAGCAGCTTCCTTGACTGTCACAATACCAAAACAGTGACCGCATATGATTGGCTGCAGTCACCGTTCCTCTGAGAATTTTCTCCTGGCTCTTTTGATTTTCAGAACAAAATGTCATGAGCTGGGTTGTGCCAAATGTCAGCCAGTTAACCAGAAAGTATCTAAATCTGTAGGCTAACAGCAAGAACCATTTGGCCTACAGCATTACATATTCTCTGTAAATTCAGTAGAAGGCAATGCATGAATACTGATTTCTGATACCAAAGTTCTGCCCATCTAAAACCATCTATATACTAAAAATACAGAAATACAGACATCATCTGGAAGCTATGTCTCAAATAACCGGGCTGGCAGCACTATGTGGGAGCTGGGGATCTCCATGAAAATAAATCCAGTCCTTTTAATTAAATTATAATTATGAGATGGAAGTTTCCTGATGCATCTGCCACAGTCAAGTACCCATTAAAGTAGACATGTGAGACCTGAACAACTAGAAAATGGACTTTAAATGCACACAGATATGTTATCTATAAAAGGTAAAATTGTTTTATTTAGGTATGGCTTCCATAAAAAAGGGAACAATTAATGCATATAAATACATAACGCAAAAAACATTTCCATATAGTTGGTATTATATACCCCACACAAGACCAAGACACCATTACATGCAGTATGTAAATAGAGCAGCGCATCCAAAAATGGATGGAAAACGGATTACCATAAAGATGTTCCGATTATGATGAGCAGGTTATGGGTCAGGTTGTGAGTCCGGGTATGTGTATTCTTAATAGCTCGACATGTTGTGCGTATGAAAACGCTTCTTCAGGAGCCTAGGAGGTTTGTGTGGTAGTCAAACGCAGTGAAAAAATGTATACAGTATCTTTGCTGGTAAGCAATAATGTCTGTTAGTTTGTATTGAGGACCAGCAGTATAGGAATAGCGCTGTGGAGGCATCATAAACAGCTCATACCCCAAAATTGAATTAAGGGTAGGTAGGGACTTATATAGAGAATTCGTAGGTAGCAATAGGCTGATAGCTTAAGGGTATAAAAATCTTAAGCCTAGTACAATGGAGCCACATAAATGAAATAGCACCTCACACAAGCTGGTCAGCGTGTGTGAGGTGCTATTTCATTTATGTGGCCCAATTGTGCTAGGCTTAAGTTTTTTATCCCCTTGTGGGGCCCCCAGGCCCTATATGCTCTGAACGGCAGTATACAGGCGGTGCAAACAAGACAGGGACTGTATGTATTGCCTGTGGTACTAATAGGATCAGAAGAACACCACCAATTTTCTTCAGGTAGCTTTAGCTGCACACTGTGCAGAGGACACAGTACACTAACTGTAAATACTGTAGCTGCCTGCCTGTGGTACTAATAGGATCAGAAGAACACCAGCAATTTTCTTCAGGTAGCTTTAGGTGCACACTGTGCAGAGGACACAGTTGTCAGGAAAAGCCCTCTTGCAGTTATCCCAGCAGATTGAGGGTTAAACGAATGCCTATGCATAGAAGCGCCATCCGGCGCTCGCGCGCGCGCAATAACGCCAATAGCGCTAATAGTGCTAACAAACGTACGCGCATGCGCAATAGCGCCAATAGCGCTAACGGGCGTACGCGCATGCGCAATAGCGCCAATAGGAACAACACTTGGCACCAAAGATAGGCTATTTAAAGAAGACTGTTCCAATGCTGCCTTGCTGTCCGGTCTACAGCGTTTCCTGAGACCCCTGCTACCTTGTTACCAGTTTTCCTGTATCCAGTACTTACTTGGCTTGTTCCTGACTTACCTGCTTGCTGCCCACCCCGATCTTGGCTTGGACTCTGACTATTCTCTTGGTTTGCCCTTCTGTACCTGATCTGCCCGCCAGTACCTTGACCCGGCTTGTCTGCACCTCCCTGCTGTCTGCAACCTGCTACAGGACTACAGTGCACCTCCCTGCTGTCTGCAACCTGCTACAAGACTACAGTGTACCTCCCTGCTATCTGCATCCTGCTACAGTACTACAGTGCACCTCCCTGCTGTCTGCAACCTGCTACAGGACTACAGTGCACCTCCCTGCTATCTGAATCCTGCTACAGTACTACAGTGCACCTCCCTGCTGTCTGCAACCTGCTACAGGACTACAGTGCACCTCCCTGCTATGTGCATCCTGCTACAGTACTACAGTGCACCTCCCTGCTGTCTGCAACCTGCTACAGGACTACAGTGCACCTCCCTGCTGTCTTCAACCTGCTACAGGACTACGGTGCACCTCCCTGCTGACTACAGGATCCTGCCTTCTACTTCAGTGTTCCAGTCAGGCACTTGCGCCCCTCTGTACTTTCAGTCCCTGTTCACACCTTCAGGGGTTCTTAAGTCGGAGGCATACGAGAGGCCGTTCTCTGCATTCCGGGCTCCACCTATCAGGTACGTGACAACAGTACACTAACTGTAAATACTGCAGCTGCCTGCCTGTGGTATTAATAGGATCAGAACAACAGCAATTGTCTTCAGGTAGCTTCAGGTAGCTTCAGGTGCACACTGTGCAGAGGACACATTACACAAACTGTAAATACTGCGGCTGCCTGCCTGTGGTACTAATAGGATCAGAACAACAGCAATTGTCTTCAGGTAGCTTTAGGTGCACACTGTGCAGAGGATGCACTACACTAACTGTAAATACTGCAGCTGCCTGCCTGTGGTACTAATAGGATCAGAAGAACACCACCAATTTTCTTCAGGTAGCTTTAGGTGCACACTGTGCAGGGGACACAGTACACTAACTGTAAATACTGCAGCTGCCTGCCTGTGGTATTAACAGAATCAGAATAACAGCAATTGTCTTCAGGTAGCTTTAGGTGCACACTGTACAGAGGGCGCACTACACTAACTGTAAATACTGCAGCTGCCTGCCTGTGGTACTAATAGGATCAGAACACCAGCAATTGTCTTCAGGTAGCTTTAGGTGCACACTGTGCAGAGGACACAGTACACTATCTGTAAATACAGCAGCTGCCTGCCTGTGGTATTAATAGGATCAGAACAACAGCAATTGTCTTCAGGTAGCTTTAGGTGCACACTGTGCAGAGGACACAGTACACTAACTGTAAATACTGTAGCTGCCTGCCTGTGGTACTAATAGGATCAGAAGAACACCAGCAATTTTCTTCAGGTAGCTGTAAATACTGTAAAAACACCTGCCTGCCTGTCAGTAGGCAGAGAATAACAGGAACGGATCTAGCTAAACTGAATACAGTGTATATATATATATATATATATATATATATATATATATATATATATATATATATATATATACAACACCTAGGATGCATATATATACACAATACACTGCAGCTAACTGACTTGCCTGCCTACTCTAACTCTAACTTGAATCAAATGACATTGTCTCTCTGTCTATCTCCCCGCTGCCGCAACACGCTACACAAGGCCACCAGGCATGTAGGCGGCCTTATATATTGTGGGGCACGTACTAAACCCCCTGAGCCATAATTGGCCAAAGCCACCATGGCTTTGGCCAATTACGGCTCTCTGTACAGACGTCGCTGTGATTGGCCAAGCATGCGGGTCATAGTGCATGCTTATAGAAAGGAAACAAGATTTCCGCGCTCACAGACCAAAGGCTTGCAGCCTCCCCTTACTCACCCCCCACAGGGATGAGGTAAGCAAGAAAGGTATATGTGAATAGGGGCAAGTGGCGCTACCTAAGTTGGATACGTAAGGTTATGTGTTAGCTATAAAGCTATATATACTGTGTACTCTCCTAAAAGTGGGCTAAACAATGCATTTGTTCAGAAAAATAACTTTAAAAAGTGTATATGTGCCCAATGGGGTTAGTATCCCATACCAAAGGATGCAAACAAATATATACAGGTATAACAAAAAAAATATATATATAAAACAGGTATAACAGAAAATTCATCAGTGGTGGTGACACCAATTATAAATACTAAGTGTAGCAGTAACACAGCCCCCCTAATGATGTATAATGGGTTACCATATAATAACCAAATCGTCCTTCCGGCTATTAACTGGCTGGTAATGAGTCTATAATCAGTCCACAGCCAGTGCCATATACTGGTTGAATATTAACACTATATCTCCACTGTGCACAGTATGTTATGCTGATGAACCAAACACAGCCCCCTTCTTCACCATAAAAAACAGGCAAGTGTAAAATGTGACAAAAGATAAAAAACCCAAATGTGGCAAAAATGTAGAAAATACAAAAAAAAAAAAGTCAGTATTGTGAAAGTCCTAACTTGAAGACAGTTCATTCAGGAGTTCCTGCGTGAAGTGACTTTAGTGATGGCAGCAATAAATATCCAGTGACTTAGGTGCTCCCCCTCAAGGGTCCCCACTCACCAGCTCCCCGCACCCCTGCAGGGGTAATAAGCATCTAATATCCTCAATGTTATCTTGGAATCCAATGGGGTTGTCCCTAGGGGGCTTCCGCTCCGGGTGTGGATATCCTTCAGGGTTACGTTTTTTCCTCATATAAAAGAAAACAGGGCTCCCATAGTGTGATACCGTAGTAAGTTTATTAAATGTATGCTAGGTACAACGACCAATAATAAAAGTAAAATAAAAAATAAAAGTTTAAAAACCAATTAACACTCCTAGGGGAGTGTAGGTATCACACTGCGTAAGGGAGATCAAGCCCGGAGAGGAGCTCGTGGATGTACGCTAACAGCTGAGCGGCGTGCGCCCCAGCTGCGTTCCACACTCTCTCCGACTTCCGCGTATGACGTAGGTACGTAGCTCCGGCTTACGCGTTTCGTCATCGACGTTGTCAAAGGCGTAGCTGAGGTACCTAGTGGTGAGCTATTTGAAGGCAAGCAGGCATATCTCCTCCCATGGGCGGGATCCCAGTGTGTATATTAGCAAAAACAGCCCTTAGAAGACTGATCTAAATGCCGGGGGTGCTCGAAATATATTACCTAAGTGATGAGATTTTATTATCCCCGCTTGCCATCATTGGGAGAGACTAGAGCCTTTACACAATCCTATACATAAGGCATTGGTGCTATTTTATATATATAACTCGGTATAAGCCACTCTAAATTGATCGTTGGGTGATACCATTTCTCCAATCCATATGCACGGGACTAAAGCATTGGGGTTTGTATATTGTGACTCCTACTGGTATTTATAGATAATTACTACTGGGCCTTATAAGTATATTTACCTCCCAAAATTAGAGCTTGAATATGTCCTTAATTGTAGTAGTGTATACTTAATTGTAGTCCATATGTGAGCGGCTACCCTCACCCCTCCGGGATCCGGGGTCCTTAGCCAGAACTAAACTCGCATATATTGGTTTGGGGAATTGACATCACCAAACTTACATATCCCAAGATACACGATACCTAATTTATCCAACTAAATATACATTTACCATAACAAGAGTGGGCGTGCATTAATTAAATGGGTAAAAATAGAACCTTCAGCCTGGTTTCACACTTGTGCGGTGCGAATTGAAGCTCAGGTTTCACTGGGGAGATAACAATCTCCTGTTCAACGGATTCATTGCGTTTTTGCTCAGGATTAGAGAGCAGGGAGAGGGGGAGGGAGGGGGGGGGGAGAGGGGGAGGTGTAGTGAGGAGAAAGAGAAAATCCTTGTTCAGAACGCAATGCATCTGCTAATCAGATGCGTTCCCATAGGAGATAATAGGCTTGTAGTTCGCACCGCAATGCCCAAAAAACGCACACGTTTTTTGTGCAATGCGCAGTGCGAATGCAACGCACATATGTGAACCAGATGCATTCATATGAATGTATTTTAAAATGTCCTGCGAATTAGATGCGGTGTAAGCCGCATCTAATTCGCATAGGTGTGAACCCGGGCTCAGAGTCACATCACATAAACCCCACCATGGCCTGTCTCATCTGGGGGGATGCTATGAATCTCCCACTCTAAGGGGGGGCTTGTTCGACGAATGAAATGACATAAAACAAGAAAACTAAAGACACAGGTCACAACTCAAAAAAACAGGGATCAGAACAAATGACTAATAGTAAAAGAGGGCCCCACCCAGATCCCAAAAAATAGGGGGGGGGGGGGGAATGGGGATATTGGGGAGTGTTTTGACTGGTCCTCTGACCATAACCTCAGGACCCATCGTACGAGGTTATCTTAGCTGGGGGCCTACTTCAGGTACCGAGAGAGCCAATAGTTTAAGTAAGACATACGGAAATAGTCATGGGGCCTACATAAGAGTTCCCATAAAGTCCCCACTGTCAGCCGTCTAGGTGCCATGTCAGTACATGATAAGCAGTTATATATCTCTCTAAGGGTTGGCGATGAAACAGTTTAGGTCTATATCCAAATTTAACCCCTTAGGAGCCAGAGATTGTAAGCGATAGATCCACTCAGTTTCACTACGAGAAATGAGTGTGAGTTCTTTATTCCCTCTCCAGTGATCTTCAATATGATCTATGCCATAGAACACAAGACCTGTAGGGTCCCTCTGGTGTACCTCATCAAAGTGTCTATATAAATAGTGTTTGGGGAACCCTTTCTTTATATTATTAATGTGTTCCCTTATTCTGACTGCTAGAGGCCGGGTGGTCCTACCCACGTACTGAAGATGACATGGGCATTCCAAAATGTACGTCACATGCGTAGTCTGGCATGTAATTAGTTTTTTTATTTTATATTGTTTGTAATCGACTGTGGATTTAAATATTTCTTTCTTTCTAGGTTGTGGCTTGCTGACCCTACAACCCAAACATCTACGACATTTGTAGAATCCCTTCAGATTAGTACTGATTTTTGCTTGTTTCGGGGGGTCTATAGCATTGTGTACTAGATAATTCCGCAAGCAAGGTCCTCTTCTATACACGAATTTGGGTCTCCTGGGAAGAATTTTTGATAATACCCTGTCTTCTTGTAAAATTGGCCAGTATCTGTTGATGATCCGTTCAACATCTTTGTATTGGTTATTATATGCTGTAATAAACAGAATCTCTTCTTGTTTGTTCTTTTTCCTCTTAGTGTTGTTCAATAAGGCCTTTCTATCCACTTTCATTATCTCCTTCTTTAGATTTACCAGGGTCTCTTTTGCATATCCCTTATCTTGGAACCTCTGAATTAACATATCCGCTTGTTTATCAAAGTCTGCAGTTAGGTCATAGTTTCTTTTTTTTTTTTTTTTTTTTTTTTTTGTATTTTCTACATTTTTGCCACGTCTGTTATATTTTTGGCACATTTGGGTTTTTTATCTTTTGTCACATTTTACACTTGCCTGTTTTTTATGGTGAAGAAGGGGGCTGTGTTTGGTTCATCAGCATAACATACTGTGCACAGTGGAGATATAGTGTTAATATTCAACCAGTATATGGCACTGGCTGTGGACTGATTATAGACTCATTACCAGCCAGTTAATAGCCGGAAGGACGATTTGGTTATTATATGGTAACCCATTATACATCATTAGGGGGGCTGTGTTACTGCTACACTTAGTATTTATAATTGGTGTCACCACCACTGATGAATTTTCTGTTATACCTGTTTTATATATATATTTTTTTTGTTATACCTGTATATATTTGTTTGCACCCTTTGGTATGGGATACTAACCCCATTGGGCACATATACACTTTTTAAAGTTATTTTTCTGAACAAATGCATTGTTTAGCCCACTTTTAGGAGAGTACACAGTATATATAGCTTTATAGCTAACACATAACCTTACGTATCCAACTTAGGTAGCGCCACTTGCCCCTATTCACATATACCATAGTGCATGCTGGGCCAATCATCAGCCAGCAATGCAGTGCAATGCCGCAGTGAATTATCGGCCATGACGCGCCACTCGAATTTGGTGCAAATGGTCCATAATGTTCGCAATTCGACGAACAGGCGATGTTCGAGTCAAACATGGGTTTGACTCGAACTCGAAGCTCATCCCTACTGCTGATGAGTTGGTGATTGCTTTGGTGCAACAATAGGTTAGTGCACTGGCAGTGTTACATTCTTTTCACAGAAAATGTTTGGCCAGGATCGTAAGGACTTTCTACTGGTAATGTTCATAGACAAAGAAATAGGGTCAGTCATAATCTAAATTCTATTCGAAAAGCAATGGTCTTGCTACAACAAGATAATGATTTCTAAATGATGGTACTTTTTCACAATGTAGTAAAGCTAAAGCATATCTACAATCTTATCATCTAAAATATTGATCCACTACTACAAAATCTATACAATAGTTATTACATGTGCTTTTGGTTTTTTTTTTGTTGTTTTTTTTTTTTCTTTTTTTTTCCACATCAGCAAACACTTTAGAGAGATTTATGTCCCCTCTCGTTTTCGCATCATTGTGGCAAGGAATATTTTGCTTTCACATTTTCGTTTCTTCCTATTTAATTAAACTTTTAATTTTTTTGTTTTTTGTCTGCCAAACATGTAAATATATAATTATCTCCCACTCCCCCCCCCCAAAAAAAAACCGAGCCCCCCCATCCCCCTCACCCTCCCAATCTCCCTCTCTCTCTCTCTTTCCAACCCTCAGGCGTCCATAATTATCGTGTATCTCTCCGTTTTTCTGAACTCCAGCCATTTCTCCCAAGTCCTACAGTATTTTTCCCATTGGCCCTCCTTCTGATGAATTGATTCTTCCATACTTCTTACCCAATCCACCCTTATTATCCACTCCCTTAACCTTGGGGCTTCCAGACCCTTCCAACAACACGGGATCAGCGCTTTAGCCGCGTTTAAGAGGTGCGGGACTAATGACTTGTTGTATTGGCTCTTTCTCCGTGTCGTGGAACAGACATGTCCATGGATTTTTATTAACCTGCTCCCCCGTTATTTGCCAGACTTCTCCCAAGATTTCTTCCCAGTACAACTGTATTTTGGGGCATTCCCACCAAAGTGCACAAGAGTTCCGACTGCCCCACATCCCCTCCAACAAGTTGGGGGGGTCTCAGAATCATACTCATGCATCCGCTGGGGCATCCTGTGCCACCTCGCTATCACCTTATAGGCCATTTCATACGTTCGAGAGTCTCTTGCCGTTGAGTGTACCGTTTTTAATATCTTACATCTATGTTCATCATCTTTTAAGTATCCTATTTCTTTTTCCCACTTCTCCAAAAAAGTAGGGTGCCCTTCACTTGCTTCCCCTCTTAGTACTCTATAGAATTTAGATATACTGCCTTTCACACTAGTGGGGGTGCATAATAATTTTTCTATTGCTCTTAGTTGGTCTCTTCCTCTCAGTGGTTGTGGTAGTGATTGTGCAAAGTGCTGTATCTGAGCAAACCTCCATTTGTCCAGTGGTTTATTCCCCCATACCCATGTAATTTCTGTGTAAGTATACAGTCTATTTCCCCTCATTACATCCTGTAATTGTATCACATCTTTTTTCGCCCACCTCGTGAAATATAAGTGCTCCTCCTTCCCTGGCATGAAATAATTAGTATTCAATAGTGATATCAATGGCGAATTATATTCCCAGTGGAATCTCTTACTTAGCCCATCCCAAATTTTAAGTGTGTTCCTAGTCAAAAAATGAACACCGTGTCCTAACTCCCGAAGTTGTGGAGGAATCCCTATCATTTTTTATATGTCAGCCCCACTTTGTGCGATTTCTATATTCACCCAACTTTTCTCTTGTTTACTATATAGCCAATCAGTAACCCTAGAAATAACTATAGCTTGATAATACTTTTTAAAATATGGGGCTCCCAGCCCTCCCTGTTTCTTTTCCTTCAGCAAGGTGTCGTATGCTATCCTAGGGCGCCTACATGCCCAGATGAACCTTAGAGTTATAGACTGTAATTTATCAAAAAAAGTAAAAGGGAGAACTATTGGGATCATTTGGAAGGTGTAGATTAATATAGGCAGGACAAACATTTTTACCGCGTTTATCCTGCCTATCCACGACAGGGCTCTGTACCTCATCCTGCCTAAATAGGTCCTTGATCTTATTAAATAAGGGAATATAGTTAGTGGCAAACAAGTCCTTCGGTGTCGGTGTTAACTTTATGCCTAGGTACCCTAGATCCCTCTAACAGCATGCGATCGATATCGATAGGGATCGATGTATTTAAAAGCTCTGACTTACCCATATTTATTTTAAAGTTTGTCAATCTACCATATTGCTCAAACTCCTTGAGCGCCATGGGGATTGTTGTTCTAGGGTATGTAATATAACAGAGTAAGTCATCGGCGAATGCCGCCACTTTATACTCCTTTCCTCCCACCCGGATTCCTTTAATATCTACATTCTTGCAGATCGCCGCTAACAGTGGTTCCAGGGTTATTACAAACAGGATCGGGGACAGGGGGCAACCCTGTCTTGTCCCATTAAATAACTCAAGGGAAGAAGACAGGGTTCCATTTACTTTAATTCTAGCCTTTGGATGTCTGTATAGTGACAGAATCTATCTCATCATCCTCTCTCCAATTCCTAGTTGTCTCAAAGTTTCAACCATAAATCCCCAGTCCACTCTATCGAAAGCCTTTTCGGCATCGATTGATAATAGGGCTGCTGGGGTATCGCTCCTGACCACTTCCTGCATCAAAAAAATTGATTTCAGGGAATTATCCCTCCCCTCCCGTCCAGGTACGAATCCCACCTGATCACTATGTATCCACTGCTTCAATCCAACTTTCAACCTATCTGCATGTATTTTAGCAAAGATTTTTATATCTGCGTTTAGTAACGAGATTGGTCTGTAGCTTCCAGGGGATGCTGGGTCCTTGCCTTCTTTTAAGATAAGAGTGATATGAGCTAACAGGGACTCTTCTCGGGACACCTCACTCCCCCCCCAGGGCATTCAAATAATTGCACAGTTTAGGCACCAGAATTTTTGAAAATTTTTTATAGTATGTTATGGAGTATCCGTCGGGGCCCGGGCTCATTCCCAGGGCAGTATTACTTATCGCTTTTTCTACTTCCTCCTGTGATATAGGCATCTCAAGACGTTCAACCTCCTCCCTTTCTGCCCTGGGAAGGTCTAGTCCCCGCAGGTACTCCCTTATCTTCTCCTTCTTGCTTTCACTCGTCTCCTCTTTCCGGCTTACCTTATATAGGGCACTGTGGTAGGAGTGAAATATTTCGGCAATCTTTGGGGAAGAGAATTCTAGGTCCCCCCCCCTCATCCCTCATTTTAGGTATAAAGGTCCTATTCTTTTTTTCCTTGATCTTTCTTGCCATCCACTTTCCTGGCTTATTTCCCTCCTGATACATATCCGTATTAATAGTGTGGAAAGCACACTTCCTTTCCTTATCCAATAACTCATCCAGTTCTCTTCTTTTCCCTATTAGCTCTTGTTTTTCAGGGATCCCCCTGGGTCTTGTATTCTGTTCTAATTTCTGGATCTCCCTGTATAGGCGTGCCATCTTTTCCCCCCTCTCTTTTTTTTTCCCCGCTCCAATACCGATCAAAATCCCTCTTATATAAGCTTTATGCGCCTCCCAAAGGGTGGCCCTGGATATGTCCTCTGTGTCATTTATCTCAAAGTAGTTCTTCAGTTCCTGCTCTATTTTCCCAGCTGAATCCGGATCCTGGATGAGAGAGTCATTCAACTTCCAATTCATCCTAGTCTGAGCCACACCGGTGATCTCTGACTGGATTTTCACCGGTGCATGATCAGATAGGGTGATTGCTTTGATTTCTGCTGCCTTCAGGTGAGGTACCAACTGATGTTCTATTAAGATATAATCTATCCTTGAAAATGATTTATGTGCAAAAGAATAAAAGGTGTAGTCCCGTTCCTTTGGATGACAAATCCTCCAAGCATCAATTAGCTGGAGGCGCATTAGCATTTTTTTTGGTGCCTCCCCTTGAATACCGGGCTTTATCGCACCCCTTGAGGTATCCATCCCGGGGTCCATACTCCAACTTAAGTCTCCTGCAATTATTAATTTACCTTTTTTAAAGGTCTCTAGCTTCCTCAGAACTTTTCTTAAAAATTTGTCCGGGTTCCTGTTAGTGGAGTAGATGTTCGCCACTGTGACCAGCATATCGAACAACTTCCCTTTCACAAAAAGGAACCTGCCCCCTGGGTCGGCCAGTCGCTCATCCTCTATGAACATCATTGTCCTATCAAACCCAATAGCCACTCCCTTTGAATGTGTTGATCCTGCGTCCCCATAGAACCACTTTGGGAACTGATATGACGCCAGTCCCCCTCCTGAGTGTGTAATATAAGTCTCCTGCAGGAACACCACATTTGCTTCCAAGAACTGTAACTCCTGGTTAATTTTATATCTTTTTTTTGCTGTATTGAGTCCCCTTACATTATACGTAACAAGATTTACCACTCCCATACTTCACCTCCACTTAGAGCGCCTGGCCAATCCAGTAGGACATACCCAGGAGAGAGAGAGGAGAGAGAAGAAAAAAAAAAAAAGGAAGAAAAAACCCATGACCCCCCCAAACCCAACCCTCGATCTCTCCCTTCCTTCCCCCCACACCTCCCCCCCTCAGTCTGGAACAAATCGCCTATGACGGCTGGGCAGACCCCTCTGTTCATTATATGGGTAGGATGGTCTCCGTCCACCTGATGCCACCCCGCCCCCATATTCCCTAATGGGCTCACCTCACAGGTGCCCCCCGGTCCACCCTGGTCCCCTCTACCCCCCCCTGCCCCACTCAGCTCGTACTATAACTATCCCTCACCCCCGGCTATGATTCATTACTACTAACTTGGGTTGCCTACTGGTCCCCCTCTATTTCTCCAGCTCATTATTCTTCGCGTTGATAAAGGTCTCTCTTCCTCTCCCCAACCAGGAATGGGGGGGGGACAATGTCCAGCTTACTGCAGAAGTCCTCCAGATCCTCTGGGAATCTCAGCACTGCCGTTCGTCCATTTTTTTTTCTCCCATCCTGGGTGGACGTCATATGACGTCCTGGGATTCCCGGCCGTCTAGGGGGCGCGCGCACGCCACCGGGAGCGCGCGCGTGCGCCCGCCGCGTTCCTCGGGACCCGGTGCGTTAACACACAGATCCACAGCCTGTCAGCTCTGAGGAGAGCGATCTGTGTTCCCAGAACGGAGGAACACTGATCGGTCTCCTCCCCTAGTGCGTCCCCTCCCCCTTCAGTTAGAATCATTCCCTAGGAAACATACTTAACCCCTCCCCGCCCCCTAGTGGTTAACCCCTTCACTGCCTGTCACATTAACACAGTAATCAATGCAATTTTATAGCATTGATCGCTGTATAAATGTGATTGGTCCCAAAAATGTGTCAAAAGTGTCCGATGTGTCCGCCATAATGTCACAGTCACCAAAAAAAATCGCGATCGCCGCTAAAAGAATTAAAATTTTTTTTTTTTTTTAAATGCCATAAATCTATCCCGTATTTTGTAGACGCTATAACTTTTGCGCAAACCAAGCAATATACGCTTATTGCGATTTTTTTTACCAAAAATATGTAGAAGAATACGTATCGGCCAAAACTGAGGAAAAAAATGTGTTTTTAAAAAAAAAAATTGGGATATTTATTATAGCAAAAAGTAAAAAATATTGTGTTTTTTTCAAAATTGTCGCTCTTCTTTTGTTTATAGCGCAAAAAATAAAAACCGCAGAGGCGATCAAATACCACCAAAACAAAGCTCTATTTGTGGTAAAAAAAGGACCTCAATTTTTTTTGGGTACAACGTCGCACAACCGCGCAATTGACGTTTAAAGTGCGACAGCGCTGAAAACTAAAAATTGGCCTGGGAAGGAAGGGGGTGAAATTGCCCTGTATTGAACCGGTTAAACAGGCTGGGAACCCCCATTGGTAAGAT
Organism: Aquarana catesbeiana; assembly: GCF_042186555.1. Lineage (NCBI taxonomy): Eukaryota > Metazoa > Chordata > Amphibia > Anura > Ranidae > Aquarana > Aquarana catesbeiana. Next base: position 695,749,202 of record NC_133324.1, read on the forward strand.
ATCTCTGATGATTTCAGTAACCCTGTCAGAGGTTTTAACAATCTCCTTCTTGTGAGAGTCTCTATTCAGACAGGTCTGAATAGACTTGTAGCTCCACCCCTTCAAAACCTAAACCTGGTTGCTGTCGCAATTTTCCCATAATTTTATATTTTTCTTCTGCATGATGGAACCTTATTATCACATCTTTTGGACTCTCAGATCTATTTCTGGGGTATCGTGCGATCCTGTGAACTCTATCTAACTTCAAAGGGTCTGTTATTTCTTTATCCAATAAGGGGTTAAGCAGCTGCCGTAGTACTGACGTCAGGCCTTCATTTCCGTATTTTTCTGGGAGTCCTTTAATTCGCATGTTTTTACGTCGGCTGCGATTCTCCTGGTCCTCTAATTTATATAGTAGACTTCTATTTTGTAGATCTCTTAGTTGCTTACTAATACCTTCTAATCTTTGCTCATGATCTTCTAATCTGTCCTCCGACTCCTCCACCCTTCTGAGCACTTGCCCAATATCTGTTCTTAAGGCTGCAATGTCTACTTTCAATGAGGTCTCCATTTTTAACAACATCTCAGCCAGCATTTCTTTAATTTGTGGGGCTTCCTCCTGTGTTATCTGCTGTGCTGATCTTTTTCCTACTAATTGCTCTTCACCGCCATTCCTCCCTTGTGGCCCCTCCTGGACTTCAGAGCCGCTCTGCTGGTGGCTCCCGCTGCTTCTTGGCCTTACAGTTTTATTCTTCTGTATTCTCCCTCCTTTGCTCTCCTCTGCTGCCCCCTTCTGTCTATTAGTTCCTCCTAATCTAGGGCTTCCCTGCGTTTCTTCCAATATACTGGACTCCGTGGACATATAACGTTGGATCCCACCCGGGCTTAACACAGCCGTGGCGCCTTTATTAACTTTAGTTGATTTCCCCCTCATTTCTCTGGTTTACGACCCGTCTAACCTGGCGTGGAGTGTTCGTTTAAACCCGGGAGAATGTCCAGCTTCTGCGTGATTTTCATGCGATTCCTAAGAATGGTTATACACAGGGGGAGCAAAATTGAGCACCTGCAGGGCCACCTCTTTATCGTCATACACAATTAATTGACCAGCTTGGTTCCACTTAAGCGTGAGCCCAAGCATTCATACCACAGAATCTTCTTCAAACCTGGGGTGGTCTGGGGGGGAGCATGCGCTGGAGTTTACCCAATAACAGTCCCTATGTGTGCGATTTCACAAGTAGGGGTATCTCCGTCTTCAATTCCCTCTATCTTCCCAGGCCCCTGTCCACTCAGTTTAAGAGAAGGGAGAGAGCCCTGTATTAGCTAAGCGACTCTTCCTTAACTTGCCTCTCAACTACATCTCCACCGCTCTACCCTGGTAAAATGACTTCGTTATACAATCCTGAGATAGTATCAAGTAGGTCCTTGAGCGTTAAGTATCTAAATGTTCAGTGGGTGAACTCGTTATAGGCCAGCTATTGACAGTTCATGTATACAATCAGAGGAAAGAAAAAAAAATGCATCCAGGCAGTTGTTTCTTAGCCAACATTAACCATTATATCATCTTCCACTTCCCCTGCTTCTCCTCCTCACAATTTCTATATTCCCACCTGTGGATAAGGTAGAAGATTGGGGTGCAGGGAGGTTTTCCTTATCAGCGGTCTACTTTTATCAGATGCAGGGAGGTATCACCGTCCTGATCCCTTTCTATGCTGATCACCTTTCAGGGGGACACCCAGGGATACAGAAACACTCTCACCTCCTCCTTCTTCAACCGACACAGAGGTCTTGTGACGGGGCGTCCCCTTCCTGCTGCTGCTTTGCTCTACCCCACCTCACCAACCTGCTCACAGAAGATCAGCTCTGTCCTGTTCCACCATCCTGTTCACAGGGGTCATCACCGTCTCCTATACTCCAGTTCCCGGGGGCTCCCACACAAGCCGACAGCTCAGTCCAGTGTGGTCCACTGCTCTCCAGGCTCCAACGTATGCGGAGGGGGCAGACGTGAGCCTCCGAAGCCAGTATGGGACAAGCGATGGCTCACCGCTCACAGTGCAGGCTCAAACTCTTGCCGCCGGCGTCCCGGCGTCTCTCCCATTTAGCTACAGGCTGAGCGAGCGTGTGGGGAGGGCTGGGGTTTCCAGGGTGTCCTCGGAGCGCGCCTACGTGATGACGCTCCGCCCTATTCCCCCACCATGGCTTTGGCCAATTACGCTCTCTGTACAGACGTCGCTGTGATTGGCCAAGCATGCGGGTCATAGTGCATGCTTGGCCAATCATCAGCCAGCAATGCACTGCAATGCCGCAGTGAATTATCGGCCATGACGCGCCACTCGAATTTGGTGCAAATGGCCCATAACATTCGCAATTCGACGAACGGACGAACAGGCAATGTTCGAGTCGAACATGGGTTCGACTCGAACTCGAAGCTCATCCCTACTGCTGATGAGTTGGTGATTGCTTTGGTGCAACAATAGGTTAGTGCACTGGCAGTGTTACATTCTTTTCACAGAAAATGATTGGCCAGGATCGTAAGGACTTTCTACTGGTAATGTTCATAGACAAAGAAATAGGGTCAGTCATAATCTAAATTTTATTCGAAAAGCAATGGTCTTGCTACAACAAGATAATGATTTCTAAATGATGGTACTTTTTCACAATGTAGTAAAGCTAAAGCATATCTACAATCTTATCATCTAAATTATTTATCCACTACTACAAAATCTATACAATAGTTATTACATGTGCTTTTGTGTGTTTTAATGGTATGCAAGAGATCTGTTCTTCATAGTAAAAACAAAGTGCAGCCTAAAAAGAATGGGCATAGCTATTGCACTGTTATTATTGAACAGATTTGTTTCTACTCTGTAATAAAACTTTGCCCTCCCAAGCTAAGCCACACCACAACCTTTATATTTATGGCATTACTAGCATACTAGGCATGTCTCATTGTATACAATTTCAGACACTTGCAAAAATATGGCTTCTTTAATCACTGGAAAATTTAAAGAAATCTGTGTTATTTCAAAGTTTTATAAATGTGCTGGCCAATTTGATGGTTCACAGCCAAATTCAGTAGTACTCCTCATTTAGCAAAGCCAAAATTCCAATAAGTAAAACAATGCACTTTCTTCATTTCCTATACATTCAACAATTCTTCTGTCAAAAGTAATTGGCAAAGTAAAGTATCACTGTAGACCACAATGTCTCAGACCTCCAATCACCTTAGGAAAAGTGTTCTCTAAGGACAGAAATTATACATTACATACTTATGGTTATGTGCTGAGTTGGTATATTACAAAGAAGCATGGTGTTCAGCCCTGCATTTGGTGCCCAGATTCATGTGTTTTAAAACTGGTAAACCAGTTCTGATAGAAAACACAAAGCTTTCATCAAGCACACATTACAGTATTCTCTATAAATGATCAAGTAATTATTAATAAATTTGGTTCATACAGCTGTTTCAGTACATAAAGAGGCAGTTTTGGGGTAATTGTCAGTGAGTTGAATTACCAACAACACAAAAGACAAAGTTCCCAGGTCTGACAACCTTCTGTTGCTATTTTGAAGAGGTTTTACTTTACCTTTTGTATTTTTCACTTATTTAATTTTCATGGAGAATGAGAAGTGGAACCTCATGGGGAAAAACCAGAAGAAAGAACAAGCAATAAAGGCAGTAGGTGGCTTGCCCACCAGTACCTATTCAATTTGTAATCGTACCTTTTAAGATGGTCAAGTTTTCACTACTGATCCAATCCAATTACTGCCCAATCCAGGAATCAAGTATGCTTAAAAAAAAAAAAGGTTTGTCTAAACAGAAGACTGTTTATACACTGTAAGTGTATACTGACCTATAGTTAGAATAACCTACAAGCCTCACCACGACACTGTTTAATATAATAACAAAGATAATAAACTTTATTTTATATAGCACCTTTAAAGGTAGCTTCTCAAATCGCTTTACAAGGAAAACACAAGAAACACACAGGATAACATAAAAAAGGGACAATCTTGTCTAAAGAAAAAGTTTTTAGATTTGATTTGAATGAGTTTAGAGAAGATGACTCTCTGATGTTCTTTGGAAGTGAATTCCAGAGTTTTGGAGCATAACAGAAGGCTCTGTCTCCCATCGAGTGTAGGTGAGTAGGGGGGACACACAGCAAACCAGAATTTGAGGAGCGAAGATTACGAGGGGGGAGTAAGTTGATAAAAGTTCAAGTCGATTAATAGTGAATTTAGGTACACCAGCGAGTAGAGCATTGCAGTAGTCAAGTCGGGAGAACACAAATGTATGGGCCAGCTTTTCGGCTACAGTGTATGATAGCATAGGACGCAGCCGAGCAATGTTTCTCAAGTGTAAAAAAGATGTTCTGACAACATTACGTACATCTGGATCAAAGGTTAAATTAACAGAATATATTCCACATCCTCAACACTTTCCTAATTGATCATATTGAAATATACATTTTTTAAAACAACTCTTGATGAAGCAATAAATATATCATTTGCAGTTATCTGGAATGTGCCTTGCATGTCCTGTTCTCTGCACCCTTTATCCTTAAGCCAGATACACTCTAATGCCCCGTACACATGATCGGACATTGATCGGACATTCCAACAACAAAATCCGTGGATTTTTTCCAAGGGATGTTGGCTCAAACTTGTTTTGCGTACACACGGTCGCACAAAGTTGTCGGAATTTCCAATCGCCAAGAACGCAGTGACGTACACCACCTACGACGAGACTAGAAAAGGCCAGTTCAGAACCAAGTGCGGCACCCTTTGGGCTCCTTTTGCTAATCTTGTGTTAGTAAAAGTTTGGTGAGAGACGATTCGCGCTTTTTCAGACTCGTGGTTTTCAGATCGTTTTCTGCTGTTCAGTTTGTGCTTGTGGGTTTGTATCTGCTCTTCAGTGCGTGCAGCAAGTGACGCATGACTCTTGTCATTCTGTTCTTGTTCGTTCGTTACTGTTTTTCAGGTCGCTCTTCACAGGCCTTGCTGTTCTTCAGTGCGTTCTGTTACTTCGTTCTGAGCAGCCGACCTGTTTCTAGCCATGTTGCGTATACTTACTCCTCGTAGAGTTTGTGCTGTGTGGGGGCTTGGTGTTGGGGTCCTTACCTTGACACAAGTCCAATCCATGAACAGGGTGGGGAGGAGATCATGGACCAAGAATTGGTTGCTTCAGCATGACCAGTTCTGTCATATGCCTTTGCTCCGCGAGATCCGTGAGAATAATCCTGATGATTTCAGGAACTTTCTCCGGATGACGGACCCCGTATTTCACCATTTGTTGGCTTTGCTGACCCCTTATATTAGCAGGCAGGATACCTGCATGAGGCAAGCCATCACTCCGGAGCAGAGGCTCATCGCCACCCTGCGGTACTTGGCGACGGGGAGAAGCCTGCAGGACTTGAAGTTCTCGACAGGCATCTCCCCCCAGGCTCTGGGAATCATTATCCCAGAGACCTGTTCTGCCATCATCCAGGTCCTGCAGAAGGAGTATATTAAGGTAAGATGTATCCTTTAACATCACATTTTATTGTATTTAATGTTTGATAATATATTGTATTTCTTTCCTCATTCCCTAATTATCACGATTGGAATATGCTGTGAATGTCCCCTTTGTCCTCATTCATGCTGGATTTTTATGTCATTATTTTTGTTGTCCTTCATACATATTTGCCTTCACTTACCTCCCCAGCATGGTCTCCTGGCCCTATATTCACCTCATGTAGTCACTTAACAATGTATTTTGTCAGCTCCATAGTAGTGCTTTACCCCTAACACCCCCTAAAATGTTTTCAAATGTGATTTGTGCTTTAAATTCAGGCAGAGTGCCAGAGGCTTTTTTGGGAGGTTCCCCAAATCATTTTTAACCCTCCCTCCCCCCAACTGCTAAGTCAGCTGATACCAATTCTCTATCTATCCTCAATCATCTATCTGCTGACTTTGCCAAACCCATACACACTATACCCATCTCTTTTGTGGTCAGATTTATGGATGAATTCCATCTTTGGTGACATTTACTGCTTGTGTTTTTTTTAACTGAACCTGACAGAAATGTGACGAGTCCTGAAAATGGCATGATTGTGTAACATTACAAAGCATTGTTGGGTGTTGTTTACTAAAGGCAAAGACACTTTGCACTACAAGTGCACTTGAAACTGCACTTGTAGTGCAAAGTGGATTTGCTCTTAGGAAATAACACCCATTGTCACAGAAAACACTAATTAGAGCACCACAAAAGTGTTGTAGCGTTGAAACAATAATCCACACATTCTTGATTATCAATCTTTTTAATACTAGCACAATCACATGTGCATTTAGAAAAGGTTTTTAAAACAAACCAACATGTTTGTTGTATAACAATTTTTGGGGTCACATTAGAAAAAGTAGAAATGTCCATTTAAGATAAAACAGGCATGTTTAAAACCAACAAGAAAGACACAAATCTTGAACTTACAAAGTTCACATTTGGTAGAACTTGAAGCCAATATCAGACATGAGTATTTACAAACTGTGTTTGATATTGCGTTCAGATGGGGTGAAGTCACCCCAGGAAAAGTCAAATTTTGAAGATGCACACAAATTTATGAATGTCAACATGTGCTACCTGCCATCACGGGGGATCAAAGGACGTGTTTTGGGGGTGCAAACCCTTCCTCACAGCTACTTTATTATTGAGGAAGGGGTTGCACCCCCAAAACGCGTCCATTGATCTCCTGTGATGGCAGATAGCACATGTTGGCACACTGTGTGCCTCTTCAAAATTTGGCTTTTCTCAAATTTGTCAAAAAATGTCAAAAATTTGTAGCACACAAAAAAACAAAGGGATTTGGAGGGGTTTTAAACTCTCCCTAAAACATCAGTGATGTTCTTCATTTTTTGAAGAACATCATTGATGTTTTTCTTGATGTTTTCCAAGTCCCTATTACACCCCATGATCTCTCCGATTAGGATCTGTGCACTTTCTGAGGTGAAAGGATCTGGATCCACAACATCACGATCACCTAAAAAGATAGAAACCAAAAAACACACCATGTATTATAAAACTGCCGGCATCCATCTCTTACCTGAGCCTGTGGTCGCAGACACCTACCTGTTGTGGTGCCAATTTCCACCACGTCTTCCTCCTCCTGCTCTGCTTGTCTTGGGTGGATTTCCCCTTCTTCCAGAGGTGGGGGGTCTGTGGTCTTCTCGGATGAGGGGTGTCCTCTGAGTCTTTTCTCCCCTATGTAAAAAAATAGGTATAATTAGCACACAGATATTTGATGGCAGAACTATAAATATGAAACATTGCTTGGAAGTGGGGTACAATTGTCTATATTGGCAGAGTTCCAAGATGTAGAATTTTTTGTGTCCTTTGTCAAGCTTCAGTACTTTACCTGTTTTGTACAAGCTTCACAGATGGAGACACCCCTATAGTATACACTGGAGCACCTGTGTGGGCCCCCTAATAAAAAGGGTGTTCTTGTGTCCCACACTAGTGCTCCAGCGTCCAGATGTGTAACCAGCTGCTGAGTGTCCTCTCCTTACACAGAATCTAGTTTGCATTTCATCCTAGTAACAAACCCATCTACACAACCAAATTTCAGACAAGTAGGCCCTAAAAAATGTGGGCAAATGCATATGGCCAAAACAATGGTGTTTTCTAGGCCGAACAAACAATGTTTTATACGAACGAATAATGTGCCCATGAACATGAAAGTTGCCTTTTGAAACTGGATAACAATTAAGAAAAGCACATGGAGCAGCACGAATGTAATAAACATAAAGAATAGGAACACAGGACAACTACTTACTTTTTTGCAGCACTCTGCGGATCTTTCGGTACTGCTCTTGCTCTCTTAATTTTAGGTCCGACCACTGCTTCCTGAGCTGATCTTTCGATGGTCATACCCCGAAATTCCGGTGCAGACTCTTGACCACTTTCGCCATGATCTTGGCCTTTCTGACATTGGGGTTGGGGTAAGGTCCATACTTCCCGTCATAGTCGGCCTTCTTCAGGATGTTGACCATCTCCAACATCTCCCCAAAGGACATATTAGATGCCTCAAATCTTCTCCTTCTGGATCCAGACGTTTCAGGCTCTGGGCTTACCTCCTCCTCCTCCTCCTCATTGCTGTAATTAGCACGCACCTGCTGTGTCTCTGCCATATGCTCTTCCCCCACTGCGCCGAACGAAAAGGGGCGGGGAATAGACTAGAAAGAACGTCAGGGGTGGGCGGAGTTACACGCATGCGCAGTGTGTATAAAGCGTAACACGCGTGTGTAGTACGTACGTCCTGTGAGCGGAGGAAGGAGTATCGGAGGCACCGATCGTGATAACGAAGGTAAGAGCAAAACTTGGGCCTATACTGCTTCTAGATTGAGGCCTATATTTTAACAAGATTAGGAGAGTTTTGCCTGACATTAGGGTTTGTCTTGTGTTGTGTCTGGCAGATAAAATGGATGGCTTCAATGACCACAACTTCCTCCCCCTGTTCATAGACAAGTACAGGGAGCTGCCCTGTCTGTGGCAGGTGAAACATCCACATTACAATAATAAACAAAAGAGGCAGACAGCGCTGGAGAAACTGCTGGAGTTGGTGAAGGCGGTGGTCCCCACAGCAAACATCCCCTATTTAAAAGCCAAAATTGGTGGCCTGAGGAGCACTTATCCAAGGGAGCGCAAGAAGGATTCCCAGAGAACCGGAGCTGGAGCAGATGACGTTTATGTCCCCAGGCTGTGGTACTATGAGAGACTGCGATTTCTGTCAGACCAGACTGGAGTCAGGGAATCCCTCTCAACCCTTCCTTCCACTCTTCCTTCCACCCCAGCTGAGGCTTCCGATGTCCAACCTGGGACTTCCAGCCAGGAAGAAGTGGAGGAGCCCAGATGGAGTCAGGTATAGAGTTCTTCTACAGATTTCTGGTCAATAAATAAATGATGTTTACTAGATGGTATTATTGATCACGAATTGCTGATTTAATACAGTTTTTTACATATCAATAGACAGTAGTGGGCAAAAATAATTGGAACAAGAATGAAAAATGCTGGGCTCAGAAGGATAGTCTGTTATATTTGTTAACATTCAATTTGCAACAGTAATGAGGTGAAAATTGTGTGTGACTGATGAAGAAAAAACTAAAACTATGTCCCTTTTTCATACACAGGAAGACCTCAGCCAGGACGAGGCTCTGGAATGTGGCACACAGGAGGAGGCTGTGGAATGTGGCAGCCAGGAGGAGGCGGGGGTTAGTGGCAGCCAGGAGGAGGCGGGGCTAAGTGGCAGCCAGGAGAAGCCTGGGACCAGTAGGAGCCTGACAGAATCGCAGGTTCCTCCCTTCCGCCTTCCAAACAAAAGACCCAGGGAGGGGAGTCACGTGCAGGATTCAGCTCTCAGGCTTATTCAGGAGGCTTCTGCATCCCTCAGAGCCTTACCCACTCCTGAAGAGGCCTTTGCCTGCATGGCTGCCACCAAACTGAAGGGCATGCAGGAGGGTCAATGCCTCATGTGTGAGAAACTTCTTTATAAAGTCCTAACTAAGGGGGTGAGTGGCGAAATCACACTCAATACCAACGTGATTGAGTTGGACCATCCTCCTCCTCCTCCTCCTCCTGCCACAACTACACCACCACAGCCACAGTGTGGAAGGAAGCGTGGAAGGAAAACCAGAGAGTGATGGCCCTGGGTTCAGTCTGGTCTGACAAAAGATGCAGGCTCTTGTATGACCACAGCCTGGGGACACAGATGTCATCTGCTGCTTTCAGGATCTCTGGGACTTCTGGACCAGACTGCATTCCCTTAGATATGGACTCCTCAGGCTGCCAATTTTGCTGGAAAATAATTGATGTGTGCCCTGGGGGCCAAAGGCTTCGCCAATTTCTGCTGTTTCTCCAGCGTTGCCTCCCTCTTTGTTTGGTTCTGATCCCTTAATAAAGGAACTTTTGGTTCAATTATACTCACCTATGTGTGTTTTCCTTCAAAAGGACAGTTTGTTTGTGAGGAGGCAGGTACATTTGTAAACCACAATGTGAAATTAACAAGGGACACCAACACCAAGCAACCTCCTTGAGATTAAATAATACAAGATAATAATGGTGTTGTGGTAACTTGACACACAAAACACGCACAAAAATATTATGGAGTAACACCCAAAAAAACTAAAAAAATACATCAGCCTGGAAAAAAATACAAACACAAAAAAAAATAATCAGCCTTGAAAAAAATACAAAACAAAACTAAAAAAAAATCAGCCTTGAAAAAAATACAAAACAAAAATAAAACAACAAAAAAGAAATTTGGTCAGATGTGACAAATCAAAATATATTGAGGGAATCACGATAAATAATAAAGAAAGAAGTTTGTGAGAAGTCTGTGTGAATATGAGCAGCAAAACTACTTAATTCTTCTCACATTATAAAGAAGAAGAGAGTGCGCTGTATTAAACAATTTAAAACATTGCAGTGTGACAAAAGTGCTGTATCCATTCCGAACGCTAATTTTACCAGACCGAGCTGTTCCGTCTCGGAATTTCTTCTGAACATGCGTGGCACTTTGTGTGTCGGAATTGGCCACACACGGTCGTAATTGACGCGATCGGATTTTGTTGTCAAAAAATTTTACAGCCTGCTCTCAAACTTTGTGTGTCGGAAAATGTCCGATGGAGCCCACACATGGTCAGAATTTCTGACAACACGCTCTGATCGCACATTTTCTATCAGAAAATCCGACCGTGTGTACGGGGCATAACAGTAACACACTAACACAAAAAACTGTCAGCTTCGGTCAGGAGCCACTGTACTAACCATGCAAAGTTAGTCCAGCAATCTCCTCTGCTGAGCTGTTGTGTTCTGACAGGGAGATGGCCCCCCACTAGAACACTCCGATCAGTGATCTCTGCCATTGGCTGAGAGCGCTGATCGGGAGTTGGTCAGCTGTTGGTTTTGCAAGCATGCACGTCTGAAAGAAGCCGCCCGAGACTTCTGTTGGACAGACCGACATACACACGGGCAGAATGTTGGCTGTTTTTTTTTTTTTTTTTGAACCGGCAAATGTCTCCCAACATTCTGTCCATGTGTATGGGGCTTTAGACTGTGAAGGACCATGACCAGAACAGTCAAAGCTTCTGTTTCAACGTTTTTTGCACTATATATCTGTAATGCCCCGTACACACGGTCGGACTTTGTTCGGACATTCCGACAACAAAATCCTCGGATTTTTTCCCGACGGATGTTGGCTCAAACTTGTTTTGCCTACACATGGTCGCACAAAGTTGTCGGAATTTCCGATCGCCAACAACGCGGTGACGTACACCACGTACGACGAGACTAGAAAAGGCCGGTTCAGAACCAAGCGCGGCACCCTTTGGGCTCCTTTTGCTAATCTCGTGTTAGTAAAAGTTTGGTGAGAGACGATTCGCGCTTTTTCAGACTCGTGGCTTTCAGATCGTTTTCTGCCGTTCAGTTTGTGCTTGTGGGTTTGTATCTGCTCTTCAGTGCGTGCAGCAAGTTCCGCGTGACTTTAGGTAGTCATTGTATTCTTGTTCGTTCGTTACTGGTTTTCAGGTCGCTCTTCACAGGCCTTGCTGTTCTTCAGTGCGTTCTGTTACTTCGTTCTGAGCAGCCGACCGTTTTCTAGCCATGTTTCGTATGCGTACTCCTCGTAAAGTTTGTGCTGTGCGGGGGCTTGGTGTTGGGGTCCTGACCTTGACACAAGTCCAGTCCATGAACAGGGTGGGGAGGAGTTCATGGACCAAGAATTGGTTGCTTCAGCGTGACCAGTTCTGTCATATGCCTTTGCTCCGTGAGATCCGTGAGAATAATCCTGATGATTTCAGGAACTTTCTCAGGATGACGGACCCCGTATTTCACCGTTTGTTGGCTTCGCTGACCCCTTATATTAGCAGGCAGGATACCTGCATGAGGCAAGCCATCACTCCGGAGCAGAGGTTGGTCGCTACCTTGCGGTATTTGGCCACAGGGAGAAGTCTGCAGGACTTGAAGTTCTCGACAGGCATCTCCCCCCAGGCTCTGGGGATCATTATCCCAGAGACCTGTTCTGCCATCATCCAGGTCCTGCAGAAGGAGTATATGAAGGTAAGATTTTTATCCTTTTATATCACATTTTATTGTATTTAATGTTGGATAATATATTGTATTTCTTTCCTCATTCCCTAATTACCATGATTGGAATATGCTGTCAATGTCCCCTTTGTTCTCATGCATGCAGGATTTTTATGTAATTATTATTTTATGTCCTTCATACATATTTGCCCTTCAATAACCTCTCCAGCATGGTGTCTCCTGCCCTATATTCACCTCTTGTAGTCACTTAACAATGTATTTTATCAGCTCCATAGTAGTGCTTTACCCCAAACACCCCCTAAAATGTTTGGAAATGTTATTTTTGATTTAAATTCAGGCAGAGTGCCAGAGGCTTTTTTTTGTGGTGTCCCCAAATTTTTAGTAACCCTCCCTCCCCCAACTGCTAAGTCAGCTGATCCCAATTCTCTATCCTCAATCATCTATCTGCTGACTTTGCCAAACCCATACACACTATACCCATCTCTTTACTGGTCAGATTTATGGATGAATTCCCCAAAGCATGTAGTGCAAGGGCCTGCCTGTATACTTTCCAATGGTACTGTTTAAAGTTTTTGTATCCTATTATTATCTTGATAGGTAATAGCAGAATGTCCAAATGTCCTGAAATGTGTACAGTGTGTATTTATATCTTTGTATTATGACACTTCTTACCTGTCCAGTGGGCTGCCAATAGTGTAACTAAGGAGGGGCTGTTCCAAGTAATACCCTGTATTTAGGCATTCATCTCTTAATGAAGTGAAGAGGGTTACCTGTCCAAGAGTTCCCCCCCCCTATAATGTTAGAAATGGCCCATGAGAGGGGGGGAGGGGGAATATGATAGGTGTACCTTATACTTTGGCCTTGTTAAATTCCCCTTATTAAATGCTATCTGGAGGTTGCCCCATAATGTTTGTGTATAATCTGCTTGCCAGGTTTCTGTGAAAAAATAGTAATGTTTATTGTTTTTTCCTCAACAGTTTCCTTCCACGCCACAGGAATGGCAGACTGTGGCCTCCCACTTTGCCCAGCGGTGGGACTTTCCTAACTGCGGAGGGGCAATTGATGGGAAACACGTCCACATCGTCCCACCACCCAACTCTGGGTCGTACTATTTCAACTATAAGGGGTTCAATAGTATAGTGATGTTGGACGTGGTGTCGGCTAATTACGACTTCTTGTATGTGGACGTGGGGAAGAATGGCCGGATGTCCAATGGTGGAGTGATCACCCAGACGGAGTTCTACAGGCGTCTCCAGAATGGCAGCTTGGACTTGCCACCTCCAGAGGACAATGTTGAAGGTCTCCCATTTGTGTTCGTCGCTGATGAAGCGTTTGCGCTGGGGGACCACCTGATGCGGCCATTCCCGATGAGGACCCTCACCCCGGAACAGAGGGTTTTTAATTACCGGCTGGCCAGAGCCCGAAGAGTGGTGGAGAACACATTTGGAATCCTGGCCAGCCGGTTCCGATTATTTATGACACCCATCCATATGGCGGAGTATAAACTGAACCATATTATACTTTCCTGCTGTGTTCTCCATAATTTTCTACAAAAACATTCAGCCAACTATGCTGGCTCAGTTGGGCCTGAGGCCGGAATCCCAAATACATCCACAATGACGGCACTTGAAAGCGGCCGTCCTGGCTTGCCCTCCCTGAATGCCCGTGATGTCTGGTTACGATACCTGGAGTTCTTTTCGGGTAGGGGGGCTATCAATATGCCAGACAATATGTGACACCTTTTTCAAATAAAAAACAACCCAAAGAAATTATTGGTGGACATTTACTGCTTGTGTTTGTTTTAGCTGACCCTGACAGAAATGTGTTGAGTGCAGAAAATGTTGTGATTGTGTAACCTTATAGAAAACAGTGTTGGCTGATACTTCCTAAATGCAAAAACACATTTCACTACAAGTGCACTTGCAACTGCACTGAACCTGCACTTGTAGTGCAAAGAGGATTTGCCCTTAGGAAATAACCCCCATTTGTGCATAAAACAACAATTACATCACCCCAAAAGTGTTGTAGTGTTGAGACAATAATCCACACATTCTTGAGTAAGGCACTTTTTTATACCTGCACAATCACATGCGCATTTACCAAAGGTTTTTAAAACAAACCAACATGTTTGTTGTATAACAATGTTTGCAGTAGCATTATCAAAAATCGAAATCCAGATAAAACAGGCCTGTGTAAAACCAACAAGAAAGCCAAAAAACTTGAACTTACAAAGTTCACATATGGCAAAGCCTGAAGGCTAGATCAGACATCAGTATTTAGGAACTGGGTTTGATCTAGCGTTCAGATGGGGGGAAATCACCCCTTGAAAATGACAAATTTGGAAGATGCACACCAATTTACGAATGTCAACATGTGCTATCTGCCATCAGGGGGGATCAAGGGACGTGTTTTGGGGGAGCAAGCCTTTCCTCAATGCGACTTTATAATTGAGGAAGGTGTTGCACCCCCAAAACGCGTCCATTGATCTCCCGTGATGGCAGATAGCACATGTTGGCACACTGTGTGCATCCTCCAAATTTGGCTTTTCTAAACATTTTAAAAAATTTTGAAAGATTGGACCACATTAATAAAACAGGTGATTTTGTGGGGTTTAAATTCACCCCAAAACATCAATGATGTTATTATTTTTTTAATAACATCATTGATTTGGTTCTGGATGTTATGCAATTGGAGATTACACCCCATGATCTCCCCGATAAGTATCTGGGCACTTTCTGAAGTAAAGCGTTCAGGATCCCTCACATCACGATCACCTAAAAAGAGATAAAGAACAAAAAAACAGGTCTCAAAAATCTGCCACCATCCATCTCTTTTACCTGAGCCTGTGGTCGCAGACACTCACCTGTTGTGGTGCCAATCTCCACCACGTCTTCTTCTTCCTCCTGCTCTTCTTCTTCATTTGGGGGTATTTCACCTTCTTCCATAGGTGGGGGGTCTGTGGTCTCCTCGGATGAGGGCTGTCCTCCGAGTCTTTTCTCCCCTATGTAAAACAAAAATGGTATAATTAGCACACAGATATTTGATGGCAGAACTAGAAATAGGAAACATTGCTCGGAAATGGGGTACAATTGTCTATTTTAGCCGAGTTCCAAGATGTATATTTTTTTTATTGCCCTTTGTCAAGCTGCAATACTTTACATGTTTGGTACAAGCTTCACAGATGGAGACCCCCCTATAGTATACAATGGAGCACCTGTGTGCCCCCCCTAATAAAAATGGTGTTCTTGTGTCCCACACTAGTGCTCCAGTGTCCAGATGTGAAAACAGCTGCTCAGTGTCCTCTCCTTACACACAATCTAGTTGTCATTTCATTCTAGTAACAAACCCATCTACACAAACTAATCTTTGGCATCCAAGTAGGCCCAAAAAAATGTGTGAAAATGCATATGGCCTAAACAATGGTGTTCTAGAGGCCGAAATAAAAATGTTTGATACGAACGAATAATGGGCCCATGAACATTAAAGTTGCCCTTTTAAACGTTACAATTAATAAAAGCATATGGAGCAGAACGAACGTAATAAAGACAGAAAGAATATGAACACAGCACAACTACTTACTTTTTTGCAGCACTCTCCGGATCTTTCGGTACTGCTCTGGCTCTCTCAACTTCAGGTCCGACCACCGCTTCCTGAGCTGATCTTTAGACCTTCGTACCCCGAAATTCCTCTCCAGACTCCGGACCACTTTACCAATGATTTTGGCCTTTCGGATGTTGGGGTAAGGCCCATATTTTCCGTCATAGTCGGACTTCCTCATGATGTGTACCATCTCCAACATCTCCCCAAACAACATATTTGTGGCCTTAAAACGTCTCCTTCTGGATCGGGACGTGCCTGGATCCGGCCTTTCCTCCTCCTCCTCCTCATTGCTACAATTAGCCCGCACCTGCTGTAACTCCGCCATGTGCTCTTCACCCACTGCGCCGAACGAAAAGGGGCGGGGAATACACTAGAAAGAACGTCAGGGGCGGGCGGAGTTACACGCATGCGCAGTGTGTATAAAGCGTAACACGCGTGCGTATTACGTACGATCTGTGAGCGGAGGAAGGAGCATTGGACGCGCCGATCGTAAGAACGAAGGTAAGAGACAAACTTGTGCCTATACAGCTTCTAGATTGAGGCCTATATTGTAACAAGATTAGGAGAGTTTGGTGTGACATTAGGCTTTGTCTTGTGTTGTGTCTTGCAGTGAACATGGATATCTTAATGAGAGATACTGACTTCATGTCACTATTCATTGATATGCTAAGGGAGCTGCCATGTCTGTGGGAGATTACCCACCCCCATTTCAAGAACCAAGCAAAGAGGAAGGCAGCACTGGAGCAATTGTGTGAAATTGTGAAGCAGGTGATCCCCACGGCAGACATCACCTATTTAAAGATCTTCATTGGTGGCCTGAGGAGCACATATCTGAGGGAGCGCAATAAAGTCCTGGATTCACAGAGATCCGGAGCAGCAGGTGACATCTATGTCCCCAGGATGTTGTACTATGACAGGCTGCACTTTCTGGCAGGCCAGACTGAACCCAGGCCATCCCTCTCCAGTCTTCCTTCCACGCTTCCTTCCCCCCTGGCTGAGGCTTCTGACGCCCAACCTGGGCCTTCCAGGCCACATGTGGAGGAGCCCAGCTTGAGCCAGGTATAGCATTCCTCGAAATATTGCTGGTTGTCCAATCAATGATGTTAACTAGATGTTAGTTGGGAGTACTAATTTAGGATTGTGATTGATGATGCAAAAACTAAAACCATGTCCCTTTTTCATACACAGGGAAGTCTCAGCCAGGAGGTGGCCGGGCCGAGCCGGCTGGCTGATATCAAGGTCCCTCCCCTACACCTGAAAACAGAAAGTGGCAGTAGGAGGAGTGACCTAGAGGAGGCGGCTATCAGATTCTTTTGGAGGGCTACAGAGGTCCTGGGAGCACCACAGACCAGGCAGGACAACATTGCTGCCTTCATAGCATATAAAATGCAGAGGATGGAGGAGGGCCAAAAAGCCTTGTGTCAGGCCCTCATATCACAGGCTCTGGAGAAAGGTGTGAGGGGCCAAATTACACCTTACACACAGCTTTGGGATGGTCCTCCTCCTCCTCCTGCAGGTCCTCCTCCTCCCTCTCCTCCAGGTCCTCCCAGTCCTCCTCCAGGTCCCCCCAGTCCTCCTCCTCCTCCTCCTCCTCCAGGTTCTACTCCTCCTCCTGCCACATCTCCACCTGCACAGTCACAGCCCGGAAGGAAGCGTGAAAGGAAGACCAGAGAGTGATTGCCCTGGATCCAGTCTGGTCGGCCAAAAGATGCAGCCTCTTGTGGTACCACAGCCTGGGGACACAGATGTCATCTGCTGCTATCCAAGTCTCTGTGAATCCCGGACCAGACTGCCCTCCCTTACATATGGACTCCTCAGGCCACCAATTTTGAGGTTTAAGAATTGATGTCTGCCGTGGGGGTCCCAGGCTTCGCTAATTTCTCATGTTGATCCAGTGTTGCCTTCCTCTTTGTTTGGTTCTGATCCCTTAATAAAGGATTTTTGTTTTGAATTATACTCTCCTATGTGTTTTACTTCAAAAATGACAGTTGGTTTGTGAGGATTCAGGTACATTTCAAATATACAATGTGAAATGAACAAGGGACACCAACAACAAACAATCTCCTGGAGATTAAATAATAAAAGATATCAATGGTGTTGGGGTAACTTGACACACAAAACACACACAAAAATATTCGGGAGTAAAAATAAAAATAACATTGAACAAAGATCAGCCTTGGAAAAAATCCAAACATTTAAAAAAAAAAAGGCTTAAAAACCAAAAAAAAAAAACCTAAAAAATATAAAACTGTCAGATGTGACAACTAATAACAATATATTGAGGGAATCCCACTAAAAAAACACAAATAAAAGTTTGTGAGAAGTCTGTGTGAATATGAGCAGCAAAACTACTTAATTCTTGTCACATTATAAAGAAGAAGAGAGTGCGCTGTATTAAACCATTTTTTACATTGCAGCGTGACGAAAGTGCTGTATCCATTGCGAACGCTAAGTTTACCAGAACGAGCTGTCCCGTGTCGGAATTTCTTCTGAGCATGCGTGGCACTTTGTGCGTCGGAACAGGCCACACACGGTCGGAATTGACGCGATCGGATTTTGTTGTCGGAAAATTTTATCTCCTGCTGTCCAACTTTGTGTGTCAGAAAATCCGATAGAAAATGTCCGATGGCACCCACACACGGTCGGAATTTCCGACAACACGCTCCGATCGGACATTGTCCATCGGAAAATCCGACCGTGTGTACGGGGCATAAGTGTAACTGCAGGAAAAAAAAAACTTTTCAATTAGTTTCTACAGCTTTCCTATAAATTAAATCAAAAGTCAAAATGTCTTTTGAAACTACCTTTATATGAATGTTTTATCCTAAAAGCACCCTAATTCAGTAGGTTTCCACAATGACTTTTGGAAGAGCCTCGAGTCACATGTTTCTGTACTGCAACTTTAGATTACAAATCTGTTTTAAGGCTGCTTTCGGATAACACACAGTGCAGTTCAATCCACGGGTTTTTTTAAATAATCAGGGACATGCATATGCCAACTGCCCATAGTAAATATACGTCATTACTTTGACGTTAAATACCAGTGTTAAGGCAGCAGCTAGCTGCCATAACCCCTGTATTATTTTTTACTGTGGGCGATTTGTCGTCAAATAAAAAAATTAAAGTGGTCTTGCGGATACACTGCGGGATCACTTTTAGAGGCAGAGGGAGAGGTGTTTTCAAGCTTAAATTTTTTTTTTTTTAAAGTCAAAATGTCTTTTTGACCCCAGATCTCTCAATAGAAAGGACCTGGCATGCTGTAAATTTTACATTCCTTGTAACAGGAATAAAAGTGATCAAAAAAATTAATAAATAAATGGATAGTAAAAACATAAAGAATAAAAAGTAAAATAAATAGGAAAAAAAAATTAAAGCGCCCCATCCCTCCGTGCTCACTCGTAAGTCGCGCCCACATATGTAAACGATGTTCAACCCACACATGTCAGGTATTGCCACGATCGTTAGAGCGAGAGCAATAATTCTAGTGCAAGACCTCCTCTAAACAGCTAACCTGTAAAAAAAAAAAAAAAAAAAATTATTACAGTGTATTTTTTCCCAAACAATTGCTTTTAAAAGACCGCTGCACAAATACAGTGTGACACAAAATATTGCAATGATTGCCATTTTATTCTCTAGGGTCTGTATATATATATATATATATATATATATATATACAGTATATATATATGTATAATGTGTGGGCATTCTAAGTAATTTTCTAGCAAAAAATACAAATTTAAACTTGTAAACAAAAAGTTACAGAAAAGGCAGCAAGTGGTTATAATGGACATCAATTGGATATGCTTAATTACAAATATACACCGATCAGCCATCATTTTAAGACTACTGACAGGTTAAAGTGGTTCTAAAGTCTAATGCCGCGTACACACAATCGGAAATTCGGCCAGCAAAAGACCGATGAGAGCTTTTGGTCGGAAAATGCGACCGTGTGTATGCTCCATTGGACTTTTGCTGGAATTCCCGCCAGTAAAAGACTGAGAGCAGGTTCTCAATTTTTCGGTCGGAAAAAGTTCCTATCTGTGATCGTCTGTACAAATTCCGACGTGCCAAAATTCCTACGCATGCTCGGAAACAATTCAGCACATGCTCGGAAGCATTGAACTTCATTTTCTCGGCTCGTCGTAGTGTTGTACGTCACCGTGTTCTTGAAGATCGAAAGTTCAGAGAACTTTTGTGTGACCGTGTGTATGCAAGGCAAGCTTGAGCAGAATTACGTTGGAAAAACCATCCAAGTACACACAACGGAAAATCCGCTCGTGTGTACGCGGCATTAAGGTTTTTGACCTTTTGGTTTTTTTGCATAAGGTAAAAATTCTTCTGTGTCACAGGATCCTCCCTTACTCCCCTTATACTTACCTGAGCTCATTCTCAAATGTGTATGAGAGCTCTCTCTTCTCCCTCCTTCCCTACAGGGCAGATTGATAGCAGCCGGAGCCATTGTCACATTGATTATCTTGTTACAATGGCATTTCAAATTTGGTGGGATATAATAGGCAGCAAGTAAACAAGTTATCCCTGAAACTGATGTATTAAAAGCAGAAAAAATGGGCATCTCAGTTTGTTGTGTATGGGGCTGCTTAGCCACAGACTGGTCAGGGTGCCCTTGATGACCCTTTTCCATAGCCAAAAGTGCCTACAATGGGCATGTGAGCATCAGAGCTGGACCACAGAGCAACGGAAGATGGAGGTCTGGTCTAATAAATCACGTATTTTTTTACATCATGTGGATGGTTTTGTGCGTCACATATTTGGGTATGAGATGGCACCAGGATGAAGTATGTGAAGAAGGCAAACTGGCAGAGGCAGTGTGATTCTTTTTACAATGTTCTGCAGGGAACCTGCCAATAATGTGGATGTTCTTTGACACATACCACCTACCTAAACATTGTTGCTGACCAAGTGCACCCCTTCATGGAAACAGTATTCGCTGATGGCAGCAGCTTCTTTCAGCAGAGTAATGTGCCCTGCCACATTGCAAAAATGGTTCCAGAATAGTTTGAAGAACACATCAATGAATCTGAAGTGTTGACTTGGCCTTCAAATTTTGCAGATCTTAATCCAATCAAGCATCTGTGGGATGTGCTGGAAAAACAAGTAAAATCCATGGAGGCCCTACATCGGAACTCTCAGGACTTAAAGGATCTGCTCCTGACAGCTTGGTGCCAGATACCACAGCATACTTTTATAGGTTTTAGAGGTATAGTGCCATTCATACCTCAATGGGTCAGGCCTGTATTGCAGCAAAAGGGGTTGTTTGGGCAGCAAAAGGGGGGACAACTTATTCATTGTTAGGTGGGTGGCCATAAAAATATGGCTGATCGGTGTATATATTAAGATATTACCCACCTCTGGAATTTCCCTGTCAGTTTGCTCTACCATAGAAGCTCCTTAGCCTACATTAGCCATTTCGTTTTGCTTTCTATTTTTGCAAAGCAATTTAGCAATTATACGTGTTCTATTTTAAAAATGTACTGTATAGTACTGTATGAGTAAATCTATTTGCACTCTTTAGTGTGAGGCAGGCATTTGCATTCTGATGCTCTCGAGGTGTAGTGGAACTATATATCGCAATACCCACTCAAAGGATAAAAAGGATTCACAAAATGTAAAGAAGAAGATACTGAAACAACTATAGAGCTATGTCTTATAACAACCAATCATGTGGCTTGCTGCATTTAAAAGATGAAATGTTAATTGTTGTTATTGACAATAAACGATTTGCTCCAATTTCCTTTAAATTACGTGCAGTGTTGTAGCCTGGAATTCACTATTAGAAATTAGGTGAACAAAGAGTTCAACCAATGACCAACTGAGCTCATGTTGTCTTAGGCCCCTTTCACACTGAGGCGTTTTTCAGTCATTTTAGCACTAAAATTACCACCTAAATACCGCATGAAAAACGCCCCCCATGTATCTGAGTGTAACCTTTCATACAGAGGCGTTGCGCTGGCTGTGCGTTGGAAAAAATCCTGCAAACAGCTTTTTTGGAGCATCTTTGGGGCACATAAAATAGCGCTGTAAAAACGTCTATCCCAATTGAAATGAATAGGAAACGCTGTAATACCGCTTTAAAACCGCCCAGAAGCTGTGGGGAAGGTCACATGACCGCAGTAAAGTGGAGGTTGCTGGGATACCAGGAAATCCTGTTGAAAAGGGGAGAGGAGACCAGACAGAGCAATACAGATTATCATGGAGGAGGAATCTGTAGAGATGCAGCCTACAGCTGCAGAAGTCATGGCAGAAAGACCCTCTGGCAGTGGAGATCCAGAGGAATTCATTGACACAATGCGGAGGCACCCAGAACTTTGGGACAAAAAACATAACTGGTACTCCAACCACTTGAAGAAAAGTGCTGGATGGAATGCTGTTGCTGACCTACATATAGAAAACTGGAATTCACTATCAAGAAACCAAAAAGCTGAGAAATGTAAGTTGAAATCCCAATCTAGTTCCTATTCCCAATGCCGGTATTCTTTACCCTATTCCATGTCTCTGTAGTCCCTAACCCCCAATCCTAACCCTAATCCCACTCCTCCTAGTCCCAAACTCCTAACCCTTATCCCACCCCTCATAGTCCCTAACCCCCAATCCTAGCCCTAATCCCACCCCTCCTAGTCCCAAACACCTACCTAATCCCATCATTGTACATGTGACTTTAATCCATTTATGAAATATGATTCGTAACTTTATTATGTAATGTAGTAATTTAATATAATTGACTCACTAAACATATTAACAAGTGAATTTATTATAAAATGTAACAGAAGCGAATAGATACATGGCTTTAATAAACATACATCAAACTATTCAAAGGAAGTATTTAGTCCGAAATACAATAAAGATTATAAATTGAAGGTTTAGATCATGTTTTCTTGCCAAATCAGTGCACCAGCCGGACTCATAAAATAGTCTGCAAAGGCATCTCTAATTGTGAATCCTACTATTGGTCCATGTACATGCAGAAAATCGGCAGGTTCAATATTGTGTGACAGAGTATCCTCAAAATTTACTCCATCTCTATCTCTCACCACATTATGTAATATACACGCAGCCTTAATTACCTTACATGCGTTTTCAACATTAAGGTTTATTGGTTTTCGAAAAATTTGCCACTTGCTCGCCAGTATACCGAAAGCGCATTCTACAAGTCTACATGCCCGACACAGCCTGTAATTAAAGATCCTCTTTCGTGTATCTAGATTTCTCAGCGAATAAGGTTTCATGAGATGTTCGTGAATAGCAAAAGCATCGTCGGCTACAAACACAAATGGCATTTCGGGTCCCTCTGTTCCGGGCAGTAGTTGACATTATGAAAGTGATTAAATCTTACCAACAAAAATCTAATTCTCAAAGTGTACACGCCCAAACCTCAGAAAACCCAAACCCACAACAATATGTTCGTTATGGGAATCCATGGGAAGAATCATCTTATCGTGCCCCTTCTTATAATTTTCCATGTGGACCAAACATTATGTCCATGACCCCCCAATTTAATGAAAGGTTCCATGCAGGCCAATACGATATGCCCCCTAATTATTATCCCCCAATTCAAGCTCCTCCTCCTCCCCCTCCTCCTACTCCTCCTAACACCGCTAGAGAGGATTCGCACCCTCACCCCTCATTTTATCAAGATCTGTAATTATGAAATAGTTACATACTTTGAGTTTGCAGATAACGCTTGAATTAGGCCCCTTTCACACGTGCGGACCGTATGTCCGTATTTCATCCATCCGTTTTCGGATGAAATACGGACATACATGCATCCCTATTGGATAGCGAGTGTCAGCGAATGAACATCCGCTGACACCCGATATCATCCGTCCCCGCTCTCGTCCGATTCTGCAGACGGCGGAAAATCCTATTTTTCTATCCGTCTGCAGAGCGGATCGGATGAACACAGACAGACGGTCCGTGCTCATCCGATCCCCCATCGGGGAAAGCGGAGATCTGACAGGGCGGTCCCTGCACAGTGTGCAGGTCCCGCCCTGTCATCTCCCAGCTCAGCTGGGAAAAACGGAGAGATCCCAGCTGAGCAGCGGATGTTCACGGGTCGGATAAACACGGATACGTCCCATGTGAAAGGGGCCTTACAAGTGTTAGTAAACCTTCATGTCATATGTTTTTCATGTTTATTGATTATTTTCAATCAAAGTTTTTATAATTCAGCTATTTGGATATATTAGGTCCCTTTCACATTTACGGACCATATGTCCGTATTTAATCCATCCGTTTTCAGATGAAATATGGACATACATGCATCCATATGCAGTGGATGAGTGGATAAAGGTCCGCTGACACCTGATATCATCCGTCCCCGCTCTCGTCCGATTCTGCAGATGGCGGAAAATCCTATTTTTCTATCCGTCTGCAGAGCGGATCGGATGAACACAGACAGACGATCCGTGCTCATCCGATCCCCCATCGGGGAGAGCGGAGATCTGACAGGGCGGTCCCTACACAAACCCTGTCATCTGCCGGCTCAGCTGAGAAAAACGGAGAGATCCCCGCTGAGCAGCGGATGTTCACGGGTCGGATCAACACTCATATAGTAAAGATGATAATTTATTATTATATAGATTTCTATATTCTTGAAAATATTATTACAGTATTATATTTTATGCATATGCTGTGCAATTTGAAAAAATAAATGTTAGTTTTTTCAAACTAAAAATTGTAGTATGTTTATGGTTTATGAATAAATGCATGGAATCATAACATAGCTTACCTCAGCGTTATAAGTAAGCATTCACATGGTGATATTGCATCTCTGCAATTAGTATCCCGTCTCAACAACACAGGTGTCAGCAAATCAAGAAGAAAGTCAAATCTATGGAAAGAAACAGATTTGTTGTTAAAAACCACAGCTAGTAAGAGTTTGTGACATTGTTTTTTTGGGGTTTGGGACATTGGAAGGGTGGGATTAGGGTTAGGGTTTAGAGTTTAGGACTAGGAGGGGTGGGATTAGGGTTGGGAGTTTGGGACTAGGAGGGGTGGGATTAGGGTTAGGGTTAGGAGTTTGGGACTAGGAGGGGTGGGATTAGGGTTAGGAGTTTGGGACTTGGAGGGGTGGGATTAGGGTTAAGGTTAGGAGTTTGGGAATAGGAGGGGGTGGGATTAGGGTTAGGATTGGGGGTTAGGGACTAGGAGGGGTGGGATTAGGGTTAGGATTAGGAGTTTGGGACTAGGAGGGGTGGGATTAGGGTTAAGGTTAGGAGTTTTGGACTAGGAGGGGTGGGATTAGGGTTAGGAGTTTGGGACTAGGAGGGGTGGGATTAGGGTTAGGGTTGGGAGTTTGGTACTAGGAGGGGTGGGATTAGGATTAGGGTTAGGAGTTTGGGACTAGGAAGGGTGGGATTAGGGTTAGGGTCAGGAGTTTGGAACTAGGAGGGGTGGGATTAGGGTTAAGGTTAGGAGTTTGGGACTAGGAGGGGTGGGATTAGGGTTAGGGTTAGGAGTTTGGGACTAGGAGGGGTGGGATTAGGGTTAGGGTTAGGAGTTTGGGACTAGGAGGGGTGGGATTAGGGTTAGGGTTAGGAGTTTGGGACTTGGAGGGGTAGGATTAGGGTTTAGTGAACTAGGATATACTTACATTGCAATGCTCATCCGAGTGTAGTTTCTGAACTTATCAGGGTGCTCTCTCAGGTCACGATAGAGCAGCACAAATTGTCCTCTCTCTGAGTGCATTTGAGTGATGGGATGAACCCAAAAGCGACGTTATGGTCTCTGTTGTTGGAGAATATGTTCCCAAACATGTAGCACAAACAACAACAGCAGCTCATGGAACTCCATCTTCTCCCTGTTCTATTTCTTCTCTGACGAAAAAACAGGAAGTGCACAGGATGTGATGTAAGGGGGACTGGTTGTTTGCTGATGCTAACGCTTAAAAAACACTATAAAAACGCAATTAAAACGCATGGGCGTTAGCGCTATTTTTAACGCCAATGCGGCAAAAATGCGGTAAAAACGCGCTTTTAACGCTCATCGTTTTTACAGCGGTTTTGCAATGCCTCAATGTGAAAGGGGCCTTACTCTTGTGAAAAGGGTGGCCCTGTATGAGCACTGAACTCTGTGAGAGATGGATGATAGTTTCCACTGGATGTAAACCCACATTTACAACCGTCTCAACTCATCCAGCACAAGTGAATGTCAGCATTGTCCAAATCTTGTCCTGTCTTTATTTCATTCACAGTGCATGGTTAATCCTAACATATCAGTCAGGAAAAAAACATGTCCTCTTTCAGTGATGTTATGCTTAATATACCAATTCTTTTATATTGAGTATCATTATAATCTCTCTTACGGTGGTTGTATATGATCGTTTAAGCTCCTCATTAAAGCAAGGCAGTATGTAAACTGTGACGGAGTCTATCATTTGTTGCTGATACTTGTGGGACAAATATCCCCTCTATGTGCATTACATTGTACCACAGAAAACTCGTAGAACATATCTATGGGCTCTGGACCGAGGGTCTGGTAGGACTAAAAGGTGAAAATAGATAGCAAATTGCCTTACAAGCTTGTATATACACTGCAAATTTTTACAATTGGCGTAAACATTTTCTCTTGCTTTTACATCTACCCAGATTACAAATCAGCCATTAATATTTAAGAACATGAATACATAATTAATAAATAGTGGCTCTTTAACGAAGACTGGTTTTAAACAAATTGTGAGCAAAATACAAAAATATTCCTAACATTTTAAAGGTGTGACCTCAGTTTCCATATTCCTAAAAGAACCACCATTAAACATGGTGAAATACTATAAAGTAAGCCAATGACAACAAGGAATAAGTGAACTGCCTTCTATTTTATTTTATAGACCTTGAATTCCCCCCACCTCCATTAAAAAGGATTTTGTGTAAATTTGACTTATTGGATAACTTTATTAACTGTCTGTTATTTTACACTCACTCTATTAATGTGCTCTATATGAGTGCAGTGTACAAAGTTATATATATACATAAACATACAGCATTTCCAGGAATGCTTAACTATTTATATGAAATGGACATTTTAAATAGTGGTAAAAAAAATGTGAGTTTTGGAGCATTTTAAATATGTAAACTGTATTATGGTCATATGAGAAGCTCAGATAGTGTTAGCGTATATGTTTTTGGCCTAATAATGTCTGGCATGCAAACAGTATTCCAGTATAAGAAAATAAAAAACAAATACAAAATTGTATAAGGTATATTATCTAAAGTAAGGCAGTCAAAATTGCAGAACAAAAATTCAGCTACATGCAGTTAAAGTTACATACACATCTTTTTCCTATAAAAGTGAGCTTATCTCCACCCAGCCCCACCATTAGAAGCCTCCTTATTGGGAGAGTTGTATATAGTAGCTGTATAGCCAACATAGGCCATGGTATTTGGAGGATAGGGGAATTTTTTGTTCGGGAGGTACTCTGTGCATTACTTATTACTGACCCCTGAACTCTGTGCATTACTTATGCCTGGCCTCTGAACTCTTACTTACTGTTACCTCTAGCACTCTGTATGTTTATTACGCCTGACCCCTGCACTCTGGTCATCTTAATTAAAAGTGATTATAAAGGTTTTTTTTTGTTTTTTTTTAAATAACAAACATGTCATACTTACCTGCTCTGTGCAAGGGTTCTGCACAGAACATCCCCAATCCTCCTTTTCTGGGGTCCCCTGGTGGCACTCCTGGCTCCTCCTTTTCGGAGAGTGCCCCCACGGAGAGACAATTTTCATGGGGGCAGCTCCTGAGTCCTGCTGCTGCGTCCATTGACACAGACAGCAGGTCTCTGCCCCGTCTCTGGCTCCCGTGTCACTGGATTTAAATGACAGCAGCGGGAGCCTGTTGCTATCAATCTATCCAATGAGGACCCAAGACAGCGGCTGGAGCTGCGGGGCTCCTGCTTGTCGCTGGAACGATCGGGTTCAGGTAAGAAAAAGGGGGGCTGTGAGGGGCAGCTGCAGCACAGAAGGTTTTTCACCTTAATGCATAGAATGCATTAAGGTTAAAAACCCTGAGACTTTAGAACTCCTTTAAGGAAAACGTTTGTGGTTTTGGTCAATGTTTTTTTCTTTAATTACATTTTAGGTTTTTAAATATATTAT
Source organism: Aquarana catesbeiana (assembly GCF_042186555.1). Classification (NCBI taxonomy): domain Eukaryota; kingdom Metazoa; phylum Chordata; class Amphibia; order Anura; family Ranidae; genus Aquarana; species Aquarana catesbeiana. Next base: position 695,776,958 of record NC_133324.1, read on the forward strand.
ATATACTGTAACTATGCTTCTTATCTGTCTAAAATATTTATTTTACAAACAAAATACATGAAATATACTGTGCTTTAATGCTACAGTGCAGAGCATGCTGAAAATTTTAATAAGAAAGCCTAACACTAGCTCTGCACATGTTGAGTGCTTCTTTAGACTGCAGATCTAAGAAGCAATGTCTGCACTAGGAGAGCAGCAGAAGTGTGCGTCCCTCTGAATCATTCAGCTTACTCATTCATTTGTATTTGTTTGTAGTATGAGAATCTGCTATTTGTGTATTTTCAATATCTACTAAACTTGGCCCTGTGCATAACTATGCTGTAATACTTTGTAACGTCTTTCCCCATTTACTCTGCAACATTGAAAGCAGACACAAAACACAAGAAAGATAAGAAAAACATGCAGCACTAACACCAGTGTGCACATGAAGTAACTATAGACTTGATTTGTCCTGTTGTTCAGATGGGTCTGAAGCCAAGCATGGGCATACAAATGTATAGCACAATCAGAACTTATTACACTAGAAAATAAATGACACCATTGTTTAAAACACTAAATTAAATAACAAATCAGTCTTGCTATCAAATACATGAAAGGTGTCCTTGCCTACCTCAACTTCTCTAGCGATTCCAGCTGGCAGTTAAATGTTGAACAGTCAGTTCTTAATACTTTGGGTGGAAGGGTGTTAGCCACATTATGTCAGTGTATTTATATATCAAAGTAGATGAATGCATACTTCCCTGCAATCCCTGTGTGAGCAGTTCAGTTTAATGTTTCTGGCACTACAACTTCCATAAGTGTTTAATATAACTTTGACAGTAGGCAAGCCAGGATGTCGTTTCAGCTATCACTTATTACTGATGCAGAGAGATTTATTGTCTTTTTATGGTAGTGACAGGGGCACAACATTGAATATCGAAGAGATGTTTGTCCTACATCAGGGTAGTTTATCAGCTGCAAATATCAAAATCTTGGTTTCAATCTCCAGAGCTTGGTTGGAATAATGCCCTGTTTTCTTAACGGGTGTAGCACTATGACTTTATGCACTGAAATTAGCAAGTTAAACATTAAAAAGGTTCTGCATTTTCTGTCCATGGTTTTTATAGCCACGACAAAGGGGTGAGATTAAATTGTGCTGAGTCATAACTGGCTCCTGCATGTATGAGTGAAATAGGGTCTCTGTGTTTTTAGTTTTCCATGTATTCATCCCAGTTATCTGTATAACTAGTGATGAATTCAAAGACATTTTGTCTCTTTTCTGGAAACCTTTGATTCACTTTTTTTATTAAAGTCTAACTTCAGCCAAAACTTTTACTTACTTTTTTTTCTTTTGTCTTGAACAAAATGTGGAAGAGTTAACATTTCTTTCAAGTTCCTATTTATTTCTGTCTTTTCCCTGACTTTGTGTCCCTGTGTGCCCATACAAGAAACAAAGGGGTGCAGATGTCGTTATGGCAGGAAGCACAGACAGCAGTAGCAGTATACATGTTTGGAGAAGTTCTAACCCTTCACCACTTTACTAAAAATATTTAAAAACAGTGATAGCGCTGAGAACAGATTTATAATACTAACATATACACTTCATGTCCTGACAGGATTTGAGGGAAAATCTCCAAAAACGAACACAGAGTGCAATAAAAAGTTAACAGAGGTTCCAACTCTTCCCCGCTCTTTCCAAAATGACTTAGTTCTAGGAGGTATTGGTTGCAGAGCCCATTGAGTAGCAGCCATTTTCCTTTGGTAGAGCACAACTACAGCCATGAGGTAACTGTTTAGCTTGTAAAGTGTTTTTTTTTTCTCTCAATGTCAATAATCTAGGATTATGGAGGAGTTGGAGGAATTATTTAGGACTCCCAACTTAGGAGAATTAAGGAACAGGCTTAGGTACAAGGTGTGACTGGGTTTGGCAGTGGCTGACCAAGGTTTTGGTACCCCATGCCTGTCCACCCAGAGCTAGGAGAAGTCACCTGCCCAAGCATCTCAGCCCCTCAGAGGGACTAGTTCCTTCCTCAGTAGGGTCCCAACCTGACCAAGTCTCTGGAGACATGGTCACATGGCCTATCTTGGCACATGGTAAAAGATAGGCATCAGGATCCCGCAGGATGGCATCTCAAGCTATTTCACAAAAATGGATTGTGCGGCCCAGGGGAAGGTCCATGGAATGTAATGCTGGCAGCAGGGTGCTTGGCTAAAAGAATGTTGCTGGAGAGGCATAGGGATGTTATGGAACAGCCCTAAAGAGACCCCAATTTCCAATCTGGGATCCAGGTGGAAAGGAATGCAGATAAGCCTAAGGCGGCTGGTTTGGCAGTGTCAGAAGTGCCTATTTGGTGGCGAGGGATGACCCCCGGCTTCTCTATGCAGGGAGGGGAGAGCAGTATCCCACTTATTAGAAGCCCATATGTCTTTACTTGAAACTTGGAAGTTGTTGCTCACGCTAGAATAGAAGGTGCGAACACCGCCAAAGTGCTGGACGCTATAGCCGCCCTACAAGGTACCCTGACTGCGAAGATAGACGAAGTGAAAATCGATATATCCCTGATGAGACAGGACTTCTCAAAACTGAAAGACAGGGTCACAGAGGCAGAAACCAGAATCAGCAACGCGGAAGATGCCCTGCACCCCATGAGACATACTTCAGAGGAGATGCAGAGACAGATACAGCAACTCCATGCCCATCAAGATGACATGGAGAACCGCCTCAGACGCTGTAACCTCCGCTTCATAGGACTGCCGGAGAAAGAGGAAGGCGCAGACCCAGCATCCTATCTAGAAACGCTCCTGCTCAAAACATACGGCCGGGAAGCCTTTTCAGTAATGTTTGCGGTGGAGAGGGCGCACCGCATACCTGCGCGGCCACCACCACCCGGAGCGCCTCCCCGCACATTCATCGCCAAGTTTCTAAATTTTCGGGACCGAGACAAAATCCTTAAACTTACCCGGGAGAGAGGAAATATACAGATCGGAAACAGCCAGATTGCAGTATTCCCGGATTTTTCCAGCGAGGTACAAAGGAAAAGAGCACAATATCAGGAGGTGAAGCGCCGACTGAGGACCCTCCATCTCAAGTATGCGATGTTATTTCCCGCCAGGCTACGGGTGGAGGAAGATGGAAGAGCACAATTCTTTGACGACCCGGCGGCAGCGACAGCATGGCTGGATCGTAGAGACAGACCTGCTTAATCGGTCTATGTTCACACAACCACAGTGAGTACCTTCTGACTTTGAACAAAATCCTACAAAATAAATATCACAGAGACCTCTTAGTGGGGAACCAAAATCCAGTTTAGGGATATAAAGAATAGGGGCATACACAGCTTGTGTACAAGTGAAGTGGATAAGGATAAGAGAGTTAGCTCCAGTATAACTTCGATATGGAACATGCGGGATCATACAATAAAGTTGCGCGGGTTACCGGTTGCGCCCTTACATTTTGAGAAGAGAGGGGACAGTCTACAGTGATATGCTCTGCAAGACTCCTAAATGACAGGGACGAACTGTACCACAATATCCTGGAATATGAGTCATAATTTGACCAGATGCAAGGAGGAAAAGTGCAAAGGGAACTCACTGACTGTAATGTGTGGTAGTGCTGACTACAATTGCTCCACGATTGACAGGGGAACAGTCGCCCTCTCTCGCCCCCTCTATTAAGAAATGTGCCTCCAGCGGAGTGTAACCGCTGGATGATATGTTATATGCTGACACTTTGGGTATATATGCTCACATCAGGTTGGGGAGATGTGCAGCTGGGAGGGATGGGAACAGTTAAAAGGATAAGTTTTGTGTTTTATTTTGGGAATATAAGTGTTGATGTGACTTTGATACGGTTAGACAGGCAATATGTACTCATCAATAAGATATGTATTAGCAGACTGGCACTGTGGAAAAGGCAGACTAGGGGGGTTCCACTGTCTTGGGGTCTCACCAGATGGCAGATACACTATTATATTCAGAAACTAACATGGCCAGTGTAAAGTTTTTGACGTGGAACGTACGCGGTATGCGGAATAAGGTAAAGCGAACCGCAGCTCTAACATTTCTAAAATCACAAAAAGCAGATATCATAGCTTTAACAGAAACACATGTCACAAGCCATATGCAGGTAGCCTTAAAAAAACCGTGGGTAGGATGGCTATACCACAGCACGCATACCAATCAATCAAGGGGGGGTATCGATATTGGTCGCCAAAAGAGTGCCCTTTGAACTAATCACACTAGAGTCAGATAGATTAGGAAGATATGTCTTTCTGCATGCCACCATAGGAGGCAACTCCCTATTGATTCTGGCGTGTTATATCCCTCCCCCTTTTTTCGATTGAGGTAGTATTGAAGGGATTGGCATTCATGGCACAGAACCCATCAGTTCCAGCTATCTGGATGGGCGACTTTAACCAAACCATGAATCCAAATTTGGACAGACCAGGCCTGGGAGATACATCCAGGACTGTGCCTCACCAAACCAGACTCTGCAGACTATTCACAGAATTCGCGCTAACAGACGTATGGAGATGGCAAAACCCGACTAAAAAAGCATACACATGTCACTCGGTGGGCTGTGACATGATGTCCAGGATTGATTTTATACTGGTCTCAAATGCATTACTGCCTAAAATTACAGGGTCGGGTATGGCTCCACGAGCTCTATCAGACCACTCACCCTGTTGGATAACAGCATCTCTATTAAAGGCAATGCCCACTTCTAATTGGAGGCTGAATCCATTCTGGCTGTCGGTCCTGCCTGATCTCGAGAACATAGGGCAAGAACTACAATATATCCTAAACAACTTAAGATTTACAGATTCAGATACTGCAGTCTGGGACACCTTTAAAAATCAAGCTAGTAGACTACTTTCAGTAAGAATAAATAGATTTAAAAACTCCTCTAAACTGCTATTACAGATGACCACTGACAAACTACAGGAATTGGAACAGGCATACGCACAAGAACCCAGTACTGACAATCTCCATAAAGTACAAATGCAATCCAGAGCAGTAACCCAAATGCATATAGAGAAAGCCAAACAACAGGTCTTTTTCAAAAAACAAAGAATCTTTGAACACGGGGAGCAAGCAGGTAAATTACTGGCATATTTAGCTCATTTAAATGAAAAACCTCCGGTAGTGGTGACCCTAGCTACCCCACAGGGAGACGAGGTGACCGACCCACACCAGGTTGCAGACACTTTCCTAAACTTCTATAGGAATTTATACAAAACTCAGACAACACAATCCACACAAGAAATTAAAAATTACTTACACAGAATTCAGTTCCCTAAACTCACATTAGAACAGGTTAAGCTATTGGACGCCCCCATCAGCCAGGAGGATATATCTGAAGCACTGTCCCAGCTAGCTAAATCCAAGGCCCCCGGACTAGACGGCCTGCCACTAGAATTCTACACTGCATTCCCTGATATACTAGTCCCGAAATTGCAAAAATTATATCAACAAATATTTAAACATAAAACACTCCCTCCATCAATGCAAGAAGCACAGATAATAGTTTTACCTAAACCAGGAAAGGACCCAAGATATCCCAAGTCCTACCGTCCAATCTCACTACTGCAAGTAGACATTAAGATACTGACCAAAATCCTAGCATCCCGTCTAAATAAAGTCATTCTTTCATTAATTCACCCAGACCAGACCGGTTTTATGCCCGGAAAAAAAACGGCCATGAATATAAGAAGACTTTTTTTAAATATTCAAGCACAACATGACAATCAGGGTACCAGAGTAGTAGTGGCCCTGGACACAGCAAAGGCTTTTGACTCAGTGGAATGGTCTTTTCCTTGGGAGTGTCTACAAGAATATGGATTTGGTCCCAATTTCATACAGTGGGTACAAATACTCTATCAGTCACCAAAAGCACGGGTCTTCATTAATGGTTGTATGTCGGGGCAATTTCCTCTAGAAAGAGGCACACGCCAGGGATGTCCCCTTTCTCCACTGCTATATGCCCTGGCAGCTGAGCCATTGGTCATAGCTATAAGAGCTGACATGGACATAGTGGGACTTAGAATAGGCAACTATATAGAGAAGATCGGACTATACGCAGATGACACGATACTCTATCTAGCCGATCAGGGCCCATCATTACAAGCAGCTTTGGACATTATAGATAAAATGGGAAAAATCTCAGGCCTACGGATAAATTGGGAAAAATCACAGATACTCCCCATAGACCAGTTCCCCCCAACCAATATACACCCAGAATTACCACTAGTCAGGGTAAACACTATTAAATACTTAGGGGTACTGGTTACAAGAGACCTACGCGAATACACAACCAACAACATAGAACCATTGTTTGCCATGATAAAAACCAAAACACAAGCCTGGTCCAAACTGCCACTGGGAGTAATGGGAAGGATAAATATCATAAAAATGATTATCTTACCCAAGGTCCTATACATGGTATGGCACGCCCCACTATATATACCTATCGGGATTTTCAAAAAAATGGAATCTATTTTGAACACCTTTGTCTGGGGACATCAAAGACATAAGGTAGCTTGGCATGTCCTTAAAAACCCTACAGATATGGGGGGAACAGCTCTGCCAGATCTGCAGGAATATTACATTGCGGCACAGCTGTCACACATACATCACTACCACAATAACGAAAGACAGCGGTATAGTACACTAGTATCTAGTAGTCCAGACAGTCCTTTATCTACCCCACTTCAAATTATACTACGAGGGGGTCAGTTTAATAGGAAAGGTCCAAACTTTAATGACGGGATACTCAACCATCACCAACGAATATGGGGATTAGCCCAGAAAAAAATTAAAATAGGGTACATTCGCTCCCACACTCCATTATGGGCTAACAACCAGCTAGCGGAGCTTAAAAAAATACCAGACCCTACTCTATGGGCCAGATATGGAATTATATACCTGCACCAGGTAATGGTGAATGCAAGGCCTAAAGCATTTCAAACTCTTAAAGAAGAATACTCTATTCCGCAACAATTACTGTTCAAATACATACAACTCAGACATGCCCTGCGTTCTCAATTCAGGAACGAAAGTTGCATCCTGGAACATCCCCAAATCTTGGACATAATAACGGGAGCCGATTCGCAAAAATTGATATCCAATCTCTATTACTCCATAAGGTTACCCAGAATCAGAGAAGTGATACAAAAAGCCAAAACAAGATGGGAAAGAGATGTAGGAGCAGTTAGTGACTCAGATTGGGAGGAAATTCTAGAAAATGTAAAGGTGGCATCTCCAAAACTGTCTGATAGGTTAACACAGATATACATCATTCATCAAGCGTATCTAACACCTAACATAATAAGGAAGTTTCAACCTACACGTAATATATTGTGTCCTCACTGTCAGGCAGAGATGAGTAGCTTCTTTCACTTAATCTGGGAATGCTCTATCCTTCAAACATACTGGAGTCAAGTGATTAAGTTCTTACACGACCAAATGGGCTCCCCTGTGGTATTAGATCCAAAAATTTGTATACTGGGTCTTCTTCCAGTTGTCGACATAGATAAATACCAAGCCATATTTATATCTGAAGTCCTGTTTTTGGCCAGAAAAGTAGTTGCCAAGACTTGGATGCAGAACGTAACCCCCACTATAACAAGCTGGAAGAGAGATGTTAACAATTCCCTCCCATACAAGCAGTTGATCTATAAACACAGGGGAAACAGCCACAAATACTCAAGGATATGGGACGGGTGGCTGGGTGACGGGGAGACATGTGTATAATAATGCGTGAAAACAAGTTTATCAATACCTAGCAACTAAAACATACAACCATATAACTGGTAACCCACTTCGGTCTGTCAGAACCTCACCGAAACACTAACAATTGGTATATCTTGGTTATGCAATGCCAGCCTTATAGGGCTCTATTGTATGTTAACGTACCACATGTGATTATGTTTTATGTTTCTATACATGGACCTCAAATGTGCTGCATTAATTTCTGTCTAATTTCAATAAAGATTATTTTCCCAAAAAAAAAAAAAGAATAGAAGGTGCGAGGTCAGCACAGGTCTCTACAGCCTGGTTCATTACCGATATGGACTTGTGAATTTTACTTTCCCTCTTTGGGGAACTTTCGTAGCAAGTGGTACAGTGCCTTTAGGCAGGGTGAGTTTCCCACCTGCTGCTACAGTTTTCATTCAAGGACAGGGAGGTGGGGGTTCACCTGTGCCTTCTCTGGCTTTTGGCATGGGTGCTGGTCTGGCTTATGGATCTTTGGACTTACATTGACCAGATCCCAGCAGCATGTCCTGGATTCCGTGGTCTTGATCATTTGTTATTGCCCCAAATATTCCAACTATACCTAGAGTTCCGGCAGGTACTGTGGCACAGGTGGATGCTTGGAGCCAAGGATCAGAAGGGCAGCATTGAGTTTCACTGCTTACCTTCTTTACACCTTATTCCTTCTACTTATCACACATCTAGTGTTTAGCAGGGTAGTGTAGGCAGCCTTTTTTAACCTTTGAGGGCTTTGGCATCTCAGTGTGAACTTTAGTGTGAGAGTTTGGCAGGTTTATCTGGTGTTTGGATCTCACTGGGCTAAGTAAATGGGTGTCAGTGTGTCCTGGAATGCTAATTCTATTACAGCTGGGGATTTGGGAGGAGTGGCATCTGCACTACAAGAGGATCATCCCCCCACTGTTAATGTGGACACAGCATCTGAAATCAGTTCAAGGTAGAGGAGACCTCTGGCAAGAAAAAGTAATAAAGCTTGCCTTTTTTAAAACCGTCAGCATTTCAAAAAAACACCTGCAAAGTTAGGTTTGGGTCCTCCACTTGTGGGAGTGCCAGCCACACCTATTCCTAATGTTTTAAGAAACAGGGCAAATACACAGGAAAGATTGGGGCTTTTAACCCACTAAAAAAAATGAAGAAACTTGATGATTTTGATGTGAAGCTCCATTGGCTAAGTGAGTATCCTGATATTGATGCAGAAGACCTTTTGCAGCAAGGATTGTTTACGATTCCATACATATTGTAGAGTAGCGGGTGGATGTTTGGAACTTAGCCTTGATTAGACCATACCCTCATGTGGTTAGGGAAAAACTGCAGGTAGAATTGGAACAGATTTAATGGCTCTTTAAGTATCCACCCAGCCTGAACCTATGAGTTTCTCTTTTGGGTGTTGTTCCCAAGAAGGAACCAGGGGATTTTTGCCTTATCCATCATCTATCCTATGTGAAGGGCTTTTAGGTAATTGATGGTATTTAAAAGCAGCTGAGCTTTGTGGTCTGTGCCTCTTTTAACAAGGCCATAGCCATAGGACCAGGAGCATTTGTAATGAAGGCTAATATTGAATCAGCTTTTTGGCTTTTTAGGGGTCTCCCTATGAGTTGCTCTAGATTGTGTCTTATTGTGAGGCTTTACATTTTTGAAGTGGGATATTCATCAGATATATGGAGGGAAAGCAATTGTATACTATTTTGTTTCTCTGTGTTGAACAGGCAAATACATTTCAATGCCACATGATGCTCAAAATGCCAAAACTAGTTCTAAATTGTCTTGAGGTGCTACTGACCAAGGATAAAATGGAAGGTCCAGGGGGGCGTGGCCTAGCGATGGCGGAGTGAAGACGTGTTTCTTGAGAGCTCCTGGCCTCCCCCTTCCTCACCCACGATCCTAACGACCCCACTTTCCTGAGAAAGAGGTATGCTAACCTCCAAGAGATACAGGACAAGATCGCATACAAACGGGACTCAGACAGCCTCTCCTCGGGGCAGCATCCGGAGCTACTTCCAGGACTCACAGAGGAGGCCGCCAGGCGCCTTAGTATCAGCGCCACGCGGGCAGCTAATGGCAGACTCTGACACGCCTGAACTACCCAGCTCCCCGGCGTCATCTACAGCTTCGGAGTATCTCACGGAGACCCCAGCTATTTTTAGATCTACCATGGCTACTACAATACAGAAGCACAGTGGCATACCAGACGATCTACATGCCATCCTGCGTACCCTGCCTACTAAGGCAGACATTGAGGCCTTACCCTCCAAGTCTGATATTGAGACTCTTATCTCTCGAATAGAAGAGGCCCACGCTAGAGACATCAAAGAGATAAGAGAGGAGATTCAAGAGATAACGGAGCGGGTGGATATGGGAGAGAGTTCAATTGCCTCCCTCACACAACGAGTCGCTTCCTTAGAGCAATCCCAGGCTACCCAGGCGACCACCGCGGTGGAGCTACAGTTGCGCTTGGAGGACCTGGAGGACCGCAGTCGCCGCAACAACCTGAGGTTGAGAGGTCTTCCTGAGGCTACAGGGACCGAGGATTTGGAGGCGACGGTGGTGGCTATCTTCCAGCAGATCCTGGGGACCTCCCCACCTACACTTGAACTTGATCGCGTTCATAGAGCTCTGGGCCCTAGATCGATAGACCCAGACAGACCCCGAGACGTACTCTGTAGACTCCATCATTACACACAGAAAGAACAAATCCTGCGGAAGGCATGGGACCATGGCGCTGTGGAATTCGATGGAGCGGCGGTGAGGATCCTCCCTGATCTGTCAAGAGCGACCCTGCAGAGAAGAGCGCTACTGAGACCAATCCTTGATTTAGCCCGACATCACGGGTGTACTTACCGATGGGGATACCCTCTGGCTGTCAATTTTCGTAACGGATCAGCGACCTTCACTCTGCAGACCCCGTCAGAACTATCAGATCTTTTCACATTTCTCGGTGCTGAACCGGTCTCAGTTCCGAACTGGCTGGCACTGCTCCCCCGTCCGACTGGTCGTCCAGGCTCTTCATCCCAACGACGATCCCAACCTCCTCGTCAGCAACGAGCTAGAAGGAGGAACCAAGCTCTCTCGGGAGATGATGCACGGGAATCGTGACACTTTATCCATACGAAAGCCTGACAAGACCGGTTTCACCCATGTGAGTTAAAGCCCTTATTAGTTTTTTTTTTATCTCTCTTTTTCCATTTACGGTTTATACTGCTACACTGAGCACAAGCCTATCCTTACGCCAACAGTCATGTTCTATATCGTACTCCATGACTCTACCCCTCACACCAGAACTTATTGCCTGACCCCGAGAGCCGCTGCTCCAGAGTCTGGGGGTTATTAGAATGCAGGGAAAGTCAGAATTTTAACGCCCAAACCGGAACTATTTAAACCGGAACCCTGCTTACTTCATACTGTGCAACTGTGAAAACTGCTACTTTACAAGGCTGGGGACAGTGTTCCCTTCATTCTATTCCCCCAGTCTAGATGTTGGACGATGATCCCCACTCTCGGCTCGCAGCCTATCTACACACGTCAAGCCAGGACTCCTCTAATGATAGAAGAGGACTCTGATGATTAGGTCAGTCCTATCCACAGTCCGTGAGTGACAGCTTCCTCTGGTTTTATTTTGTAACCCGGTTCAAGTGAAAGCACGAATAGATGGAATGGGGTTCCCACTAGATCCTGGAAAATCACATGATCTTGTAATCTTCAAACAGTTTGTTCTTTTTTTTGCTTTTTCCGGCTGCTCTGTATGCTGACTGCAGTGAGTGGGAGCAAGCTGGCTGTGTGTGTACTCAGTTCAGTGTAAAATCATTTCTTCACATTATCAAGCTTCAGTCTTGACAGCCTCATGCATTCTACATACTGAGGTGTTGTAGAGGTTGAATGGGTCAAACTGAAAGTAATGACGGAGAGATTTGGGTGATAACAGAGACTGCCAAGAATGGGGATATTGCGGTGCCTGTTCATCTTATGTAGAATGCTGGAGAATTAGAGAATACAGGGTTTAGACACTCCAGAGGGGTGGTTCATGGGTGAAAAAAGGAGGGGAGGATTACACCCTTATTAACCTACGATCCCTTTGATAGCCGGCTCGGGGGCATTTATCCTAGAGCATACAGGCTCATAGAGTCTAGGCGACCAAAGAATTCCCGAGATCTGAAATATCTTAGTTCTGATTGATGGAGAGGGGATAAAACCGAATAGGCCTTAATGCATATATATTCTACTACGACTAGAGAACGGTGGCCTGTTGTCTTAGTGTGGCTTAGATGGGAAAGTTATAGTTATGTTTGGGCTTGAAATCCAATGGATGAATAGAAATCTGATAAGATAATATGCACTATCTCGAGTACAGTTACCTTTACTGCTCTTGTCTGTAAAAAGTTATCTGTTATACAAGTAATAGAGTCGTTATATTCACAAGGTAAATATATTTTTGTACACGTGGGCTGGGGAGGGGGAGGGGACCGGTGGGTTCACCTCTGTTTATTGCTTCCTACGTTCCCACTTAGGCCTGCGCTCGATTACCAGCTTCCTGCTGTTGAGCGTCCTAGCACTAGCGTGCTATCCTCTTAGATTGCTTTGAAGCACCCTAGAGGTGCGTCTCTAATATTCTCTACTCATCTAAATCTCATACCTTTCTCTTAACCCTCTTTTCTCTTCGCTCCTCCTCATACCTCTCTCTTAGTCCCAATTCCCCTGTGCACGAGTGTTATCTGGCTGGGCGTTAAAACTCTAGCTGAGAGCTATGGAGTCAATCAGAATTTTCTCACTAAATGTGAAAGGCCTAAACGTCCCCGAAAAAAGGCGGATGCTGATGAGTGATCTTAGACGCCATAAAGCTAATGTGGCGTTTCTTCAGGAGACCCATTTTAAAAAAGACAATCTCCCGATCCTGAAAAACAAATTTTTTCCAATGGCCTACCACTCCACTCTCGCGACTACTAAATCGCGAGGAGTCTCCATTCTCTTTTCACGATCAGTCCCCTGGAAATGCGCGGAAATAAAACAGGACCCTGAGGGACGATATTTGTTCCTTAGAGGAGATATAGGGGGTCAAGAAGTAACTTTCGCTAATATTTACGCACCCAACAGTCACCAGGATCAGTTCATTGCCAAGACCTTAGAGACATTGACGACATTCACGAGAGGACAATTGATTCTCGGGGGTGACTTTAATGTGCCTCTGATTCCTACGGAGGATACTTCCTCAGGTCATTCCTCAATTACACCGACGATTAGAAAACATATAGCTCGCTCCTTGCACTCAGCTCACTTGATTGACGTGTGGAGGCTTCTCCACCCAAGTGAGAGAGACTACACCTTTTATTCCAATCCGCATAAAATATACTCACGAATAGATTTCTTTCTGATCCCACACATCCAATTACATGCCATACGGAGCTGTACGATTGACGTAATCACATGGTCTGATCATGCACCAATTATGCTGGTCTACGCCTTAACTGACATTCACACCTCTAAAACACGATCTTGGAGACTCAATGAAAGTCTCCTACAAGATGAGGAAATATGCAAAGACGTCATCAGGGAATTAGACCATTATTTTAAGACTAATACTACCCCAGACATGGACCCTGGAATATTATGGGAAGCACATAAGGCGGTGATCCGCGGCATCCTTATTAAACACGGTGCACGGGTTAAAAGACAACGTACGGCACAGATAAGATCCCTCCTAGATGACCTGCATAGGGCGGAAGCTAGACACAAACATATACAAACCCCTGCGGATACTGCGGAAATATTACTCTTACGCAACAAAATTTCTGATCTCATGCTATTTCAGGCTAAAGCAGCGATCCAGATATGCAGACGGGTTTCATATGAGTCGGGAAACAAATGCGGTAGGTTACTGGCTAAATCCTTGCAGTCACAGGTATTAGCAAATTATATCCCTCATGTGATGTCATCCACGGGTCAGAAGACTACTTTGCCCCACCAAATAGCACAGGAATTTAAGGATTTTTATGCCTCCCTTTACAATTTACGATCAACACCATCTACGCAGGGCTCCATTGAGACATACTTAGGTAAATCTGGGCTCTCCACTCTCTCTCCCGAGATTAGTAAGACACTAGATGAACCAATAACCCTTGAAGAAATTCAGGCGGCAGTCAAGATTACCAAATTGGGGAAGGCACCTGGGCCGGATGGGCTCACTGCTCAATATTACAAAACACTACTACAGTCCTTGGGGGGTCCCATGCTTAATCTTTTCAACTCCTTAGGGTCAGGAACAGCCTTTCCAAGAGATACACTAGCTGCACATATAGCAGTAATCCTGAAAGAAGGGAAAGACCCTCAGGCTTGTGGCAGTTATAGGCCAATTTCCCTACTTAATGTAGACCTTAAAATTTTCACCAAAATATTGGCCACTAGAATCCAAATGCATATCCCATCCTTAATCCATCTAGACCAAGTAGGTTTTGTCCCAACCAGGGAGGCAAGGGACAACACGATAAAAGTCCTGAACCTCATTCATTCGGTTGATCGTACTAAAACTCCCTGTGTTATTCTTAGTGTGGACGCAGAGAAGGCCTTTGACAGGGTGAACTGGCAATTCATGATCTCAGTCCTGGAACATGTAGGTCTGGGTAGTACAATGCTCAATTGGATAGGGGCACTTTATACCACCCCCTCGGCTCGGGTCCGAGCTAATGGGGTTTTATCAGACCCGTTCACCATTGAAAACGGAACACGCCAGGGGTGCCCTCTGTCCCCACTCCTGTTCGCCCTGTCTCTGGAACCCTTCCTGTGCACCATAAGATCTCATCCAGACATAACTGGGGTTAAGATGGGGACTCCCAACAGAAAGTAGCCGCTTACGCGGATGACATGCTATTCACACTTACTAATCCAGTAATCTCCCTGCCAAATTTATTACAAGAATTTAGAACATATGGTAGTATATCCAATCTGAAAATTAACCTCACTAAATCTGAGGCCATGGGTATAGGAATCCAACCACGATTACTTGCCTCTCTTAAAAATAATTTCCAATTTAAATGGACCACCACGGCTCTAAAGTATTTGGGTACCCATATCCCTCCCAAACTATCCAAGATATTTGCTCTAAATTTCCCCCCGTTGCTGAAATCAGTCAGGGCCTTATTGAATAGTTGGAATACAGGCCTACACTCGTGGTTTGGGAGATGTAACATCCTGAAGATGTCTATTCTTCCCAAGTTCTTGTATTTGTTACAAGCTTTGCCGATTCAAATACCATCTTCCTATTTTGACCAGATTAATGCCCTATTTTTTGAATTTATTTGGGCTCATAGAAGACCCAGACTAGCAAGACGACTCCTCACTATGCCCAAAATATATGGAGGACTAGCGGTTCCAGACCTTCGTAAATACTATTACGCTACACACTTGACCAGACTCATAGACTGGAACCGCCATCAGACTACTAAACAGTGGACTAGACTGGAACAAACCCAAAGTGACATCCCTTTGAACAGAGCCCCCTGGTGCTATGATAGTCTCCCAAGAAATGTGAAATCTCATCCCTTGATAGGGGTGACCACACGCATATGCTCATTTCTATTCAAGAAGTTTCGCCTCATATCCCTCACGTCGCCACTACGTCCGATTTTAGGAACGCCAGAGTTCACCCCAGGATACACGGACCCGGTCTTTCAATCCCTGAGAGAATCGAGACTGTTTCAGGCCTCCCATTTTATATCGAATGGCAGGTGGCCTACAGTGGCTGAGCTGATGTCCCCGTCGGGACCATTCCACTTGGATTTCTGGCGGGCGGCACAGCTTGGCCACTTCCTGGGGACATTGCCGTCCCCCGGGAGTTTTGGCCAAAACCTGACAACGTACGAGATTTACTGCTCCGAGGAGGATATTATGCCTCATGCCCTGTCAGCCACATATCAATTACTCATTACACCACCAGATGACTTCAAACTACACCACATAGAGGAATGGGAGCGAGACTTGCAATGCACACTAACGACACGTCAAAAACAGAATATCATACATTTTACATATAGATCCTCGATTTGCACGAAAATGCAAGAAACGAACTACAAGTTACTGACGAGGTGGTACAATACTCCTGCAAAATTACATAGGATATTTCCATCCTCCTCGGACAGGTGCTGGAGATGTCAGGGGGAAAGAGGTACCATCCTACACATCTTTTGGAGTTGCCCCTTACTGGAGCAGTTCTGGAAGACTGTTCAGTCTATAGTCCAGAAATTCACGGAACGCCATATCTCAGATGAACCGGCCTTCTTCCTGCTCCACGCTGCTCATTCATCGCGTAAAGTGTACAAAAAATCACTGATACGGCACCTGCTGGATGGGGCTAAAGCATGTATCCCTCTGTTGTGGAAATCCACACGACCCCCTTCGGTGGGTACGTGGATCAGGAAGGTGGAGGATATCAAACAAATGGAAGATTTGATCCTGACTTCTAGAAATCGAAATGAACTATTCTCTGAAACCTGGACTAGATGGAACATGTTTATATACTCCGATGAAGGCCAGCTACTTCTGGGAAGAGATAAATAGGTGATAAAAGAACCCCTTATGGAGCTGGACCCCGCTGACCCTAGCGAATAAATGCCAGTAGCTTTATACACTAAATGCCCCTCGGGACACATACCGTCTCCAGATATATCTCATATGCACAGTCCCTTCCCCCCCCCCCCCCTTTTTTACATATCCTCCCTCTTTTCCCTTCCCACCTCTCCCCTTCTTCCACTCCCCCCTTACCTCCTCTCTCTTCAATTCACTAATCTCTGACTACCTCATTGTTCCTTCTTCTTCTCTATGTATTGAAAACGGAAAATAAAGGGGATAACCCCAGTCATCCTTGTTCCACTTTAGATAAGGTCTACTTGATGGGTTGTACTGATAGTACTGGAATATATGTGATGCATCACTTTCATCATTTTCTCATCAATGGAAGTTTGACCTGCTTGATGTTATAACCCCCCGATGAACTATGTACATTTACCTTGTCATTTATGTGATGGAGTTGTACCCTTATTTGTGTTTGAATAAAGTATAATTTGAAAAAAAAAAAAAAATGGAAGGTCCAGCAAATGATATGAAGTTCCTTGGAATCGTGTTTAATTCTCAACTTGCGGAATACTAACTGCTGAGTTCCAAAATGGAGGCTCTTCTGAAAGTGGTTGCACAGAAGCTGGCTGCTTAAAAATTGTGGGTCAAGTATTTAAATGGCCTTTAAAGGAATCTGATTATTACTTGCAGAATACTGACAATAGGCATGTTTTTCTGTGGGCACTGGGCACTGGGCCCAGGCCATGAACGGGGTGGTTTGGCCAAATCACTCTATAAGGGTTTTGGGAGAAATGTAAGCAGACTTGCATGCTTGGGAATATTTTCTTAACTGCAGCTTTTTTACGATCCTTAGGTTTTGGGGCCTATTTTTAAGGGGGTGCATTAGAATGGCATCAATGTTGCTTGGAAGCCAATATGACCTGTTTGGAGTTTTGTCTTGTGGTGGTAGCCATTCAGATGTTGTGAAAATAGCTCTTTTGCACGTACAACATAGGCATTGTGGAGGTAGTCTTCGCATTGGATTATCAATCTACAGAAACACTTAATGCTGCTTTGTGTGCAGTTTAACAACACCTTTAGGCCTTCACATGTCAAGGGGCTGGTTATTGGGATTGTTGTCTCTTTGTCTTGCTTCCATTTGGTTTTGGGTTCTTAGCCCCAAAGACAAAAGAATCAGGCATACCATGTTCAGGTAATCTATAGTTTGTAGAAACTAGTGATGTTTCTATGTCTTCTCTTATCAGGTCAGTGCCAGACTTGTCATTTTATTTCATTAGCGGGGTTGTGTGGATGTCACCAAAGATTTGTTGAGATTTTGGAACCTATTCTGGGTTGGATTTATTCATCTCTCCATTCAAACTGGCGTTCTCTTTGCCCTTCTTTGGGGCTCTCTGTATTAATGAACTGGTGAGCAGGGAGAAACAGGGCTCAAGTGGCTTGTTAATTGGAGATGTCTTGGTATGGCAGCTTCTTTTATTATTTATTATCCAACAAAGACAGATATCAGGGGTTTGTATCTTTAAGTCAAGTTTTATCTGCAGACCAACCGAGCCACTATCCCAGTGGCCTGTTACCATGATTTCACCCAGTAGTACTCCATTGGTCTAGACCTGCTGTTGGTTCATGAAGACAGATCAGCTCTATCACAATAATTTAGAGTGGAGTTTAAATCTTATCTAGATGGTTTAGGTTTGGATATGTAGGGTTACATTACTCATTCATTTCAGTCTGGGGTGCGACAGAAGCCTACAGATGGGGTTTTGATAATGAAGCAGTTTGTCGCAGGGTTCAGGGAAGAAGCATTCTAGAATTTTATGTGGCTCAATAAGAAGAGTCACTAACAGATACATTCAGTAAGTGCTTCTGGGTCTTGACATCATACAGATAAAGCATCAGTGGTAGACCTATAGAGGTTGAAGACTGTCAGTTCACAATTTAAACTACAGTAAGCCTGGAGCCAATCTGCAAAAGTGGGTGATTCACTGCAAGTTATGGAGCCTCCACAAGTTGTCCTGTTCTTCAGAAGGCCTTTATTACTATAGATATCATAATCACACTACCAACATGGTACCAGTGATTCAACATAAAGCAATTAAACACCTGATCATTGAGTGGAGAATTTGTGGTGTCATCAGGTTCTGTCATTTTTCATCATGAATATGTCTTTATCCCTCATGTTTAATTACAGTAACAGATGGTAACACAGACAAGCAAAACTAAGATGTCTCTGGCTGTGGCTATTTAAGTACTTGAGGTACAATGTAAACAGCATGCCAACAAAGACAGAAATCAAGCTAAACTGTTGAAAGATTAAGACATGGGAGATATGAAAGATTTGCTGGTTTGTATTCTTGCCAGAAAAACAATGAAAGCATCTTTTAAAAAAAAAAACATTTAGCAAGGTCTTACTTTGGGTCTCCTACTACTTTGTTTTTAAATGAAAATGCATCATGCATAGTTAAATGTTTTAACGCCTCAGGGGGTATTCCCCCCATCCGCTATGCAACAGATGGTGTACATTCCTGTACTGATTTCACAGCGTACGTTTGTATCTTAAAGAAGGAAATCTGGATGACTGCTGTCTGCATTCCACTTCCACTTGTCCAAGCATCATAGACAGACAGAATAATTTGGTGATGAGTGGAAAATGATTGTAATACGGCAGGTGGTATGGATTGGTTGAAGGCACTGACTCAGCAATTGGAAATTTGAGTTAACAGGCAAATTTGAATATTGACACTGTCACTGTCCCTATATAACATTATTTTTTATCTAATGTAGTTAACATCATAAGGTAGGATTAAGGTATAAAGTAAAACTTCAATTTTGTTGAACTATATTTATTTTATGGATTTTATTAAACCTTGTTGCAGATCCTTAGCTGCTTCTGTTCTTGAGATGTTAATGTAGTTTTTGCTGGTATGCCCTAAAACTGGCTGTTAAATAGGATGTTCAGAATCATATATAACCACATGGTAGTTCCTAATGCCCCACCACCCACAGGTGACTGACAGCTGCCATCACCACCCCCCCACGCGCGGGAGATGGACAGTGGCCATCATCCTAAGACTCCCTGGCCAATAGGGGCTTCCTGATTGGTCGGGAGGAGAATGAGGGAGACAATAGCGAATGTTCATTCGCTATTGACACACAAGTGGGTGTGCTCGGGGCGCAGCGCTCTGCGTCGGGAGCCCATCCTTTTTTAAAGCCTGTTAGAGCCTCTTGCTCTAATCACATGCTTAAAAAAACCAAAACTTTGGAACCTATATGTCCGGTGCCCCGCATGTAGATTAGAAGGCCAGACACTTGGATGGGGGGCGGCGCCCCTGTGCCCCTAATGGAGCGGCCACTACTGCCTGTATGCATCCAAAATATTAGAAAAAGTCCAAACATAGATTGCAAAGTTGATGCATTCAATTTAAGTTCAAGCTCTGTGCAAACATCTAGGAAAATCAGTGAGCCAGTCATGTGGGTATGAGGATGAAAATTCTGTGGTGGTCTGTACACGGTAGAAAATTATATATTTGTGTTCATTAAAAAAAAAAACATGCATGTTAAGCAATGCATACATGTAAAACTTATGCATATTTTTTACTTTTCACAGATACCACAGTATTCCCACTGACAATGCCTTCTATTGCTTTTGCTTTACAGAAGAACAGAAACATCTCTGTTTAGGCAACCTGTTCACTGGAAGAGAAGAGACTGAGGAAATGTTTCACATCATCATCTCAGCCTAGCAAGTTCACTTCACTATATATATTGTGACACTACAGTGCCTTGAAAAAGTATTCATACCCCTTGAAATTTTCCGCATTTTGTCATACTACAATCAAAAACGTAAATGAGTTTTACTGGGATTTTATGTGATAGATCAACACAAAGTGGCATATAATTGTGAAGTGGAAAGAAAATGATAAATTGTTTTCAACATTTTTTGCAAATAAATATCTGAAAAGTGTGCCGTGCATTTGTATTCAGCCCCCTTTACTCTGATACCCCTAACTAAAATCTAGTGGAACCAATTGTCTTCAGAAGTCACCTTATTAGTAAATAGAGTCCACCTGTGTGTAATTTAATCTCAGTATAAATACAGCTGTTCTGTGAAGCCCTCAGAGGTTTGTTAGAGAACCTTAGTGAACAAACAGCATCATGAAGGCAAAGGAACACACCAGACAGGTCAGGAATAAAGTTGTGGAGAAGTTTAAAGCAGGGTTAGGTTATATCCAAAGCTTTGAACATCTCACGGAGCACTGTTCAATCCATCATCCGAAAATAGAAAGCGTATGGCACAACTGCAAACCTACTAAGACATGGCCATCCACCTAAACTGACAGTTTGGGCAAGGAGACCATTAATCAGAGAAGCAGCCATAAGGCCCATGGTAACCCTGGAGGAGCTGTAGAGATCCACAGCTCAGGTGGAAGAATCTGTCCACAGGACAACTATTAGTCGTGCACTCCACAAATCCGGCCTTTATGAAAGAGTGGCAAGAAGAAAGGCATTGCTGAAAAAAAAAAACATAAAAAGTCCTGTTTGCAGTTTACGAAAAGCCATGTGGAGGACACAGCAAACATGTGGAAGAAGGTGCTCTGGTCAGATGAGACCACTTTTTTGTCTAAAAGCAAAACGCTATGTGTGGCGGAAAACTAACACTGCACATCTCCCTAAATACACCATGAAACATGGTGGTGGCAGGATCATGTTGTGGGGATGCTTTTCTTCAGCAGGGACAGGGAATCTGGTCAGAGTTGATGGGAAGATGGATGGAGCCGAATACAGGGCAATCTAATGCCGTGTACACACGAGCGGACTTTATGGCATACTTGGTTCGGCGGACCGGAGTCCATCGGACAATTCAATCGTGTGTGGGCTCCAGCTGACTTTTTTCCCCCAAAAGTTCGACGGACCTAGAAATGAAACATGTTTCAAATCTTTTCGATGGACTCGAGTCCGGTCGAAAAGTCCGCTCGTCTGTATGCTAGTCCGACGAACAAAAACCAACGCTAGGGCAGCTATTGGCTACTGGCTATGAACTTCCTTGTTTTAGTCCGGTCGTTCGTCATCACGTACGAATCCGTCGGACTTTGGTTGATCGTGTGTAGGCAATTCATTCAGAAAGTCCGTCTTAAAGTCCATCGAAAAGTCCGCCGAACCAAGTATGCCGGAAAGTCCGGTCATGTGTAAACCTGTTAGAGTCTGCAAAAGACTTGCGACTGGGGCAGAGGTTCACCTTCCAGCAGGACAATGACCCTAAACATTCAGCCAGAGCTACAATGGAAAGGTTTACATCAAAGCATATTTACAGTATTTGCTAGAATGTCACAGTCAAAGTCCAGACCTAAATCCAATTGAGAATCTGTGGCAAGACTTGAAAATTGCTGTTCACAGATGCTCTCCATCCAATCTGACAGAGCTTGAGCTATTTTGCAAAGAAGAAGGGGCAAAAATGTTACTCTCTAGATATGCAAAGCTGGTAGAGACATACCCAAAAAGACTTGCAGCTATAATTGCAGCGAAAGGTGGTTCTTCAAAGTATTGGAAAGAATTGGAGTAGAAATATGGACTTTATAGGCACACGTGTATATTAGGTAAAAAATGGAACGTTTTTAATAGGATAAAGTTAAAACCATTGTGTACAAACACATTAAAAAACATATAATTGAGTGCCTTCAAGGACTCTCATACCACCTCTAATATATATATATATATATATATATATATATATATATATATATATATATATATATATATATCACATGTAACAAGCACAAAGGTTTAAAGTACGTAGAGTGATATAGATCCAATGGTTGTTTGGATACGTGGAGAGGTTGAGTCATGTTCAGAGGTCGCTCAGAGAATTGCTTTACATGTTACACTCATGGGTGCGCTTCTTCAGGAGCTTGTGTATCTAATAAGCATGTAAGACGGTATTATGACAATACATCGTAAAATCCAGAAAAACATGATTATTTAAAGATACAGTCACTATGGTGAGGCTCAACAATGCATGCAGCCCAGAACAGGTAACCAAAAAGGAAGACAAGAAACAGGGCACCTCCATGCTCTCTTTTTATTTTCCCTTGGCTTTTAGGTGATTGGCTATTTGAGTCAAAGACTCTTTTTTCTACCATTGGACCTTGCTGGTTACTGTTACAACAATTTATATTGACGTCAGTTCACTCAGTCAGCCTGTGTAGATAAGTATCTACTGTTGTGTGTCTATCACCTCCCTCTGGTAGTGACACTTATTAGCCATTCTTGGTTTTGACTACACTCCTGCACTTAGCCTATGGTAAGCCATCCTTTAACATCTGTTTATGTAATTTGTTTTGAACATTTTCAAATCATGTGTATGACACCTGCAGGCTTGATTCCAGTATGTGCGTGCTGCTGGTATGACTTTTTTGGGTGTTATATGCGTTCATATATGTATGCTATCATTTTGCCCTGTTCCTTTTTCTCTTCTATAGATTTTTTACTTTGAAACTATGAAACAATCCTTTTCGCCCGTGTTCATTTATAAATTTTTATATTTTGTTATTATTTTGTGAGAACTTTTTAGCTAAACAAATATTTATTTGCCAGAGTACAGTGATGCAATACATATTGGCCATATGTTCTATATATCTTTTTTGCAAATATGCTACCATGCTATATATATGTGGGTCCCCACATGGAGGGGCCCTGTTTCTTGTTTTCCTTTTTGGTTACCTGTTCTGGGCTGCATGCATTTTTGAGCCTCACCAAAGTGACTGTCATATCTTTTTTATCTTTATATAATCATGTTTTTTTCAGGATATTACGATGTATTCTCATAGTGCCGTCTTACATGCTTATTAGATATGCAAGCTCCTGAAGAAGCGCACCCATGCACGTAACATGTAGAGCGATTCTCTGAGCGATCTCTGAACATGACTCAACCTCTCCACATATACAACCATTGGATTTATATCACTCTACGTACATTATATGTTTTTTAATGTCTTTGTATACAATGGTTTTAACTTTATCCTATTAAAAACTTTCCATTTTTTACCTAATATACACGTGTGCCTATCAAGTCCATGTTTCTACTCCAATTCTTTCCAAACTATATCAGGATGTTGGCACACTGCTACTTCTGTATCCACAGTATCATCCTGTGATGATACATACAGTTTTTTTCTTTAAAATATTGATTCGGGGGGGCTGAATACAATGCATGCCACACTTTTCACATATTGATTTGTAATTGAAAACCATTTATCATTTTTCTTCCATTTCAAAATGATGTGCCACTTTGTGCTGGTCTATCACATAAAATCCTAATAAAATACATTTACGTTTTTGGTTGCAACATGACAAAATGTGGAAAATTTCAAGGAAAATGAATACTTTTTCAAGGCACTGTATATATATATATATATATATATATATATATATACTGTACATACAGTATATATATATATATATATATATATATATATATATATATATATATATAGTGACAGTACGGTTCCCTGTCATGGTGTTTGTCACCCAGAATACTCAAATGGGCAGGTTAAGAGAGTCCAGGAAGATTGCGTAATTGTGCGGAAACTGTTTTATCAGTTTCCCCTGTGGTTGGTAAAATCCGGTTGGGGACCTGGAGCCTGGAGATTTCATAGCGATCTGGGTGGGATGAAATCTCCAACCCTGGGAACAGTATTTAGGGATAGCCAGCACACTGATTGTTCAGGTGTGTGTGGATCTTTTAATGGAGACAGGACCAAGGTTATGGGCTCCACCCTCCCCTGAGGTCCAGTCATGCAAGAGAGAAGCATGCATGTCTGCTTGGTACAGTCTGAAAGTGGGCCCAAGCCTGTGGGCTGGAGCAGCAAGGAAGCTGGAAAAAGAGTGCTAACCAAGGTACAGAGTTTGTACAGGAATTGAAGGACTCTGTTATATGGCCAAGAAGGCCGAGGCACAAAGCCTGAGCAGCGGTGCTGCTAAAGAGAGCCAGGAGGCTTTTGTGTTTATGGTGAATACCCCTGTGTGGGCAGCTAAATAACCCCCAGTTATCACAATAAAATATATATATATATCCAAATGTATCCACTTTTAGGCGATCCCTGAAAACCTTCCTCTTCAGAGAAGCCTATCCTGCCTCCATCTAACAACTGCACTATTTTCTCCATTAGCTCATCCCCCACAGCTATTACCCTTTTGTATAACCTGACCCTCCCTCCTAGATTGTAAGCTCTAACGAGCAGGGCCCTCTGATTCCTCCTGTATTGACTTGTATTGTACTTGTACTGTCCTCCCTAATGTTGTAAAGCGCTGCGCACACTGTTGGCGCTATATAAATCCTGTATAATAATAATAACAATATTATATCTTTTCATGTGACAACACCAAAGAAATGACACCTTGCTACAATGTAAAGTAGTGCGTGTACAGCTTGTATAACAGTGTAAATTTGCTGTCCCCTCAAAATAACTCAACACATAGCCATTAATGTCTAAACCAATGGCAACAAAAGTGAGTACACCCCTTAGTGAAAATGTCCAAATTGGGCCCAAAGTTTCAATATTTTGTGTGGCCACCATTATTTTCCAGCACTGCCTTAACCCTCTTGGGCATGGAGTTCACCAGAGCTTCACAGGTTGCCACTGGAGTCCTCTTCCACTCCTACATGATGACATCACAGAGCTGGTGGATGTTAGAGAACTTGCGCTCCTCCACCTTCCATTTTTAGGATGCCCCACAGATACTCAATAGGGTTTAGGTCTGGAGACATGCTTGACCAGTCCATCACCTTTACTCTCAGCTTCTTTAGCAAGGCAGTGGTGGTCTTGGAGGTGTGTTTGGGGTCGTTATCATGTTGGAATACTGCCCTGCAGCCCAGTTTATGAAGGGAGGGGATTGTGCTCTGCTTTAGTATGTCACAGTACATGTTGGCATTCATGGTTCCTTCAATGAACTGTAGCTCCCCAGTGCCGGCAGCACTCATGCAGCCCCAGACCATGACACTCCCACCGCCATGCTTGACTGTAGGCAAGACACACTTGTCTTTGTACTCCTCACCTGGTTGCCGCCACACACACTTGACACCATCTGAACCAAATAAGTTTATCTTGGTCTCATCAGACCACAAGACATGGTTCCAGTAGTCCATGTCCTTAGTCTGCTTGTCTACAGCAAACTTGCTGGCTGGCTTTCTAAAACATCGTCTTTTGAAAAGGTTTCCTTCTGGGATGACAGCCATGCAGACCACGATGCAGTGTGTGGCGTATGGTCTGTGCACTGACAGGCTGACCCCCCACCCCTTCAACCTCTGCAGTAATGATGGCAGCACTCATACATCTATTTCCCAAAGACAACCTCTGGATATGACACTGAGCACGTGCACTCATCTTCTTTGGTCGACCATGGCGAGGCCTGTTCTGAGTGGAACCTGTCCTGTTAAACCACTGTATGGTCTGGGCCACCGTGCTACAGCTCAGTTTCAGGGTCTTGGCAATCTTCTTATAGCCTAGGCCATCTTTATGTGGAGCAACAATTCTTTTTTTCAGATCCTCAGAGAGTTCTTTGCCATGAGGTGCCATGTTGAACTTCCAGTGACCAGTATGAGACAGTGAGAGCGATAACACCAAATTTAACACACCTGCTCCCCATTCACACCTGAGACCTTGTAACACTAATGAGACACATGACACCGGGAAGGGAAAGTGGCTAATTGGGCCCAATTTGGACATTTTTACTTAGGGGTGTACTCACTTTTGTTGCCAGCGGTTTAGACATTAATGGCTGTTTGTTGAGTTATTTTGAGGGGACAGCAAATTTACACTGTTATACAAGCTGTATACTCACTACTTTACATTGTAGCAAAGTGTTCTTTCTTCAGTTTTGTCACATGAAAAGATATAATAAAATATTTACAAAAATGTGAGGGGTGTACTCACTTATGTGAAATACTATATATATATATATATATATATATATATATATATATATATATATATATATATATATATATATAAATAATCTCACAAAAGTGAGTACACCCTCACATTTTTTGTAAATATTTTATTATATCTTTTCATGTGACAACATGACAACTTTGCTACAATGTAAAGTAGTGAGTGTAGAGCTTGTATAACAGTGTAAATTTGCTGTCCCCTCAAAATAACTCAACACACAGCCATTAATGTCTAAACCACTCGCAGCAAAAGTGAGTACACCCCTTAGTGAAAATGTCCAAATTGGGCCCAAAGTGTCAATATTTTGTGTGGCCACCATTATTTTCCAGCACTGCCTTAACCCTCTTGGACATGGAGTTCACCAGAGCTTCACAGGTTGCCACTGGAGTCCTCTTCCACTCTTCCATGACGACATCAGGGAGCTAGTTGATGCTAGAGACCTTGCACACCTCCACCTTCCATTTGAGGATGCCCCACAGATGCTCAATAGGGTTTAGGTCTGGAGACATGCTTGGTCAGTCCTTCAACTTTACCCTCAGCTTCTTTAGCAAGGCAGTGGTTGTCTTGGAGGTGTGTTTGGGGTCGTTATCATGTTGGAATACTGCCCTGCGGCCCAGTCTTAGAAGGGAAGGGATCATGCTCTGCTTCAGTATGTCACAGTACATGTTGGCATTCATGGTTCCTTCAATGAACTGTAGCTCCCCAGTGCCAGCAGCACTCATGCAGCCCCAGACCATGACACTCTTACCACCATGTTTGACTATAGACACACTTGTCTTTGTACTCCTCACCTGGTTGCTGCCACACACGTTTGACACCATCAAACCAAATAAGTTTATCTAGGTCTCATCAGACCACAGGACATGGTTCCAGTAATCCATGTCCTCAGTCTGCTTGTCTTCAGCAAACTGTTTGCGGGCTTTCTTGTGCATCATCTTTAGAAGAGGCTTCCTTCTGGGATGGCAGCCATGCAGACCAATTTGATGCAGTGTGCAGCATATGGTCTGAGCACTGACAGGCTGACCCCCCACCCCTTGAGCATCTGCAGCAATACTGGCAGCACTCATACATCTATTTCCCAAAGACAACCTCTGGATATGACGCTGAGCACATGCACTCAACTTCTTTGGTCAACCATGGCGAGGCCTGTTCTGAGTTAAACCACTGTATGGTCTTGGCCACCATGCTGCAGCTCAGTTCCAGGGTCTTGGTAATCTTCTTATAGCCTAAGCCATCTTTATGTAGAGCAGCAATTGTTTTTTCAGATCCTCAGAGAGTTTTTTTGCCATGAGGTGCCATGTTGAACTTATAGTGACTAATATGAGAGAGTGAGAGCGATAACACTAAATTTACCACACCTGCTCCCCATTCACACCTTAGACCTTGTAACACTAACGAGTTACATGACACCGGGGAGCATGCCCGGACTGGCCATAGGGGCCACCGGGCCGCATGTCTTATGAAGAGCTGGTTGTGACATGCTGTGACAGGGCTGGCCGTGGGTTCTGATGTGCAGGGCCAGCCGCGGATGCTTCGCATATGCAGGGTGGTGTTGGGAGGAGTGGAAAGAGTCTCTTCATTCCCCTCCCACTAAGCTGTTCCATGTCAACCTAGGCCGCCACTGAAAGTCCCTGTTTGCACACCTGGCAACCAGGACGCCAGGAGAGGAAGAGGAACAGAGAAGCCGAGGCTGAGGCTTTATGCACCACTATATGCGCCGCCGAAAACCGTGCAAGCGGGTCTTAGGTCTTATAGGGAAAGCAGTGTGTCTAGTGTATGCCCATCTTCTTTCCTGCCAGTGAAGGGGTCTGATCTGATGCTCCTGATCAAATGCTAAACGCCAGAAAGCATTCCTTTTGCTAATGGTAATCATGATTTTTTTTTTCCTCTGTAACTGAAGTTTGATTAATCAGTGTGCACCCACCTGCTGTCTCTGGACACTCTTCTCCCTCAGCAGCTATCTGCCTGGCTCAAGCTGAAGGGGAGACCATTCTACCCAGAAAAGTTGACTGTGGATGAAATATTTAACAGACTTTGGAAGCACTACTAAAAGTAATACTCAAAAAGCCAGTTATAAAGCAATAATCCTTTATAACTGGCTCTGTAATGTTTTATAACTGGCTCTGTGAGTAATGCTTTACAACTGGCTTTGCAGTACTAACAAAGCCAGTTGTAAAGCATTACTCACAGAGCCAGTTATAAAACATTACAAAGCCAGTTATAAAGGAGTATTGTTTAATAACTGGCTCTGTGAGAAAAACCTAGTGCACACGGGCCAAATGTTAGCTGACATTCAGCCCGTGTGTATGGCAGCCGGTCTGACAGAAGCCGGGCCATTCAGCCCGACTTCTGTCGAAGGCTCATGACCAAAAAAGGTCTTCCGACTGGCTTTTGATCAGCACTCTTAGCCAATGACTTAGAGCACTGACCAGAGTGTTCTGGTAGGGGGGCCGTCCCCTTGTCAGAACACAATACCTTAGCAGAGATTGCTGTACTAACATCAATGGCAATGGCACTTAGTACAGTTAGTACAATGGCTCTGACCTGAGCTGTCAGTTTAGTGGTGTGTACGAGGCTTAATGCCTTATAACTGGCTTTTCAGTATTCACAAAGCCAGTTACTAACCATTACTCGCAGAGCCAGTTACAAAGGAGTTTTGCTTAATAAATGTCTTTGTGAGTACTCCATTATATCTGGCTTTGTGAGTCAGTTGGGGCTGATCTGAGGTGTGAAGGTGCAGGAATTGGGGCTGATCTGAGGTGTGAAGGTGCAAGAATTGGGGCTGATCTGAGGTGTGAAGGTGTAGGAATTGTGGCTAATCTGAGGTGTGAAGGTACAGGAATTGGGGCTGGTCTGAGGTGTGAAGGTGCAGGAATTGGGGCTGATCTGAGGTGTGAAGGTGCAGGAATTGGGGCTGATCTGAGGTGTGAAGGTGTAGGAATTGGGGCTAATATGAGGTGTGAAGGTGCAGGAATTGGGGCTGATCTGAGGTGTGAAGGTGCAAAGGTCAGTTTATTTCTTACTATTATTCAAGTGATTTACAGCATTTACTTTATAAAGATTCCTTTTCGTGTAAAGTTGACAGGTTTTTTTTTTTATGTATCCGCCACTCTCAATTTCTTTGAAAACATTTTTCGGCACACTATGCCTAAACAGTTGCTCCTGGATTAGAGCAACCCTCATTTTGTGCTGCTTCATACTATTTTCAGGAATCCACCATCAAAACCTGAGTTGAAGTATGACAAAAAACAGCTTTGTATGGCAGCTCTGATCTAAACTTGCCCTAATCTGTCAGATTTTCGGGGAGGGAAAATGGCTAATTGGGCCAATTTGGACATTTTCACTTAGGGGTGTACTCACTTTTGTTGCCAGCGGTTTATACATTTTTGAGGGAGAGAAAATTTACACTGTTATACAAGCTGCACACTCACTACTTTACATTGTAGCAAAGTGTCATTTCTTCAGTGTTGCCACATGAAAAGATATAATAAAATATTTACAAAAGATGTGAGGTGTACTCACTTTTGTGAGATACTGTGTGTATATATATACTGTAGATATACTGTCCACTCAATTTTCCCAACTCAAAGTTTTATGATGTCTGATGTTACCATATTTAATGGACTCCTCAGAGGGTTTCTTGGCAGCACTACAATTATTCTACAGGCTTGAA
Organism: Aquarana catesbeiana; assembly: GCF_042186555.1. NCBI lineage: Eukaryota > Metazoa > Chordata > Amphibia > Anura > Ranidae > Aquarana > Aquarana catesbeiana. The sequence continues at coordinate 695,806,880 of NC_133324.1, forward strand.
TAATAGGCTTTTCAGAAGATGAAGACACTAGCAACGTTAGAAAACATTTCTAGAAGGCCAGACAGCTGCACCAGATAAAAGTCAGGATGAAAATTAGAACCACTCAGCATTATGCCCTCTGAGTCAGCTCAAAGAAGAACTCATATAAGCTAACCAAATAAAACAATCCCAATATCTTTTTGGAAAAACATTTAGTTTACTGTTGAGTATTTACTGTTTATGAGATCCCCATGCCTCCAATGGACATTCACATGTGGAAAAATTAAAAAGGAAAAAATGGGGCTGTGTGTGACTACTCTTCTGCCTTAGGATGAAATAGCCGTCAGTGGTAGGGGAAGCCACAGACCCATCATGGCTCTTATGAAGTCTAAATAATCCTAAAGCAATCCAGGCACAGACAAAACATTTATTGTTTAGGAAATTATTTAAATGTGGTTATTAGCAGCCTGTCCAAATTCTGAAACTTGCTAAATCAAATATAAACTTTCTGAGAATGTAGAATAATTTTTCCTTCAGTTTAAAAAGTTCATTTTTGGGTACTGTATACAGTAGCATTAAGGTGCAGCTCTAGCCAAAACAATTTTTTTAGTTTTAAACAGATGGGCGAAGGATTAGAACTTCTGTTGGGATTTTACCCATGTATGTATGTATTTTGGAGGGATTTGAAGTGATAGCATTATAAATTTGATGCTTAGAACTTTTGTCTGTACTGTGTTGTTTGGGAAAAAAATACACTTTAATGAAAGTTGGCCCAATGTTTTTGTATAATGTGAAACATGATGTTACGTAGAGTAAATAGATACCTAACATGTCATGCTTTAAAATTGTGCACACTTGTGGAATTGCGACAAACTACGGTCCTTAAAAATCTCCATAGGTGACGCTTTAAACATTTTTACAGGTTACCTGTTTAGAATTACAATAGAGGTCTAGTCCTAGAATTATGTTTGTCACCCTATGATCGTAGCAATACCTCACACGTGTGGTTTGAACACAGTTTACATATATGGGCACGACTTACATATGTGTGGGCATGGGGGGATGGGGTGCTTTACATTTTTTTTTTATTATAATTTATTTTACTTTTTATTTTTTATTTTTACACTGTTCCTTTAAATTAAAGTTGTAATTTTTATCACTTTTAAGTCTTCTTAATTGAGAAATCTGGGGTCAAAAAGACCTCAGATCTCTCATTTACCTTTAACCACTTCAGCCCCGGAAGGTTTCACCCCCTTAACGACCAGGCCATTTTTTGCGATACGGCACTGCGTTGCTTTAACTAACAATTGTGCGGTTGTGCTACACTGTACCCAACCAAAATGTATGTCCTTTTTTCCCCACAAATAGAGCATTCTTTTGGTGGTATATGATCACCTTTGCGGTTTTTATTTTTTTGCGCTATCAACTAAAAAAGAGCGACAATTTTGAAAAAAAAAACAATATTTTTTACTTTCTGCTATAAAACACAACCAATAAAAAAAATGTAAAAAATCGAATTTCTTTATTAATTTAGGCCACTATGTATTCTACTACATATTTTTGGTTAAAAAAATCCCAAAAAACGTACACTGATTGGTTTGCGGCGATCATCGATTTTTAGCGGGACTGCGACATTGCAGCTGACAAATTGGACACTGACACTTTTTAGGGACCAGTGACACTAATACAGTGATCATTGCTTAAAAAAATGCACTCTCGCTGTATAAATGACACTGGTAGGGAAGGGGTTAACACCAGGGGCGATCAAAGGGTTAAGTGTGCACCTAGGGAGTGATTTTTAACTGTGTGGGGGATGGACTGACTGGTGGAAGAGAGACATCTGTGTTCCCGATTAGCAGGAACACAAGATCTCCCTCTCCCTCTCTGACAGAACGGTGGTCTGCCTTGTTGACATAGGCAGACCGCTGTTCTGCCTTTCCAGCGAACGATCTGATTGGTTCTCACTATGTTCAATCACAGGTATGTTGTTTTGCGCAGCCGGGCCGCCCTGCCGCAGTATATGTGCGGTGGGCGGTATGGAAGTTGGTAAAAGCAAAAAAATAAATTAATTTTGCTTTTAAAAAAAAACAAATTTGTTTATCTGCTAGAGAAGCAGAAATGACGTCAGACGTGATCTGCCACTGGGACCACGTTTATCGGAAAGCCGGCCGCCTGACCGATAAAAAGATAAGGCCATAACCCCTGTATTTAACATCAAAAGAATGATATATATTTACAGTTAGGCGGTCAGCATGTGGTTAAAGTAGAACTATGGGCAATACTTTTTTTTTCATTTTGGATAGAGTAAGGGAGGGTTATAACCCCTGCTGATTTTCACCATCTGTTTCCCATTACAGAGGTTTCCCTTCACTTCCTGTCTCATAGCCAAACAGGAAGTGAGGGTAAATCTCTGCAAATTAAGGAAATTCCTTGGGGATCAACAGGTCACCAGAACCAGTGTCCCCATTGGAAGATTTTGCTAATACTTTTCTGAGAATAACCCAAAATGTAGGATTTTCTTTTAATTAACGTCCAATAATAATGGTAACAGGACAAATAGACAACAGATAGCAATAAAAACTGACAGGTGTTCTAATCCCTCTACTCTCTATCCAAAACAAAAAAAGTGTTGCCTTTAGTTATACTTTAATGTCTTGGAGAACTTGGCTCATAACTTAACTTAAATACAAATGGCAAGTGTATTCTTACTTGAATCTTGGTGTGCTTTGTGTATGTCTGACAGTAATCCAGCGTGCAAATGTTTCTGGTATATAGACTAGTCACTACTGCTTTCTCTTCTTGTGCCTGGTGACTGGTCATTCCTCTGATACCTGTAGTTTTCTCCAGGCACCCTGTAGTGGGTGGACCTGCTGAGTCTCTTATGCCCCGTACACACGGTCGGATTTTCCAACGGAAAATGTGCGATCGGAGCGTGTTGTCGGACATTCCAACCGTGTGTGGACTCCATTGGACTTTTTACATCGGATTTTCTGGCACACAAAGTTTGAGAGCAGGCTATAAAATTTTCCGACAACAAAATCCGATCGCGTCAATTCCGACGCACAAAGTGCCACGCATGCTCAGAAGAAATTCCGAGACGGAACAGCTCAGTCTGGTAAAATTAGCGTTCGGCATGGATACAGCACTTTCATCACGCTGCAATGTTTTAAATTGTTTAATACAGCGCACTCTCTTCTTCTTTATAATGTGAGAAGAATGAAGTAGTTTTGCTGCTCATATTCACACAGACTTCTCACAAACTTATTTCTTTATTATTTATCGGTATTCCCTCAATATATTTTGATTTGTCACATCTGACCAAATTTCTATTTTGTTGTTTTATTTTTGTTTTGTATTTTTTCAAGGCTGTTTTTATTTTTTGGGGGGGTTGTATTTTTTTCAAGGCTGTTTTTATTTTGTCTTTTTTTGTGTTTTACTCCAGAATATTTTTGTGTGTGTTTTGTGTGTCAAGCTACCACAACACCATTATTATCTTGTATTATTTAATCTCAAGGAGATTGTTTGGTGTTGGTGTCTCTTGTTAATTTCACATTGTATATTTGAAATGTACCTGCCTCCTCACAAACAAACTGTCCTTTTTGAAGGAAAACACACATAGGCAAGTATAATTGAAACAAAAAATTCCTTTATTAAGGGCTCATAACCAAACAAAGAGGGAGGCAACGCTGGAGAAACAGCAGAAATTGGTGAAGCCTTTGCCCCCCAGGGCAGACATCAATTATTTCCAGGCAAAATTGGTGGCCTGAGGATTCCATATCTAAGGGAGTGCTGTCTGGTCCAGAAGTCCCAGAGATCCGGAAAGCAGCAGATGACATCTGTGTCCCCAGGCTGTGGTCATACAAGAGAGGTGGGTATTGGGTGTGATTTCGCCACTCACCCCCTTAGTTAGGACTTTATACAGAAGGTCCTCACACAGCTTGCGTTGACCCTCCTGCATGCCCTGCAGTTTGGTGGCAGCCATGCAGGCAAAGGCCTCTTCAGGAGTGGGGGTGATTCTGAGGGATGCAGAAGCCTCCTGAATCCTGAACGTGACTCCCCTTCCTCGGTCTTTTGTATGGAAGGCAGAGGGGAGGAACCTGCGATTCGGTCAGGCTCCTACTGGGCCCAGGCTTCTCCTGGCTGCCACTTAGCCCCGCCTCCTCCTGGCTGCCACATTCCACAGCCTCCTCCTGGCTGCCACATTCCTGTGTATGAAAAAGGGACATCGTTTTAGTTTTTTATTCATCAATCACACACAATTTTCACCTCATGATTGTTGCAAATTGAATGTTAACAAATATAAAAGACTATCATTCTGAGCCCAGCATTTTTCAGTCTTGTCCCAATTATTTTTCAAAACTACTGTCTATTGATATGTAAAACACTTTCTTAAATCAGCAATTAGTGATCAATAATAACATCTAGTAAACATAATTTCTTTATTGCCCAGAAATCTGGAGAACAATGCTATACCTGACTCCATCTGGGCTCCTCCACTTCTTCCTGGCTGGAAGTCCCAGGTTGGACATCGGAAGCCTCAGCTGGGGTGTAAGGAAGAGTGGAAGGAAGGGTTGAGAGGGATTCCCTGACTCCAGTCTGGTCTGACAGAAATTGTAGTCTCTCATAGTACCACAGCCTGGGGACATAAATGTCATCTGCTCCAGCTCCGGATCTCTGGGAATCCGTGACCTTCTTGCCCTCCCTAAGATAAGTGCTCCTCAGGCCACCAATTTTGGCTTTTAAATAGGGGATGGTTGCTATGAGGACCACCGGCTTCACCAACTCCAGCAGTTTCTCCAGCACTGCCTGCGTCTTTTGTTCATGATTATAATGCAGGTGTTTGACCTGCCACAGACAGGGCAGCTCCCTGTACTTGTCTATGAACAGGGGGAGGAAGTTGTGGTCATTGAAGCCATACATTTTATCTGCAAGACACAACACAAGACAAACCTTAATGTCAGGCAAAACTCTCCTAATCTTGTTACAATATAGGCCTCAATGTAGAAGCAGTACAGGCCCAAGTTTAGATCTTATCTTCGTTATCACGATCGGCGGCTCCGATACTCCTTCCTCCGCTCACAGATCGTACGTACTACGCACGTGTGTTACGCTTTATACACACTGCGCATGCGTGTAACTCCGCCCGCCCCTGACATTCTTTCTAGTCTATTCCCTTTTCGTTCGGCGCAGTGGGGGAAGAGCACATGGCGGAGACACAGCAGGTGCGTGTTAATTACAACAACGAGGAGGAGGGGGAGGAAAGCCCGGAGCCAGAAACATCTGTATCCAGAAGGAGAAGATTTAAGACCTCAAATATGTCCTTTGGGGAGATGTTGGAGATGGTCGACATCCTGAAGAAGGCCGACTATGACGGGAAGTATGGACCTTACCCCAACCCCAATGTCATAAAGGCCAAGATCTTGGCGAAAGTGGTCAAGAGTCTGCACCGGAATTTCGGGGGACGACGATTGAAAGATCAGCTCAGGAAGCAGTGGTCGGACCTCAAATTAAGAGAGCATGATCAGTACAGAAAGATCCGGAGAGTGCTGCAAAAAGTAAGTAGTTGTGCTGTGTTCCTATTCTTTATGTTCTATTACGTTTGTGCTTAACTGTTGTCCAGTTTAAAATGGCAACTTTCATGTTCATGGGCACATTATTCGTTCGTATCAAACATTGTTCGTTCGGCCTAGAAAACACCATGGTTTTGGCCATATGCATTTGGCCACATTTTTTAGGGCCTACTTGTCTGAAACTAATTTGGTTGGGTAGATGGGTTTGTAACTAGAATGAAATGCAAACTAGATTCTGTGTAAGGAGAGGACACTCAGCAGCTGGTTACACATCTGGACGCTGGAGCACTAGTGTGGGACACATTAACACCCTTTTTATTAGGGGGCCCACACAGGTGCTCCAGTGTATACTATAGGGGTGTCTCCATCTGTAAAGCTTGTATAAGACATAGTATTCAAGCTTGACAAAGGACAAGAAAAATGCTACTTCTTGGAACTCTGCCCACAAAAAAAAATTGTACCCCATTTCCAAACAATGTTTTATATTTATAGTTCTGCCATCAAATATCTGTGTGCTAAGTATACCATTTTTTTTTACATAGGGGAGAAAAGACTCGGAGGACACCCCTCATCCGAGGAGACCAGAGACCCCCCACCTCTGGAAGAAGGGGAAATCCACCCAAGACAAACAGAGCAGGAGGAGGAAGACGTGGTGGAAATTGGCACCACAACAGGTGAGTGTCTGCGACCACAGGCTCAGGTAAGAGATGGATGCCGGCATATTTATAATACATGTTTTTTTTTTTGGTTTCTATCTTTTTTAGGTGATCGTGATGTTGTGGATCCTGATCCTTTCACCTCGGAAAGTGCACAGATCCTGATCAGGGAGATCATGGGGTGTAATAGGGACTTGGAAAACATCAAGAAAAACATCAATGATGTTCTTCAAAAAAATAAGAACATCATTGATGTTTTAGGGAGAGTTTAAAACCCCTCCCCTCCTTTGTTTTTTGGTGTGCTACAATGTTTTAACATTTTTTGACAAATTGGAGAAAAGCCAAATTTTGAAGATGCACACAGTGTGTCAACATGTGCTATCTGCCATCACGGGAGATCAATGGATGCGTTTTGGGGGTTCAACCCCTTCCTCAATAATAAAGTAGCTGAGAGGAAGGGGTTGCACCCCCCAAACCGCATCCCTTGATCCCCCATGATGGCAGATAGCACATGTTGACATTCGACTATTTGTGTGCATCTTCAAAATTTGGCTTTTCCTGGGGTGACTTCCCCCCATCTGAACGCAATATCAAACACAGTTTGTAAATACTCATGTCTGATATTGCCTTCAAGTTCTACCAAATGTGAACTTTGTAAGTTCAAGATTTGTGTCTTTCTTGTTGCTTTTAAACATGCCTGTTTTATCTTAAATGGACATTTCTACTTTTTCTAATGTGACCCCAAAAATTGTTATACAACAAACATGTTGGTTTGTTTTAAAAACCTTTTCCAAATGCACATGTGATTGTGCTGGTATTAAAAAGATTGTTAATCAAGAATGTGTGGATTATTGTCTCAACGCTACAACACTTTTGTGGTGCTCTAATTGCTGTTTTCTGTGACAATAGGTGTTATTTCCTAAGGGCAAATCCACTTTGCACTACAAGTGCAGTTTCAAGTGCACTTGTAGTGCAAAGTGTCTTTGCCTTTAGTAAATAACACCCAACAGTGCTTTGTAATGTTACACAACCACGTCATTTTCAAGACTCACCACATTTCTCTCAGGGTCAGCTAAAACAAACACAAGCAGTAAATGTCACCAAAGATTTGATTATTTTTTTATTTGAAAAAGGTTTTAGACATTGTCTGGCATATTGATAGCCCCCCTACCCGCAAAGAATTCAAGGTATCTTAGCCGGACATCACGGGCACTCAGGGGGGGCAAGCCAGGACGGCCACTTTCAAGCGCCGTCAGGGTTGGTTCATTTTGAATTCCGGCCTCAGGCCCAACTGAGCCAGCATAGTTGGCAGAATGTTGCCGTAAAAAGTTGTGTAGAACACAACACGCCCGGATAATGTTATTCAGTTTGTACTTCGCCATATGTATGGGTGTAGAAATAGGCGGAACCGGGTGGCCATGATTCCAAACGTGTTCTCCACCACTCTTCTGGCTCTGGCCAGCCGGTAATTAAAAACCCTCTGGTCCGGGGTGAGGGTCCTCATCGGGAATGGCCGCATAAGATGGTCCCCCAGCGCAAATGCTTCATCCGCAACGAAGACAAATGGGAGTCCTTCCACATTGTCTTCTGGAGGTGGCAAGTCCAAGCTGCCATTCTGGAAATGCCTGTAGAACTCGGTCTGGGCGATGACTCCACCATCGGACATCTGGCCATTCTTCCCCACGTCACATACAGGAACTCATAAGTAGCCGACACCACCGCCAACATCACAATACTATTGAACCCCTTGTAGTTGTAATAGTACGACCCCGAGTTGGGTGGTGGGACGATGTGGACGTGTTTCCCATCAATTGCCCCTCCGCAGTTAGGAAAGTCCCACCGCTGGGCAAAGTGGGAGGCCACAGTCTGCCATTCCCATGGCGTGGAAGGAAACTGTGGCGTGAAAACAAAAAAAAAAATTAGTCATTTTGCACATAAACAGGGAAAGCAGATTACACACAAACATTCTTGGCCAACATCAAGATAACATTTTTTGGAGGGAGTTTTTAAAGACCAAAGTATAAGGTACACCTATCATATTCCCCCTCCCCCCCTCTCATGGGCCATTTCTAACATTATAGGGGGAGAGCTCTTGGACAGGAAACCCTCTCCACTTCATTGAGGATGAATGCCTAAATAATGGGTATTACTTTGGCCAGCGCCTCCTTAGTTACACTATTGACAGCCCACTGGACAGGTAAGAAGTGTCATAAGACAAAGATATAAATACACACTGTGCACATTTGAGCACATTTGGAAATTCTGCTATTATCTATCAAGATATAAATAGTATACAAAAACTTTAAACAGTACCATTTGAAAGTATTCAGGCAGGCCCTTTGTCATGAACAGGTGTGACCAGAACCGTGTGATCTGCGACAGAGGACACCCAAACGTATATAAGTGAAAATATAATAATTTATTAAAGAAAGTGAGTAATATAATACAACCAACTCCAATATGATACAGTGCAATAACCAACCACAGACAGAGACCCACAAATAACAACAGACAGATAAGTGCAATAAATGGGAAATACCAGGTTCATAAACAATAGCCAGGCCAGGGTCATACACAGCAGATCAGCAGATGGACAGGGGATGTCCCAGAGACATAAACGTAATCCAGGCCAAGGTCATACACAGGGAGGTCAGCAGATGGGGTATGGAACACAGGACAGGGAGAGGATGGATGGGTCAGACTGCAGGCAGGGATGCAAGGTAACAGGTGGGACAGGATAGGGTCCGAGACAGGGAGACAGGTTCAGGTTCAGGGCACAGGATCAGATTGCTAGCAGGTCAGGAGGCAATGAAGAAATCAAGGCAAACATGTGAATGTTTGCCGGGTATTTATAGGCCTGTGATTGGCCTCAAGTGACACCTGATTGTAGTAGGTACTGTCTGCTCCACACTGCCAGGATCCATCCGCTGGTGGACGCCAGTACTGCGGCCCAAAGATGATATACTATTAACAGGGAAAAGCTCTCCTGACAGTTCCAAACTGCCAGGAGACACCTGCTGGTGGACCTCAGCACTGCATGCCAAATAACAGGTCTTACCAGCGGATGGAACATTTCCTGACAGTACCCCCCCTCAAAGGAGCGGCCTCCGGACGCTCCAATTGGTTGTAATTGTCCATAGTCTATGGCATTAAGCAGAACAACAGATGGTGGCACAACAGGCAGAACAACAGGTGGTGGCACAACAGGCATGGGCACTTCAAGCTGGGCAAAAGGCATGGGCACTTCAAGCTGGGCAGCGGGCTCATCAAGATGGGCAGCAGGCTCATCAAGCTGGAGGGCAGACACCGGGACATCAGGCTGGAGGGCAGACACCGGGACATCAGGCTGGAGGGCAGACACCGGGACATCAGGCTGGAGGGCAGACACCGGGACATCAGGCTGGAGGGCAGACACCGGGACATCAGGCTGGAGGGCAGACACCGGGACATCAGGCTGGAGGGCTGGCACCGGGACATCAGGCTGGAGGGCTGGCACCGGGACATCAGGCTGGAGGGCTGGCACCGGGACATCAGGCTGGAGGCCTGGCACTGGGACATCAGGCTGGACAACAGGTACTAGAACTTCAGACTGGGCAGTAGGCACATCAGGCAGAACAGCAGGTGCTGGCACAACAAGCGGAACAGCAGGCACATCGGACTGGATAGCAGGTACTGGAACTTCAAACCGGGCAGCTGGTACTGGAACTTCAGACTGGGCAGCAGGCACTGGCACATCAGGCAAAACAGTAGGTGCATCAGACTGGATAGCAGGTACTGGAACTTCAAACCAGGCAGCTGGTACTGGAACTTCAGACTGGACGGTGGGCACAGGTGCTGGCACATTAGGCAGAACAGCAGGTGCAGTGGACTGAATAGCAAGTACTGGAACTTCAAACCGGGCAGCCGGTACTGGAACTTCAGACTGGACAGTGGGTACAGGTGCTGGTACATCAGGCGGAACAGCAGGTACTGGCACAACAGGCTGAACAGCAGGTACATCAGACTGGATAGCAGGTACTGGAACTTCACACCGGTCAGCCGGTACTGGAACTTTAGATTGGACAGTGGGCACAGGTGCTGGCACATCAGGCAGAACAGCAGGTACTGGCACAACAGGCTGAACAGCAGGTACATCGGACTGGATAGCAGGTACAGGAACTTCAAACCGGGCAGCTGGTACTGGAACTTCAGACTGGACAGTGGGCACAGGTGCTGGCACATTAGGCAGAACAGCAGGTGCAGTGGACTGAATAGCAGGTACTGGAACTTCAAACCGGGCAGCTGGTACTGGAACTTCGGACTGGGCAGCAGGCACTGGCACATCAGGCAAAACAGCAGGTGCTGGCGCAACAGGCAAAACAGCAGGTGCATCGGACTGGATAGCAGGTACTGGAACTTCAAACCGGGCAGCCGGTACTGGAACTTCAGACTGGACAGTGGGCACAGGTGCTGGCACATCAGGCGGAACAGCAGGTACTGGCACAACAGGCTGAACAGCAGGTACATCAGACCGGATAGCAGGTACTGGAACTTCAAACAGGTCAGCCGGTACTGGAACTTTAGATTGGACAGTGGGCACAGGTGCTGGCACATCAGGCAGAACAGCAGGTACTGGCACAACAGGTTGAACAGCAGGTACATCGGACTGGATAGCAGGTACTGGAACTTCAAACCGGGCAGCTGGTACTGGAACTTCAGACTGGACAGTGGGCACAGGTGCTGGCACATCAGGCAGAACAGCAGGTACTGGCACAACAGGTTGAACAGCAGGTACATCGGAATGGATAGCAGGTACTGGAACTTCAAACCGGGCAGCTGGTACTGGAACTTCAGACTGGACAGTGGGCACAGGTGCTGGCACATTAGGCAGAACAGCAGGTGCAGTGGACTGAATAGCAGGTACTGAAACTTCAAACCGGGCAGCTGGTACTGGAACTTCAGACTGGGCAGCTGGTACTGGAACTTCAAACCGGGCAGCTGGTACTGGAACTTCAGACTGGGCAGCAGGCACAGACACTGGCACATCAGGCAGAACAGCAGGTACTGGCACAACAGCAGGCCTCGGAACATCAGGCTGGGCGGCACACAGGAACACATCAGGCTGGAACAGATCAGCTGGCGGGGAGGCAGGATTGGACACTGGCATGATGGTATGGGTTGGATTAGCTGGTGCGGAGGCAGGTTGGGTTACTGGCAGGATCGTCTTGGTTGGAAAAAAACTTTAGTTTTTTCTTTGGCTTAGCCACTGAAGCTCTGTAGGTGAGGGGTGCAGCAGACTGGAAAGGAGGATTGGGATATGGCAGAGAAGAGGTAACAGTAGCTGGAGGAAGTTCCTGTGGGTTTGTGGACAGCTGAGAAGAGGCAGGTGGGTTGAATGCAGGATAGGTGCAGCGGGTAGGGACAGGGTATTGATATTTGGTGGGAAGCAGGGTATATTGGGCCGAAACAGAGGTTGCCATGGGTGAAGGGAAAAAAGACTCCTGGGCAGGCAGGTGTCTAATAGCAGGTCTGGGTTGTGCAGAGCTGACCGAAGCTGGAGATAATAAGTCTGACCATGCCTGTAGTACAGGTTGAACAAACGTGGATTCACATACTGCCTGTCTAACCAGGGACTGCACTGAATCTATACAATCCACTAGCACCTGTTTAGGACAAGCTGAATAATGCTCCAGAAAGTATACAGCATCATCCTCCAACAGCCATACCAGAGACTCCACCTGATCACTACTGAAGGGGGGAGAAAAATCATCACTTCCTTTAGGACTGCCAGACAAGGCTAGCTCAGCACACACACCTGTATCAGGGGCTGAACGTTTTCAAACAGTAATCTACCCTGATCAACCAGAGAATGGGCCAGACGGATACACTCCAGGAGCTGATCGTTGGCCCACTCTTTCAATACCAGATGGCAGTAATTGTTATCCTCCAACACCAGTGAGGCAAGGAGAACAACTGTTTCTGATTGCATTTTAATAGCACTACAATGGTTCCTCTGCGCAGTCACTTCTGGTCAGAGATGGCCTTGATTTACTGTCATGAACAGGTGTGACCAGAACCGTGTGATCTGCGACAGAGGACACCCAAACGTATATAAGTGAAAATATAATAATTTATTAAAGAAAGTGAGTAATATAATACAACCAACTCCAATATGATACAGTGCAATAACCAACCACAGACAGAGACCCACAAATAACAACAGACAGATAAGTGCAATAAATGGGAAATACCAGGTTCATAAACAATAGCCAGGCCAGGGTCATACACAGCAGATCAGCAGATGGACAGGGGATGTCCCAGAGACATAAACGTAATCCAGGCCAAGGTCATACACAGGGAGGTCAGCAGATGGAGTATGGAACACAGGACAGGGAGAGGATGGATGGGTCAGACTGCAGGCAGGGATGCAAGGTAACAGGTGGGACAGGATAGGGTCCGAGACAGGGAGACAGGGAGACAGGGAGACAGGGAGACAGGGAGACAGGGAGACAGGGAGACAGGGAGACAGGGAGACAGGGAGACAGGGAGACAGGGAGACAGGTTCAGGGCACAGGATCAGATTGCTAGCAGGTCAGGAGGCAATGAAGAAATCAAGGCAAACATGTGAATGTTTGCCGGGTATTTATAGGCCTGTGATTGGCCTCAAGTGACACCTGATTGTAGGAGGTACTGTCTGCTCCACACTGCCAGGATCCATCCGCTGGTGGACGCCAGTACTGCGGCCCAAAGATGATATACTATTAACAGGGAAAAGCTCTCCTGACAGTTCCAAACTGCCAGGAGACACCTGCTGGTGGACCTCAGTACTGCATGCCAAATAACAGGTCTTACCAGCGGATGGAACATTTCCTGACACCCTTGCACTACATGCTTTGGGGAATTCGTCCATAAATCTGACCACTAAAGAGATGGGTATAGTGTGTATGGGCTTGGCAAAGTCAGCAGATAGATGATTGAGGATAGATAGAGAATTGTTATCAGCTGACTTAGCAGTTGGGGGGAGGGAGGGTTCCAAATGATTTGGGGAACCCCCAAAAAAAGCCTCTGGCACTCTGCCTGAATTTAAAGCACAAATCACATTTAAAAACATTTTAGGGGGTGTTTGGGGTAAAGCACTACTATGGAGCTGACAAAATACATTGTTAAGTGACTACATGAGGTGAATATAGGGCCAGGAGAGCATGCTGGGGAGGTAAGTGTAGGCAAATATGTATGAAGGACAAAAAAATAATTACATAAAAATCCAGAATGAATGAGGACAAAGGGGACATTCACAGCATATTACAATCATGGTAATTAAGGAATGAGGAAAGAAATACAAAATATTAGCAAACATTATATACAATAAAATGTGATATTAAAGGATAAAAATCTTACCTTAATAAACTCCTTCTGCAGGACCTGGATGATGGCAGAACAGGTCTCTGGGATAATGATCCCCAGAGCCTGGGGGGAGATGCCTGTCGAGAACTTCAAGTCCTGCAGGCTTCTCCCCGTCGCCATGTACCGCAGGGTGGCGACGAGCCTCACCTCCGGAGTGATGGCTTGCCTCATGCAGGTATCCTGCCTGCTGATATAGGGGGTCAGCAAAGCCAACAAACGGTGAAATACGGGGTCCGTCATCCGGAGAAAGTCCCTGTTCATGGACTGGGCTTGTGTCGAGGTCAGGACCCCAACACCAAGCCCCCGCACAGCACAAACTCTACAAGGAGTACGTATACGCAACATGGCTAGAAAACGGTCAGCTGCTCAGAACGAAGTAACAGAACGCACTAAAGAAAAGCAAGGCCTGTGAAGAGCGACCTGAAAAACAGTAACGAATGAACAAGAACACAATGACTGAGTCATGCGTAGCTTGCTGCACGCACAAACCCACAAACACAAACTGAACAGCAGAAAACGATCTGAAAACCACGAGTCTGGAAAAGTGCGAATTGTCTCTCACCAAACTTTTACTAACACGAGATTAGCAAAAGGAGCCCAAAGGGTGCCGCGCTTGGTTCTGAACTGACCTTTTCTAGTCTCGTCGTACGTGGTGTACGTCACCGCGTTCTTAGCGAGCAGAAATTCCGACAACTTTGTGCGACCGTGTGTACGCAAAACAAGTTTGAGCCAACATCCGTCGGAAAAAATCCATGCATTTTGTTGTCGGAATGTCCGATCAATGTCCGATCATGTGTACGGGGCATTACAGTTCTTCTCTCTGCACAAACTAGGTACAATACAGTAATGGTGTCTTGTGAAATTGTAAGTCAGGGTTTGCATAGGCATTCGGGGCATACCCCCTTCCTGTCCAGCCCCTTTCTTCAGTTTTCATTGCTGTGATATTTTGACTGACATTTGCTCAGTTATGCAACCCTGTACCAAAATGAGTTTTAATATATTTTTTATATATTTTTGAGACAGATAGAATTTTCTTTTGGAGGTATTTGATAACCACTGAGTTTTTTTTTTGTTTTTATACATTCAACATAGAAAATACTGATGAGCCCTCATGGGCCCCGATCGCAGCACTGATGGGCCCTGATTGGCAGCACTGATGGGCACTGATAGGCAGCACTGATGGGCCCTGATAGGCTGCACTTATGGGCACTGATGGGGCTGCACTGATAATCGGGGAACTGATGTTCAGTGCCCTGATTATCAGTGTGATCGATGTGCTCCTTTCTATGTCTCCTTTCCTTCCACATATACAGCGTGGGAGAAAAGGACTGCCGATAACCAGAAAGTCTGTTTACATGGGATCAGCTGTGATTGTACACAGCTGATCACATGGTAAAGGGCCACTGTGACTGGCCCTTTACCCTGCAGGGGGGGAGCTGTGGGAGGACGTCTATTGACGCCCACCCAGAACTGGACAACCGTGCTGTAGCCATCTTTCGATTATATCTTGGTCAGTAAGTGGTTAAAATGTTGATATGCTGCATAGTAATACAGTCAAATTCAGTGTCAGCTGTGTCTAGAGAAGCATTGCATATATAAAATTATGCAGCTTTACTCTGAGTAAACCCGAGAAAAGTGTAATTATGTCAAACCAGTGGCTTTCTTTGTGATCACGTTGGCCTTGTAGAGTCACTCAAAGCTGGAAGATTAAGGATTTCCCTGCGGGTGTTCAAAATGTGGGAGTGGGCATCTATGCACTAATCTAGAAGTGAAAATATACCAAGGGTAAGATGCTGCTCAAACCGACCCAGTGTTATCACAGTGTGTGAGGCCTCAGTCAGCGCTGCTCTGGACATGCATTTCACCCCACCCACCAGGGCTTTGTCACAGAGAGGGCCAAGCATTCAGGTGAAATGCATTGGGAGGCATGGGCAGAGCAGTGCTGGCTGAACCAGGTCAAGTTTGGGCAGTGTCTCACCTTTGGTATGTTTACACAGTGGCTTTCTTTGTCTACCAACACCAACGTCCTCTTTGAGTCTTTTCTAGTCCTCAATAATGCAGACAGTGGTGCAGACGTGGTGAGGTCAGTGGTGCTTTCTTCATTACTGTATGCAAGTGAAGGATGCCGGGATTATGACCCCTTAGGGGACAGCCCATGATGCCTGGAACTCATAGTATGTCCTCTGTCTCCCAGGTCAAATGATACTGAGTGTCTTTTAACCCAGAAAACTGGAGACATCTGGTGACAAAAAGGAATGATTGTAGGGGACAGCACATGAGAGGGGTTGCACATTGCAGCCAAAACTTTTTGTTGGTTGAAATCCCTGCTTGGAGTTGGCCTTTAAAGCTTACAACATGGAACAACAGGGTAGCGAAAGGAAGGTAAGTATAAGCTGGTGGCAAGGCTGGATTAAGAGCATTATGGGGCTGGTGCTTAGGATTTTTGGTGGGCCTTAAGGGCTGTCTGTCAGCATGCGCTCTGAGGTGAAAGGGTGCAGCGGCACAGGCCCAATGCTTTGGAAGTACCAAGCTTCCATAAGAGCCCTGCATCAGCGTGCATGGCGCGCCCTGAGGAGAGGTTGAAGGGCACAGCTGTGCAAACCTAACACAACACTACAGAAGCTGAATACCTGGCTTTCATTAGGACTGCCCATGGTGACCGTTATGAATCCCACCACCCAGCCCAGGTGGCACATGCGGAATGCAGGACCAGTCAGGCCAGGGGAGATCTCTCCCTGTCGGCCCATTGCTTTCTGTGCGCGGCCTGTTCTTTGTGGGCGGCTGGGCCCAGGGTTTTTCTTCCCAAAGGATAGGTGCAGGAACCCCCCCTTCCTGCGAGGGAACACGCCACGTCATAGGGTGGGTGAGGCCAAAATGTCCAGTGGGAGGGTCTTAAAGGGACATTGTTCAATAAAACTAGGAATGCATAACACAGGGTTCAGGACAGCGTAATACACAGAGCGCTGGGTTCAGAACAGCGTAATACACAGAACGCTGGGTTCAGGACGGCGTAACACACAGAGCGCTGAGTTCAAGACAGTGTAATACACAGAGTGCTGTGTTCAGGACAGTATAATATACAGAGTGCTGGGTTCAGGACAGTGTAATACACAGAACGCTGGGTTCAGGACAGCATAATACACAAAGCGTTGGGTTCAGGACAGTGTAATACACAGAGTGCTGGGTTCAGGACAGCATAATACACAGAGCACTGGGTTCAGGACAGTGTAATACACAGAGCGCTGGGTTCAGGACAGCATAATATACAAAGCGCTGGGATAAGGAGAGCGTAATACACACAGCACTGGGTTCAGGAGAACATAATACACAGAGCGCTGGGTTCAGGAAAGCATAATGCACAGGAGGGTGTTAGGCATAGAGTGCAGGGTTCAGGGGTTTGCTATGCAAAGAGAGCACTTCTGCCCCCACATCCATAGCTTACTCTGCACCCTTCTCCCACAAATAATCTCTGCAGTCTGCAGCCAATTCCTAACCCTCCCTCAACAGCTAAGCTCTGCATTCTGCTGCTTCAGCTTTGAGCCCTGCTTTCCCACTGCCCTCACCTTTGCACAAATGGACCCCCCTCCTCTCACCTCACCTCACCCCCCCTCCCCTCACCTCGGAAGCAGTCAGTCTTAGCCTCCCACACAGTCCATTTGTGGCTCTGCCTCTCCTTCCCTGGACAGCAGCAGCAGCTGGCAGTGATATCGTCCAGCTGGAGGCATCGGCATTCTAGCACCAGGCTGTTTCTTAGCCAGCAAGCCCTCTGATGCCCATAACACATCTGTGCCCCAGTAGCTGTGTCTGTGTCCGCTCTGAGTGCTGTGCAGGGAGGTTCTGAGGGAGCAGTGTGCTGTCACTTGTAGCACAGAAGCCGGGCTTCTGTGTTTACAAGTGACAGAAAATCTGGCCAGCCAGGGCCTATATTATGCTGGGGGCCTGGTGCTACAGCTCCAATAGTCCCTATGTTAGGCCAAATGCCTTTGCTTGGTGTCCTGGACTTCTGCGCAGCAATATTGAAAGTGTCTCTTTTGTCATACATGTCAAGATGGATAAAAAAAAATTAGCTTTTCTGGAGGTATAGAGAAAAACAGTTGAGGCTAGATCAATCTTATATACTTTGGAAGTCACATTATATGTATGAATTATTTTAATTCAGTCAATTACTTTTCTACTCTTCAATGCTACCTCGATACAAAAAATACACATTTTACAGGATGTTTACTACATAATATATTGTACATCATATACTAAAGTTGAACAAGGACTGCTATTTAGTAACAGAAAAGCAATGCAATGGATGGTTCAAGTATTAGCAGAACAAGGAGAATAGCATTTGTTAATGACAGGAAGGGTTGATTTAGGACAAGGAATTAAGCTGATTTTATACACTACATTTAAGATGTCACGGTGTGCCTAAAGTGCGTTGTCTCCACTTCTGTGCTGACTTCATAATATATTTCTGTCAAGCGCCTGCAATGTATAATAAGGTCAAATGCACTTTTAAAGTCTGACCCTAGTATTTACACTTACTGCTTACTCTAAGGACGAGTGGAATTCTAGAATGCATTGCACACATCAGTCACAGTTATATATAAGTAAGAATTGGAGGACTGGAATTTTCTACAGAATAACAGAAGGGTGCATGCCATCGTACAATTGAAACAGGACTTTTAACATGTGTGCCATTGAAAATCCAATAATACCTTTATATTCTTCAGTTTACAATGTTGTTTTTAACAAAATGAACAGAAAACATGACTCTAAAGGTCATTCAAGGGCAGAATAAGACCTAAAGGTAACAGTTTAGAAGTCATACTTTTATTAGAAGGTATCAATTTTATCAAGACACAAGATATAAACCATGGATCTGGCCTGCAAGATGCACAATACAACTCAAGTAGAAAGTGAGTCTACACAAGGATGATCACTGATAAAAACAGGATCTTGCTGATAAGTATTAAAATATGTGATGTTAATAAAATTTCTCTCCGTTTGGCAGCGCAGAAGGGTAATTTACAGATTTTCTTTAGTAAACAGTCTGACATTGAACTATGAAGGAACATTGTCAGCCTAGTGTCTGGTTTGCAGTCCCTAACTGAACCCATGCTTACGTGTTTTATCAGCTGCACCAGAACACAGCCGCCACATCTGGCAAAAAAGGAGATAAAGGGCAAACATCCATACTTTGATCCCTCACTAATGCTTTATCAGGAGTTTTATAGCATTACAACAGTGTTTGATGAGGAGACCAAATAGTTTTTAGGTGATTCATTTTTCATGATTCTACTGAATACTCAGGAGCATTAGGTATAGCACCCTAGTCTTTCCTGAGATCACTGACACAGTTATATGGGCGTTGTATTTTGTACTTTTACATATGGCTGTCTCTGCAGGTTTTGTAAGCCATCATTTACAAATAGTTTAAATTATTTTCATTGGCTTGAAAGGTCTTTAGGTTGCTTGCATTCTAAACAGCAGAATCAGACAG
Source organism: Aquarana catesbeiana (assembly GCF_042186555.1). NCBI lineage: Eukaryota > Metazoa > Chordata > Amphibia > Anura > Ranidae > Aquarana > Aquarana catesbeiana. Next base: position 695,825,959 of record NC_133324.1, read on the forward strand.
TGCAGGAAAAAAAATCCTGAAAATATACCTTTATCAAGATTCATCTGCACTCTTTCTAACAAAAGGGATTAAAATCCCCATTTAATTCCCTAGGGATTAAAATTCCCAGTATTCATTATTAACCTCTTATTATTCATAAGGTAAGCAGTTAGAGGTCACAGTGCCTCTCACACTGCAGGTACTGTATACTGCAGACTCTATGCAGACTCTAGACTCTATACTCTAGAGTCTGTAGGCAAGTAAGTGCACATTCACTAGCCAAGAAGTGTTCTGCTATTTTTCAGGAGGAGTTCCAGGCAAGCAGTAGATTTCTCTTTATGGTAGTGCTTCAATACAGATTCTTTTTTTTCAATCAAATACTTTTTATTGAATTTAAAGTTTTTGTTTTTTTCTTACATATATACAAACAAAGCACGTCAAAAATACCTATACGGACAAAAAGCTAAAACAAAAAACAAGGGGGGAAAAATAATAATAATAAAATTATTTTAAAAATTTAACAATAACACAAATGTGTTCCAGTATAGGGCAGTTATCACTGGGGAATGTTTAGCATTACAGAACAATCAGTAATTCAATTAAAGTCAACACCATAGACCCATCATAGTGCAGCATCACTATCACTAGAAGCAAGGAGATCATCCACACTAGTGGATACTATATATGAGGATGATAACCAAAAAGACCAGATCTTATTAAATTTTTGCTTACAACCCCTGTGCTTATAAATACGTTGCTCTCTATCCAGCACAGCATTTACCACCTTGCACCAGTGAACACAAGTTAGCTGGTTGAAAGATAGCCAACGCTGAGAAATCAACTTATGGGCAAGAAATAACAAACGGGTAATTAAAATTTACAAGAGAATAATGGCCAATCTTCCGGAAATATACCCAACAGGGTAAGCTTAGGTTCAGGAGTCAGTTGAATTGAACAAAGTTCAGTCAAAATTTGAAATACTGCTCTTTCCAATACCGATATAGTTTAGGACAGTGCTATCACATATGAATTAACGTGCCCATATGCATAATACAACAAGGTCAATTAGGTGAAGGTCAATGACCGATGACTCTGTAGGCAAGGATGGGCACATTCACTAGCCAAGAAGTGTTCTGCATTTTTTCAGGAGGAGTTCGAGGCAAGCAGTAGATTTTTATTTATGGTAGTGTTTCATTACAATTAAGATTATTAATGTTCCCTAGACAAAGCAAATCTTTACCTTTTTAATTCAGGGTTACTTTTAATAATGATGGATAATTTTTTTCAGGAGGGGGGGCAGCAGGTGGGCATACAAAATATTCTTGTATATACATATCCTTATGTAAACAGTATTAATTTGAATCGTGGTCTATTCAGTCTATGGGGTTGATTCACTAAAGATAAATAGACTGCTTACTTTGCAAGGAATTTTTCACTTTGCAAGGGAATTTTCCCCAGAGCTTAGTGAACGTAGTGAAATTTCACAAAGAATGTCTAATCACATGCATGAAAAATAAAAAAAAAAACATACTCTGAGCCAACCTATTTGCCTCCTTTCCCCTCTCCTTGGACGGGTGTGATGTTTTCGATCTTCCCTCCCCCTCTCCTCGGATAGGTCCGATGCCTGTATTACACCTATTTAGACCGCATCGCTGGTAAACACTGCCATATGATGTGGCCGACGCTCAGCCTTCTGGGTAGTGTAGGCCGGTGGCTTTGGCTACTGCGCATGCACCCCGTCCACCTTTCGTCCGCTCCCGATTGGCTGATTAAGTCATGCTGATCGGGTGGGGGACTTATAAGGCTGCCACATCTTTGTATTTTTTACTTACCTGTTGTGGGAAAAGTGCCGTGGCCAGGCGATATTCGTTAAAGGTAAAAGCATTGAACTTCCCCTTTTTTCTCCTACCCTATGCGGGAGCCTTTTATTCCCTCTATTATCGTTTAACCTTGTGACGCTGGCAAGTCTCCATGCTGACAGCATACTTATCTACATTGGATTCTTATATAGATTACCAAGTTCACTGGTGTAATTTGGAGGATATTTCGGGGAGGTTCCTGTGCTCAGCCTTTACAATGGCAGAATCTTATGTGTAGCGGGCACCCTTGTCATCAGTGATATGCGCACCTTTGGTAAGCACCCACAGTTAATTAACTATTTAATTAGCTTTTTAAATTTCATTATAAGCACCTGCCATTAATTCATTTAGCCCACATAATATCATGGTCATCCCACTAATACCATTAATTTGTACTATATTTTTTAGTTCCTTTTGGCTATACACATATTCCGTGATTTCCACATCCAAATATCGTGCCGTGATTCATCCTGTGCACCATTGGGTGTCTTTCTCGCATATAATTAGGGTATGTAATTGAGGCTTAGTTCCCACTATTAATTAACCAATAATTGAATATTTATATGCCAATTTTCATTTATTAGGCGCCTTTTGAGTCCCCTGTAGCCAAATACAGGGCTGAGTGTGACTATTGTTCTCAGTGGTCTGGTGGTGCCCTCCTTGTATCCTGGGACTCCTGCAAGGTATGTCTCGGGTGTGGGGATCGGGGGGCTGGGGACACAGGCTGGACAGGATTTTGACTGCTTTGTGACATGACAGTTCACCTTTATTATATCATACTATGTGGATTTAATTAAATAATAGACCTTCTTTTTCTTTCCAGTGTTTTTACTTTCTGCATTATTTTGTACATTCCCCTGATGAAGCCAATGTTTTGGGATGAATTGACCAGCGATCACCTTTCAACAACAGTAGTGACGGTCATTACTTTGAAATTGTATTATGTTTTTCTTGTTTTGAATTTTTCTATATATAATGTACATGTATGAATTATATGTACTTTTTAGCTTTTGATATTAATAAATCAAAAATACATTTTATAATAAAATTGTTCCAACTTGTTCGTGGCACCGCAATAATCCCTCTCCTTTTGCCTTTAAAAAAAAACATAATTTTTCCTTGCACATGATTGGAGGGTGCAAGTCAGCAGAGTTTCATCTCAGGCTCTGGGGAAAATTCCCTTGTAAAGCGAACAGTTTATTTGTCTTTAGTAAATTAATCCCAAAAAGTCAGGTATGGACCAAGGGAGACTGAAGAGGAAGGATTGATTTGGTAATACATATATGGGTAGAAGCTGATTTTGCTTTTGGCTCCCAGAGTTGCAGTGTGGACAGGATGCTGCACATTATATAGGGATCATTGATCATAGAAGCATCTGGACAACGATGGAAAATACCCAGCCTATGAACAGCTTCTGAAATGCTTCTCTGGACTTTGAATATTGTTGGGTAAAAAGTAGGATAACCTTATATAGTAGATGACAGATATGCGTTGGGTGCTTGCCTCAGGCACCTCGCATTCTGGTGAGTGAACACAGATACAGCAACAAGAAGACTTCAAGTGTTTGTTGGCTCTCTTTTTTAGAAGACAATGCCAATACTTTGTCTGCAATAGCATTTGGCTGTATGGTGTTTCTTTTGAAAATAAAACCAAAGAATGACAAAGTATGTAGGTAGTCAAACAAAGCTGCCCCTCCAGGACAGACATAAATTTGTGTAAGGATTTTGCTTACTTAGAAATTGAAACCATTTTAAACTAATTGTTGTGAGGTGTCTTCCATAGTAGGGCGATTTTGTGTTTGGGGTAGAAAGAGAAAATCAAGGAGGGGTCACATATAAGGTTCAGGGTGAGGACAGCTAAATAAGTTATGAAGATGCTAAAGGGCAAAAAATGTACAAACCGACTTTAAAAAATAGTAGTTAGTTAAATGCATACATGAGATAAGCTTCTTCTTATTATTTTCATTATATTTTTCTTGTTTACCTAATTGTGATTGCCATTTATTTATCTAAAATCTCTAAATCTTATCCAAGTTACTTGCATATAACTGTTTATGTTTTAGAGGTTTTTTCTCAGTGACTAAAACGTTGGCAGCTGTGTTCAAACAGCCATGAGCAATCTGCATGAAGGGGAAGACTTTCTTGGAAATGGTTATGGTTGTCTATACTTACAACACTCTTTATTATACACATTACTAGTTCAGTCTCTTCTCACATTAATCATTTGTGTGCCAGTACTTACATTTAGGTTATTTGCTGATGCAGTTTTGAGACTGAAAAGTTCTGCTAACTTAGTATCCAAATGATCATCCAATAGGATGATGTCATGTACTTCAGAAAATTAGATTTGTCAACGAGGATGATGTTTTGTGTTCTTCAGTAACAGGCTTGCTTTGTTTTTCCACATACAATTTAATGTGTAACATATGAATTCATCATTAAATGATGAAAGTGTAGGGTTGAATTTATCTACTAGTAGGACATGGAAATACACTTAGAAGGGGATCCAACATGGAGCATCTCTGGCAAGTTCTTTGATTACTGATCTGACATCTGTTGTAAAGTGATGTTTTTTTTTTTTTTTTTTTTACTAAATGTGTTTTCTCTTTACGGTTCACAGAAAGAAACCAACAAACAATCTATAAGCCAGCAACCTTCTTGCCCTTTCTCAGGTGGTCAGGAGAGAGAAAGGTTCAAATAAACCCATAGGGGCTGATTTACAAAAGGCGTATAGGGTATTCATTTTACAAGGGAATTTTTTCTTAGCTTAGTGAATGAGGTGAAACTTTGTTGACTTCCATCATCCTATCACGTAGAAGCAAAATTACTGTTTTTTTTTTATTTTCCTTATACATGATTGGGTATTCTTTGCGATGTGAATTTTCACCACATTCACTGCGCTAAGGGAAAATTCTCTTGCAAAGTGAACACTCTATTTACCCTACTAGTATATCAATCCCATAGATTGAATTGACCATGATTTGGGATTGAAATAAACAGTTACTTAAGTATATGTGTATACAAGAATACTTGCATGCATGCCTTCTATTTTCCTCCTCCCCCAAATTATCCCTGTTACTAAAACTAACACTGAATTCAAAAAATGAAGATTTTCTATTTTTCTATGTATATGGAGCATCAAGAAATATTATTTATTTTGAAGCAGTACCCTGAAAAAATCTACCATTTGTTTCAAATTCCTCCTGAAAAATAGCAGAGCACTTCTTGTAATGTGAGTGTGCACTCCCTTGCCTAAAGACCTACAGCTGTATATCTGTAATTGGAGAGGCACTGTTGCCTCAGACTGCTAATCTCATGATATCTGAATTGAGATTTGGTAATTTCTGTTCATTGTTCTCATTGCTGGAGAGGAATCTGTACCTTAAGACCTAGACTGCATGCAATTATGCAAGTATCTGCTTCTGCTCCATTCATTCTGAGGATCTATGCTCTCTCCGTTTCTCCTTCAGCTTCTTCTTTCCCCGTCATTTATCAGTGTATCAGACATCAGGAGGGCAGCTCTGATTTGAGGAAACAAAGCCCTGCCTCTGCACCAAGATAGCTGCCTCCACTCAGAGACAAAATGCCCACCCAGAGATAAAATACAGAACAAAGCATGGTAAGCCAGTTATGCAGAAAAGTGAAGGGAATACCCAAATATTTGTGTAGTCACAGAACAGGAAAAGGTGAGAAATTTTCCAGTGAAGACATTTGTTCCAGAGATCATTGTCTAAGAGGGTATTTCCCTGTTATCTTCTATTAGTATTAGCAGATGGAGTTAAGTAAGTTTTTACCTTAACTGATTTAATTAAAAAATCAGTAACTAGGCTTTCTGCATAAATCAATGAAGGCATATATAGAATGACAGATATTTTCCAAAGATGTGCTTTTTGGGATCATTTAGACTAAGTGTCCCATTTAACTGTATGTTTATTTAAAGTAATTCATACTTCATGAAAGTCTCTTTGATTTTGGAACTTAAAGAAAATACAGACCTAACCATAGAGAACCAATGGAAACAATATTGTTTGAATTGATCATTTTGATTATCTGAACCATATCAATTTCCGCAACAAGTATTACCATTTGTCACTTAACATTTATTACCATGAATTTGAATGTCACCCACAATATAACTACTGTGATACCTCAGTTCACGAACTTAATTCATTCCACGACTCTGGTCGCAAACCAAATTGGTCTGCAACCGAGGTTAATTTTCCCATAGGGTGCAAAATAAATCAGGTTAATCCATTCTGAATTTTTTTTAATGTTTTTGAACCATAAAAATATAAAACAAAGTACAGTACAGTACGAAGAGAGAGAATAATAACCTTGCTTGAGATTACTTCTGGTGTGGAGGAACATTCTTGTCACCTTCATTACCACTCTGCACTTTCTTGTAACCTTCATTAATGCTCTGCGCATTCTTGTCACCTGCATTACCGCTCTGCACATTCTTGTTATTTTCATTACCACTCTGCACATTCTTCTCACCTTCATTACCGCTCTGCACTTTCTTGTCACCTGCATTACTGCTCTGCACATTCTTGTCACCTTCATTACCGCTCTGCACTTTCTTGTAACCTTCATTAACGCTCTGCACATTCTTGTCACCTGCATTACCGCTCTGCACATTCTTGTCATTTTCATTACTGCTCTGCACATTCTTGTCACCTTCATTACCGCTCTGCACATTCTTGTCACCTTCATTACCGCTCTACACATTCTTGTCACCTGCATTACCACTCTGCACATTCTTGTCACCTTCATTACCGCTCTGCACTGTCTTGTAACCTTCATTACCGCTCTGCACATTCTTGTCATTTTCATTACTTCTCTGCACATTCTTGTCACCTTCATTACAGCTCTGCACATTCTTATCACCTGCATTACCGCTCTGCACATTCTTGTCACTTTCATTACCGCTCTGCACATTCTTGTCACCTGCATTACCGCTCTGCACATTCTTTTCAACAACATGCTTGCTCTGAACAGTCTTGTCACCTTCATTATTGCTCCGTACTTTCTTCTTACCGCCATGCTTGCTCTGATTTTTCTTTGGAGCCATACAGGATGTCCAGTACAGTACAGTATGTGATAAAAAGCACACAAAAAAGCTTTACAGCAAGTGTGCACAGGGATGTACAGTACAGTACTGTACAGTATGTGCTAAAAAGCACACCAAAAAGCTTCTCAATACTGTAAGTGTCTTCACAGTACACTTTCAGTGTCTCTATGTGACCGCAATCTCACCTACAGGAAGACCGGAGAACGTGTCAGAGCAGGGAAGATGGCCGCGGCTCGTGTTCGTGAACTGAAGCGGAGTTCGCGTACTGAAGCAAATTTTTGTGAACTGTTCTGTTCATGAACTGACTTGTTCGTGAACAGAAGCATTTGTTAACCAAGGTATCACTGTATAGTTTTGTTAATTCAGGCTGATTTGTACATAAAGCAAACAAATGTTAAAATATGCTGGTAAAATACTGTCAGATATTTACAGTATTGGAATGCAAAGATGAATGATGATGTGCATTTTGTAGTGACCTGTTAGCCAGTTTGAAAAATAATATTTTTATTGACTACTATGGTGTTTTGCACATTGGTGTTTGCGTTGCCTTATTTCATTTCTGACATAATTACCTAAGAGAGCAGTACTTGGCAGCTTTAAAAACATGCCATTAAAGTGAATGTATAAGCCATTTTTGTACAACATTCACACATTAAAATATGCTGGTAAAATACTGTCAGATATTTACAGTATTGGAATGCAAATATGAATGATGATGTGCATTTTGTAGTGACCTGTTAGCCAGTTTGAAAAATAATATTTTTATTGACTACTATGGTGTTTTGCACATTGGTGTTTGCGTTGCCTTATTTCATTTCTGGCACAATTACCTAAGAGAGCAGTACTTGGCAGCTTTAAAAACATGCCATTAAAGTGAATGTATAAGCCATTTTTGTACAACATTCACACATCTGGAACTTAAAACAAAAGCTCACAAACATTTAGCATATTTCGTAGATGCAGTTCTTTGTATTTGAAGTGTATTGCTGCTTGGAAATGTTTTTTACAATGATTTTACATTCTTCTGGCTCACTGACTTCACCTATTGCCAAACCTGACACTTTGGTAGCTAAGCTTCAGCCTTATAACAATGTTTTCAATTGTATTTTTTGCTTCAATTAAACAGCTCATTGCTTCCACTTGTCTCTGTGTTGTGTTTAGTAATAAAAAAAGCACAATGTGGATTTTTATTTGCTACAATTATAAATGTGTAACATTGAGTTTAGAAGCCATTACAGTCCAAATCTGCAGTGTTACAAGAACACAGTTTGGTGTTGTTAGGTTGGCATAATTTTACAGTACGAGCTTTAAAGTTTTTTCTTTCTAGCAAGCACACTTACCAAAATGAAAGGATCAATAAACACAAAACTTAGATCTAAAGTTTTTTTTGTGTTTTTTTTTTCTTTTTTTGACCAGTTCGACCTTCTAAGGCAGGGGTAGGCAACCTCAGCCCTCCAGCTGTGGTAAAACTACAAATCCCATCATGCCTCTGCCCTTATGAGTCATGCCTGTGATTGTTAGGGTCTTGCAATGTCTCATGGAACTTGTAGTTTCAAAACAGCTGGAGGGCCTCTCCCCAGGGGTGTTGCTAGGTGGCAAAAAGACCAGGGGCTTCAGTCTGAAGTCCAAGGCCAGCACGGGGGTGGCGGGGTAGTGGCACAGGGTTTTTTGGATGTGCGGTCGGGTTTTGTGGCGGGGGTAAGCTCGCTTGCTGGTTGCTGCCTAGCTTACCAGTGCCCATCAATGCTGTCCACTAAACACACCTGCCTGACACACTGACCTACCTACCTGACATACATACACTGACCTACCCACCTGCCATACATACACTGACCTACCTACCTGACATACATAGACCTACCTGACATACATAGACCTACCTGACATACACTGACATACATGACATACATACACTGACTTACCTACCTGACATACATACACTGACCTACCTGACATACATACACTGACCTACCTAACTGACATCAACATCAACAAAAATATTCTATCCAAAAAAGAATCTAGATATTTAGTACCGGATACATGTAGAGTTCCAATCATTTACACCATCCCGAAGATCCATAAGAATGCTGAGGCACCGCCAGGAAGACCCATCATTAATGGGATTCAATCGATCAATGCAAGACTAGGGGAATATGTGGACAAATTCTTGCAACCCCTAGTACCTAACACTAAAGCTTATCTACGTGATACCAAACATTTATTACAAATATTAAAATCTCTGACCCTGGACCCTAATGGAAGATATCTGTTAGCAACTGCTGATGTTGCTTCACTGTACACAATAATTGAACATAACGATGCAATAGAAGCATCTAAATGGGCTATGGATTCATTCAGCCATCTCATTTCTAAACAGAAAAGATTTCTTCTTAGAAGCCTGGCCTTTGGTATTCAACATAACTACTTCTGGTATAATGATAATTATTTTCGACAACTAACGGGTATTGGGATGGGAGCTAAATATGCCCCAAGTGTAGCCAACATATTCATGGCAAAATGGGAGGAGGATGCCATCTTTTTAAATACTCCAAAGGAACTGGTTCTATGTAAAAGATTCATAGACGATTGTATTTTTATTTGGAAGGGTGATGAACTGAGTTTAAGATCCTTTTTCCAACATTTGAATATGAACCAAAAAAATATTAAACTTGAACATCAAATTAGTGAGACTAAAATCCAGTTCCTTGATCTTGAAATAGAACTAACAGCCAATATCATCAGCACAAAAACTTTCTTCAAACCGGTGGAAAGGAACAGCTATATACCAGTAACGAGTTGCCACTATGAGCCATGGTTAATCAACATCCCGAAGGGCCAGTTTATTCGCTTACGGAGAAATTGTTCAGAGAATAATGACTATCTTAAACAAGCTCAGTGGATAGGTAAGAGGTTTGAAGAAAAAGGGTACAATAAATGTTTTATAGAAGAAAAAATAACAGAAGTCAATCAAACCTCAAGAGAAGCGCTGATCCAAGATAAAATCAAGGTAAATGACAAAACAGATGACATACCTCTGATAATGGACTTCAGTGTACAACACAGGAGGATGGAGAGGATTATAAAAAGACATTGGTCTATTTTAAAAACTGATACTACTCTGGCAAATATACTCCCAGAAAAACCGAGATTCATTTATAGATGAGCTCCAACTCTAAGGGACATCATAGCTAAAAATGTACCCAACCCACCCAAGAGAATAACTGATTTAACCTTTTTTCAGGGTAAAGGATTCTATCCCTGTAAAAGGTGTTATGCCTGCATAAATACTAATCAAAATGGATACAAATGTCAGAAATTTTCTTCAACAAATACTGGACAAGAATTTGAAATAAAGGATTTTATATCTTGCAGGACTGAGGGGGTGGTATATGCTTTACAGTGCTCCTGCTCCCTCCAATACATTGGCAGAACGAAACGACCAATGTGGAAGAGAATAAGAGAGCATATCCAGAACATTAGAAAAGGCTATCCAAAACACAGTGTTTCAAAACATTTTGATAGGTATCATAACAGAGACCCTAGGGGTCTCCAATTCTGGGCTATTCAAAAGTATAAGGCTTATTGGAGGGGTTTCCATAAAGTGAGGGAACTCAGCAAGAATGAATCCAAATGGATATTCCAGATGGGTACATTAGAACCCCATGGTTTGAACATTGAATTCGACCTGAATTGTTTTATTTCTGATTTTTAGAGGTTTTTCAGATTTATATATATATATTTATGGTATATATTTTATTTTTATTTATTTTTTTTTTTAATATTTTTTTTTTTTTTTTTTTGGTCCAAGATTCTCATTATTTGCCCAATACCAGTTTTTTCTGAGTGGCAATATTTGGTTCAGTTCTAGCATATAAATAATGGTCATCATCCATTTTTGCAATATTCTATCATGGAATTTTAGATTTTAATTTTACATTTTAATATTATTTTCTTATATCATATCTTATTTTAATTTTATATATGTATGTTTTATATATATATATATCATGTCATCTTGTTTACTCCGTTTTCCATACATTTATGAGCATAGCATGTGGATACCCCATTTTTGTGATATTATGGGGCACTGGTCAGTTATCAAAACCATTAGAGACAATGCTTTGCTATACATTCCCTCTGTGAGATGTTATACCAATTGTGACCACTGGAGGGAGTTTAAGAAGTAAACGTGATTAGAGATATCAGTATATATAAATTTTTTTACTCTTTACACACTGCGTTTTTTACACATGGAATCGTGGTTTTGATAAACCAACGATATTCATATGAATTACATGTCTAATAAAAGTAGGTTTTAACAGGATTGAAGTCTATGCAGGAAGCAGGATGATGATTAACTCATGATGTAGCCATGGCAACCACTCTGCTGTTGTGCTATAAAGCTCAGTCCGTCAGAGCTTGTATTATCCTTGAAAAAGTCACGTGACTGTGATGTAACGCGTGGGAGGAGCCAAGGACGCTCTGTGCAGATCAGCAGTATTACTCAGTGTACTGCAGTGAATCTGCTCCTGTCTAAGGCAGCTGACTGCTATAGTAAAACCTGCATATGCCTTATCATTATAAGGCACACGTGAGTGGATTGAAGTTTGCCTGTGTACCTTGGTATCCTAACTATTGCACAATGATTGTTTTTTTCTCTTATCTGCCTGTCAAATGAGATCTGTTTTATGATTCTCACATTGGTTGTGAACAGAAGCAAAAGAAACATTGTTACTATAAAGGTCAATGAGCACCTTAATTAAGCAAGTGTTTTTAAACAGCTTTGCTAGTGGGACTGGATCAAAGCTCTATACCAATCGGATTCTACACTTGTATAATTGAACCTTCTGAATACATCCCTATATATTTATTTTTATGTGGATTTTTTATGTGGATTTTTTTACACATTTGGTGTCACTAATTTTTTATAATTTTACACTATTTTGATTGCTGGATTTTTTAGGAATTTTTACTCACCGCTGGGTTTATTTGAGTATTTATATTTATTCATATATATTCATTTTTATGCACATTGTGAAGCGCTTCAAATATCATTATTTATACTCGCTTGCTGGTTGCTGCCTGGCTTACCAGTGCCCATCAATGCTGTCCACTAAACACACCTGCCTGACACACTGACCTACCTACCTGACATACATACACTGACCTACCCACCTGCCATACATACACTGACCTACCTACCTGACATACATAGACCTACCTGACATACATAGACCTACCTGACATACACTGACATACATGACATACATACACTGACTTACCTACCTGACATACATACACTGACCTACCTGACATACATACACTGACCTACCTAACTGACATATACTGACCTACCCAACATACACACACTGACCTACCTACCTGACATACACTGACCTAGTGACATACATACACTGAAGGTAGTGACATACATACACTGACCTACCTACCTGACATACATACACTGAGCTACCTACCTGACATACATACACTGACCTACCTTCCTGACATACATAGACCTACCTGACATACACTGACCTACCTGACATACATACACTGACCTACCTGACATACATACACTGACCTACCTATCTGACATACACTGACCTTCCTGACATACATACACTGACCTACCTACCTGACATACACTGACCTACCTGACATACACTGACCTACCTACCTGACATACATACACTGACCTACCTACCTGACTTACATACACTGACGGTAGTGACATACATACACTAACCTACCTAACCAGGAGACAGACTTCATGTGTCCTGAAGCAGCTCAGCTCAGCCATGGTGTGCAGTGCGCCCATCATCATCACAGAAGGCAGCCAAATGAGGAGAGCCAGCCGCCCGCCCGAGCACCAAGCAGGGAGCGGGGATCTCACAGTGATGTGGCCCAGCGCCCGCATTGTAATTTTTGCCTTCTGGAGCCTGCAGCGCCTATGATGGACGTTATACGTCCCGCAGTCCCAGCATTGGACCAGTGGGACGTCCATCATAGGTGCTGCAGGCTCCAGAAGGCGGGACCTGCTATGTCACTCGGCCACACTCGGTCACACTCGGCTACACTCGGCCACACTCGGCGGAGCTCAGGATCAGAACGGTACCCGCTCGGTAGCGGCGCTCGGGGCTAACAATAGAATGGTGTATGCCTGAGACCCGGGCATTTTTGGGGACCCATTCGGGGGTTCCAGCCCCCCCAGCATCCCCCTCCTGACGTCACTGCCTACCCCTGTTCTAAGGATTCTAATATGTCTTGTCACATTGTTCCCAGGTACTAAAGGCAACAGCTATGATGCATATGCCCCATGCTGCCTGTTTGGTGATTATAACTTATCTGTATTTTGGAGAAATAAACAGATGCAGTATGAGCAACTCCAAGGTGAGTGGCAACTGAGCCAGGACCTATGACTGATGAAATCTTACCGGTGGAACCACCAGAAGATGTAAAAAGCAAAGGGCAAATCTTCTGTGTAGTTTTACATTTAAGGAGAACTCCAAGCAAAACATCAAAGTCAACAATAAATATAGCAATAATAATACAATAATATTACTGTAACTACTTCCCCATGTCTACATTTTGGTTTTGATGTACTCTTGTTATAAATAAAAGCTTTTTTGTGTTTAACATTTTCCTTCAATATCTCAAATATTTAACTGAAATCAGGGACAGATTGCAGTTTTATGTCCCACGTGCCACATTTACTGAGCTTCACTAAAGCCCACATAATTCAGGCACCTTGTTGCCCCTTTCTATATTCAAGTATAGTTGTTTTATCCTTGTTGGACTGCATGATAAAGAGAAAAAAAGAGTGACCTATCACCCCAAATCTTAAATGGGATGGCACACTTTATCATTTTAAATATAATTTAAAAATCATATGTCAGAATTGTTTTTGTTTAGAACAATTTTTTTCCCAAATATACAAGTTTAAAATAATTGCCTGTAGAGTGGGAGGACAATTTTCCAATGTTGTCACATTTTAAGAACAGATCTTTACATAGGCAGTAAAGGTATATGTTAAAATGTATAAGGCTAGTCAGTGGATTCCAAGTAAGAGAGCCAAAAAATCCAGTATATCTTCCATGGAGTTTTCTGGGGTTCCTCAACTGAGATGTTCATAATTACAGTATATCCAATAAACATGCCTGAGAGGGGACATCAGTCGACCTCTAATGGAGTCTTCTGGCAGCTAATAAAATATGTTAGGCCAATCTCTCAGAATTATTTGATATGTCTGGGAAAGGAAGGTCGAAGAGGTAGAGAATTGGGTCTAAAGGAAGAACAACTCATAAGACTTGCTGCAATAAGTCTGAAACCTCTGCCCAATGTGTATTAATGGGCATAGCCACTGATTGGCCACATCTCCAGAACATCTTAGGAATAGCAGGGTTACATAAAAATAGCACTTCAAGAGGTTTATACCAGAACATACCAGCATGAATTCATGAAGAATCGTTCTTGCCAAACCAATTTATTAGCCTTCTATGAGGAGGTGAGTTGGCATCTAGATAAAGGAAGGCCCATAGATGTGCTGGTTCTGGATTTTGCAAAAGCATTTGACACAGTTCCCCATAAATGTTTACTGTACAAAATAAGGTCCGTTGGCATGGACTATAGGGTGAGTACATGGATTGAAACTGGCTACAAGGGCGAGTTCAGAGGGTGGTGATAAATGGGGAGTCCTCGGAATGGTCAGGGGTGGGTAATGGGGTCCCCCAGGGTTCTGTGCTGGGACCAATCCTATTTATTTTGTTCATAAGCGACCTGGAGGATGGGATAAACAGTTCAATCTCTGTATTTGCGGACGAAGCTAAGCAGAGCAATAACTTCTCCGCAGGATATGGAAACCTTGCAAAAAGGAGAAAAGCTACTTTTAGTGTAAAAGTTTGCTTTCAATAGTAGTATTGATATATTGAAAGCAAACTTTTACACTAAAAAGTAGCTTTTCTCCCCTTCAACCCTCCTCCCCTCCGAAATATGAATAGCCCCCTTTGTTTTTATGTTTACCTTTTTTTTTTTACATCCTAGCCTGCCTCTGTTCTCCATTTTGTCTAAGTCTAGAGACAGGGGCAGAGATGTCTACTGGATAGGCAGAGAGATGTGTGCAGGGGACGTGATATGCACTGAAGGTAAGATATGTGTACTGGAGGAGCAGATGTCTAATGAGGGAAAGGGGCAGATTCCCCCCTAAACTTTATGTGGTCCATGCTAGACTGTGCATGACACACACCTGACCCCTGCTTTCTGTACGTTACGCAATCCTGACCTTTGCATTCTGGTATTACACACTCCTGACACCTGCACTCTGTACATTACTAACTCCTGATCTCTGAACTTTGTGTGTTACACACACCTGACCCCATCACTTTGTGCATTATGCATTCCTGACCCACACACTCTGTGCATATATGCGATATGCACTCAGGACCCTTGCACTCTGTGTGTTACATACACCCGACCCTGTACTTTGTGCATTACACACACCTGACCACTGCTCATTGTGTAGTGCACAAATCTGACCCCTGCATTCTGTGCATCGCACACTTTGTGTGTCAGGAGAAGCTTCAGCATAGTACAGCTGCTGTTTCCATGCACACATGAATGTGCATGCACCAGCCAAGAAGGAGCAGAACAGATGTGGGCAAACATGCGAATGTGCATGCGTGAACGCGGATGCGCATCTATCATCTGTCATCTGTCAAGGCTGGCGCCAAACGGCCTATTTAAATGGAGCTTCAGCACTGGCTAATTGCTGTTTGGTCTACAGTGCTCTGTGTATGTTCCTGATTCCTGTGTTTGACCTCTAAACTTGACCCGGCTTGCTTCCGACCATTCCTGTCTGCTACCTGTTCTGACCCCTGGCTTCACCCCGGATTCTGTCTCTGCCTGTTGATCCTGTTTGATCCTGCATCTGTTGCCGACTCTGACCTGACTATGCTGCTGTCTGCTGTTTATGCCTGATCTGCCCGCCCATGACCAACCCATTGTTCATCGAGGAATTGGCCGGCTATCAAATAGTGCCCGGGTGGAACTGCACATGCTCCACAGAACAGCTGAGCTTGCGATCAGCTGTTGTCACGCGTGGCCGAGGAACGTTCATGAAAGTGAGGGACGGATATTTACATGAAGGGGGGCAGATATTTCAATGATGGGCAGTGCTGGGGGCTGAATTTGTATTGATGGGCAAACAAATCAGCAAAATAAATCTTTATCTGCTATTCATTTTGAATGCGTGCGGGGAGTGTTTAGTCAATTGAAGGGCAGGTTTTTCTATATTGCATCAAGATTTCTTTAGCAGATTTCTTTGGCCATCGATAAAAATGCCGCCCCCAGCACTGGTCATTGAAATATCCGCCCCCTTCATGTAAATATCCGTCCCTCACCTATGTGCCTCGGCAACACGAGACAACAGCTGATCATAAACTCAGCTGTTCTGAGGCTCCATTCTGCACATGTGCTGCGCATGCGCAGTTCCAGCCCGGCATTTTTCGATAGGGGGCACGTCTCGACAGAACACCGGCTTGCCTGACCCTGCCTCCAGCTCTTTCAGTCTGCTACAGCTCCGTCAGTCCAGCTCAGCATCTTCAGGCACCTGCTTCCTGTTGTGCATCCACAGTCTGTCATCAGCCAAGCCTCTCTAGCCTGCCTGCTGTCTTATCTGCCTGCTGTCAGCAATTCCTGGCTTCCTTCCCATGGGTTTCCAGCTACTACCTGCACAGAATACTGGATTAATCCTAGGCACTCTTACCCTGTCATGCTCCAGCGGCTACTGTCTCACCATCACTGGCCATCGAGCCGGAGCTGTAGGAGAGGCCTTCCTCTGCACGTCAGGCTCACTAACCAGGTATGTGACACTGTGCATCACAAACTCCTGAGCCCTGCACTCTGCATCACACACTCCCAAGCCTTGCACTTTGTGTGTTACCTACTCCTGACAGACTACACTCTAGACACTATGTATACACCAAAATTGTATACTCTTGACTAAAGTATTTATTACCTTAATAGTTGCCGGTTGCTTTGATTTTGAATATTGATTGTGTCTGTGAGGCTCTTGCATGTGACTCTGTAATTAAAGCATATTTTGTGGGTACAAAGATTGTGGAATAGGTGTCGTGTACTGTATACAGTGAGCAGGCCCAGATGTTATTTAACCATGCCTCCTTAAGTCTCTTCCACTGGCCACACCCTGTGAAGTGGCACAACACACATGCTGCCTACTCCCCCTGCTCTGAGCAGACAAGGGTGCCCCAGGTCTTTCACAATCCTAGTAATGTCCCTTGGGGGGAGATAAAAGAGAGAGAAGGACAGAATTACATGCTTTAGTGTGTGCGTGCATGCGTGCGTGCGTGTGTGTGTGCATGTATGTATGTGTGTGCGTTTGTATGTGTGTGTTACTACTTGATGATGAGTGCAGGCATGATAATGAATAATCCACGCAACCAAACAGGATACAGTATTCTCCACATGATGTATCACAAGTATGGATAGCACACGTAGCGTCCAGGTCTTTCAAATCCATTGAAATTTCAATGGTCATACTGTATAACCCTAAAACTGTGTGTTCTGGGTATGTTTCCATTCACAAACAACAAGCAAGTTGTAAATA
The DNA here is from genome assembly GCF_042186555.1 of Aquarana catesbeiana. Taxonomy (NCBI): domain Eukaryota; kingdom Metazoa; phylum Chordata; class Amphibia; order Anura; family Ranidae; genus Aquarana; species Aquarana catesbeiana. Next base: position 695,843,491 of record NC_133324.1, read on the forward strand.
CCTTTTAGCATTTAATCTGTCCTAATATAGACACAAAACTTTGAAATAGCTCTTTGTACGAAATCTCTCCCAGAAGACTTTAACTAGCTATATTCATGGCTCGAAATTCACTTCTGCAACTGGCAGCCAATTTTCATGTTTCATTTTACTTGAAACGCATGTCTTTTTTATTAGAAAGGACAATTTGGAAAGAAGAAACTATCAAAGTTAAGTGTTTTCTGGAGGAGGAAAAAAAAACCTTCTGTTGATTTCTCCAGAGAAACCAAGACAACATATTGAGCTTAGACATCATAAACAGTTTCCAAACACGTATAAATGACATTACTACTAGGAAATGGAAAGGAGTGTGTCACCTCTTGGTCAGGAACACTTTGGAGCTTGTTCTTTGGGATGGCATTGTATAAACTTGCCCAAAGCAAGTCACATGCCCCAGCTTATATTAATGGCAATGAAAGAGCAGATGGATATAATACAGGGAAGTAATTCTATTCTCCCTTTGGGCACCAGCTTCTCCTTTGCCAGTACACAGTATATCCACTCCTGAATTTTGCACTGCCAAATAGGTCTGGACTGATTGCTCATTACTCAAATAGGATGAGATGTTTTCATGGGGGTGTGTTAATAAATATGTCAGTTTATGATAGATTGCAAAGGTTGTTTTTACAGGAAACTCATATAGTTGCTAACTTATGCCAAGAAATAAGCCCAGAGTATACAATTTCATGTTAATCTTTAATTAAGCATTTTTCTTATTACAACTGTTAATAAATAAGCATTGTTGAGCTGTTTAAACCAGGGTTTAAGGATTTATAAGCAAATGCATGAGAACTGCATTTGAGTGAGAAAATGCATAGGCTGGTAGAAAAAAATGAATGAGAATACTAGTCCATAAATCTAATGTGCCTAGCTGGTATCTATCAAAAAGTTGCCAACTATTTATTTTAATTTAAAAAAAAAATTTTTAAAAAAGAGTAAATCAGTCAGTGGGTCAGGTGCCAGATAGACTGAAATTTGTGAATCTGTACTTCCATTATTTAGTAAGCAGTTTGACCCAGTTGAGATCTCATATTAATTATGTTTTCAATCAAGCATTCTGTGGTGTACTTCAATCTGCCTGGGATGACCTATAGGTTATATCTGAGTCAGTATGAAAATATTAGACCAATAATTATATACATACCTCTCTGTAAGTGAATAGGCAACTGCTCCTAGTCTACAAACCCAGAAAGGTCCACCATTGCCAGGAAAATAATGTTCGGTAAAATTCACTACTGGTACACATTGGAGTTGATTTACTAAAACTGGAGAGTGCAAAATCTGGTGCAGCCAGGCCTGTGCTGGCCATCGGGACTACTGGGAGTTTCCCGGTGGGCCGATTGGCAGTGGGCCACTACACTTCTGACTCTCTCCGAGTCTCCATTGTCATTGTTAGAATAACGCCGGCGCCGGGCGGCTCCGCTCCTGCACCCGGCGGCTGGCGTCACACAAGCACCAGCATCATCATGACGCTGGCTGCCACTCACTAGTCACTCCCCCAGGATCTCCCCCTAACATTACAGCCTTGGGCGGCCTCTTTGTCCTGGCGCCGTGACGTCACTCACGGCCAGAGGGCGGAGGCGGCCCGGGGACATAGGATGAGGAGGCGGAGCCAGGAGTGTAGCATAGCAAGCAAGCCTGCAACCTAGAGGAGCCGAGGCCGAGCCAGCGCCGCTGAGGAGGAGGATTCAGAAGTTACCTTACCAGAACCAAGTTGCAGGCAGCCAGCAAGTACAGTCAGACAGGGACCAAATCGACTGTGTGTGATTCAAGTAAGCACTAATACTTTACTAATAAGGAAGTAACTGAGTAATATGTAATAGTAACTGAATATGCAGCATGGTGGGGGTAGGGGGTAGGGGTAAATCTGTACTGTAAATGTACTGCCACTGGACTGGTCATGGTTAAATTATTAATCAGTTACCATGACCAGTGGCATTAAATTAATAATTGACTGTGACTGTGTGTGATTCAAGTAAGCACTAATACTTTACTAATAAGGAAGTAACTGAGTAATATGTAATAGTAACTGAATATGCAGCATGGCGGGGGTAGGGGGTAGGGGTAAATCTGTACTGTAAATGTACTGCCACTGGACTGGTCATGGTTAAATTATTAATCAGTTACCATGACCAGTGGCATTAAATTAATAATTGACCAGTGGCATTAAATTAATAATTGACCAGTGGCATTAAACTAATAAATGACCAGTGGCATTATATTGATATTAATGCCAATGTGGCATTAATATTAATATAATGCCACTGGTCAATTATTCTTTAAATGCCACTGGTCAATTATTAATTTGATGCCACTGGTCAATTATTAATTTAATGCCACTGGTCAATTATTATTTAATGCCACTGACCACGGTAACTGAAGAATAATTTAATGCCACTGGTCAATTATTAATTTAATGCCACTGGTCAATTATTAATTTAATGCCACTGGCCACGGTAACTGATGAATAATTTAATGCCACTGGTCAATTATTAATTTAATGCCACTGGTCAATTATTAATTTAATGCCACTGGCCACGGTAATTGATGAATAATTTAATGCCACTGGTCACGATAACTGATTAGTAATTTAATGTCACTGGTCACGGTAACTGATTAGTAATTTAATGTCACTGGTCATGGTAATTGATGAATAATTTAATGCCACTGGTCACGGTAACTGATTAGTAATTTAATGTCACTGGTCATGGTAACTGATTAATTATTTAATATCACTAGTCACGGTAACTGATTAATAATTTAATGTCACTGGTCACGGTTGCGTATTTGCGCAATTGCGTATAGTTTATATACTGTTTTTGTGTGTGTTTGCAAAATTAAAGTGGGCCGGTCTGGATGAAGTCCAGGGCCAAATTTTTGTCCCAGTCCAGCCCTGGGTGCAGCTGCGCATGGTAGTCAATCATATTTTAACTTTAGCTTGTTCAATGAAGCTTGTACAAAAAAATCTGGAAGCTGATTGGTTGCTTTGCAGAGCTTGAACAGATTTTGCACTCTCCAGTTTTAGTAAATCAACCCCAAAATATATACTGAAGGTTATTGTTGAGTAGACAGATCCCTTTGTATCTCATTGCTACACATGACAGGGTGCTATATAGGGATTTTACATAAAATTTGTATTAAGGAGAGGAATAAAGATCAAATTTAATTTTTTTTTTCATTCAGGTAAAAATTGAATATTGTATATAAACATTATATTGTCTAGACCAGTTCCCACCTGGTGTCTTCCTCAGTGCCCACACCAGTGTTTACAGAGCTCAATAGCTAATGGATGGATACATGGTTTATAATTAATACAGTGAGTGAAGCCTTCAGTGAGGGGGGATCCTATTGCCTCCCTTCAATCTTGTGAGGTAGGCTCTATACATATTCCCTCCCCCAATACAGATTCCCCGAATCTGGTGTGCCGCTCTGCTTTTTTAGATTGTGATTTGATTTTTGTGTTCCTGTTTATGTGGGTATCGATACATTCCCTAATATGGCTTTCCAAATTGATACTGAAATGGAACAAGAAATTAGAGTAGTATTTACTAAGGAGGAAATAAATGTTCCTAAACGTCAAAATGAATTTAGACAACTATTTAGGAAACACAGTAACTTGACTATTAAACACTTAAAGAGAAAATTGAATATTATAGCATTGAAGGCTTATTTAGAAGCACAAATGATACCACGAGGACTAAGGGAACGTATCATACCCGCTGAACATTTGCACAATGATCGATTCCTTAAGATATGGATTGATGAATCTGTGAAACATGGATTACATATGATAGAATTGATTATTCAGGAAGAGAAAGTGCAATTACAGGAACTTGAAATCCAGTTACAGGATAGTATTAAGAATTTGGATGAATATCAGGATATAGAAGAATTTGAGAAATTTAATGTAAGACTTTAAAAGGAAGTTGAAGAATTCCAAAAAGAACAAAAAATAGGGTAACAGAAAAAATTCCAAAGAGACACAGTTGACTTTGAAACAGGAATTATACTGGATCTGGAGAGAAAGAGAGGAAGAAGCAGATCCCGCAATAAATCACGTAGACAAAACAGTAGGAATAACAGTCAGGAGGGGGGAAAACAGTTACTTTTTTAGAGAAAGCACAAAAAACAAAGGAAAATATACCCAGGGTGACAAATCCAGAAGGAAAAGACGTAGGAGAAAAAGAAAGAGAACCATTACCACCAACACACAATCAGAAATCATGCAAAATGGGGAACTCTACTTCCCAGGACAATAGGGTGACAACTTAAAAAGCCAAACTTAAATGTCATTAATCTCACTGAACATGTGCTTAATCCTAACCATCTGTCTGTGTTGAGTAAAGGATTGGGGTTCTCCCCATGCAATAAAGGGAACTCCTTTGAAATATACAAAGATATATGTCTCTTTCTCAGACGGGTCAATTTTAAGCTCATGTTCTTTGGAAAAGAAAAATTAACTAAAAAGGCAAATCAAGAACACACTATCCTGGAGATGGAGGAATCCCAATTGGTTGATTACTTTGAGGGAAATATGTGGATTGATTCGGAGATGCTGGATCCTCCACCTACATCAGGTCTAGCTAATAAATCACAGAGGTTCCCTAGTTTCACCAATAACAAATATCTACAGATGTTTTTGGAGGCAACTACAGATGACATACGAACCATTAGATGGGACAAGATAGAACCAACCACTGACAATCTCTCACTCAATGAAAGGAAGGCCCTTCAAGAGCTAAAAACCCTACCTAATTGTATTATAAAACCTAGTGACAAGGGTAGAAATGTAGTTTTATGGTCTGAAAGTGATTATCTGAAGGACGTCTACAGGCAACTAAATGACAATAGTTGCTATGAGAGATGGCCAGACAATCCCTTCCCTATACTGGTTGACAAAATCGCCAAACCAACGCTCAGGAAGTTGGGGTACCTAACCAGAAAGAATTCTTATTTTTGCAAATTATTCAATATAATATACCAACTTTTTATATTACACCAAAAGTTTACAAACATCTTAAAAAACCCTTGGGAGACCCATTGTATCGGGGGTAGGGGGACCCCTTGAAAAAGTTGGTAGATATATTGATCAGAGAATTAAACATCTGGTTAGGGAATTACCCTCTTTCGTACAGGACTCTGCTGATATACTACGAAAATTAAATAACATGGAGATTTCTGACGACTGTTTGTTGGTAGTTATAGATGTGGAATCCTTATATTCATCAATTCCCCACTCAGCGGGGATACATGCAGTACCCCAATGGTTGGATACTAGACACCCATTGGAAGGTCCACATAATGAATTTTTAATAGAACTATTGGAGTTGGTCCTCAACAACAACTATTTCATCTTTGAAGGTAAATTTTACCGACAAAAATGGGGAGTAGCAATGGGAGCATCCTGTGCTCCACCTTATGCATGCTTACATTTAGGCTGGTGGGAGAAAGAAGAGGTCTATCAGCACCCAGCCTTCCTTAAACATGTTGCCCTCTGGGTATTTATTGATGACATCCTGGTAGGGTGGAGGGGTACTACCTTGGAGTTTGAGACATTTATCAATGAACTCAATAACAACACCAGAAATATCTTTGTCACCTATAAGATTGACAGAGATCAAATAGAATTTTTGGACCTACTGATTCGTAAGAAGAATTATGACAAGCACATTCAGAAAACCTACAGCCGGCAATAACCTCCTCCACGCCACCAGCCACCATCCCTGGCCCTTTATTAGGGGGATCCCAGTGGGTCAGTTCCTGCGGATTTGCAGGAACTGCTCCAATTATAGGGGTTTCCAAACGGAAAGCAAGGACTTGACCCTTAGATTTAGAAAAAGGGGATACCCCAACTCCATTATCAAACAAGCCAAATTTAAAGCGCAGAGAAAGCGGAGGGAAACCATTTTGGGACTAGAGCAGGATGAGGAAAAACCAACAGAACTTCACAAGAGAGAATAGGACTGGTGACCACATATGGTACCCACTGGAATCATTTGAAAAATCTACTAGGCAGGCATTGGCATTTGCTTAGGCTTGACAATAAATTAAAAGATATTTTAGGGCCCCGTCCTAATCTGATAGCAAAACGAGCACCTACAATAGGTGATGTGTTGGTTCATAGTGAGTACACTCAGAAGAATACAATTAAAAGTCAATTTAGTTTATCGTTCAACCCACAAATGGAAGGCATGCATGCCTGTGGGCATTGCTCGGTATGCAAATTCGTTATGAAAACTAACACATTTAGGGATTCCACTGGAAAACAAGAATTCAAGATAAAACCATTTGTGAATTGTTCCACAATGTATGTCGTTTACCAAATTATTTGTCCCTGCGGGAAGATTTACGTAGGGAAAACAATAAGAGAGTTTAGAAAAAGACTGGGCGAACATATCTCCAGCATATGTACCAAGGATGACAAATCTCCGGCATCAATTCACTTTAGAGACCACCATGGAGCCAAACAAATGGGTCTCAAATGTATGATTATCCACAAACTTGAGATATCAAATAGGAGAGGAGACTAGGATAAAATGCTATTGCAAAAAGAGGCCAAATGGATCTTCTTATTGAATTCAATGACCCATAGGGGGTTAAATATAGATATGTCCTTACAGTGCTTTCTTTAGGAATTCATTAAACTACAGCCCCCTCTCATCACTGAACTCTTTGTTTATCTCTTTGCCTTTTTTACTGTCCTCTGTCTTTAGTCTCTGCACTCTATCAATGGTGGCTTTACCCCTATTCTCCTAATTAAGGAATAGCTGCGTAGATCGAGCAATTTTATCTACCCTGGATTGTACAACACTATCTGTATATTGATGGGCACATGTCTACAATAGTGATCACACATATATGTGCCCTTTCGAGCAGATTAAGTGGCTGTATAACGGGAAAAGCAGATGGGGGATTAGCTAAACTATTGATACACTATAAAAAATGCATATACGTTTTTGATGACACTATATACATTATTGGTGGTGAAAGTTAAATGCCTCGGTGGGAGGAATGGTTGGCATACATAGGTGAAATGTCAGCATCTATCTGTACACGTCAGTCCGCCAGTATATAGCTATCCAATAATGTGTAGATTCTGTCTGGACACCCCATAATCTTACAATCATTTGCTTACAATCGAATCGTAGGAGATAGGGGCGTCTATAGTTGCACATTGCATGCATTGGAATCCATTCGGGTATCAGTGCGTGCTCTGTATGCAGCTGGACGCTCCCCTCTCTGGGAAGACTGAATATGCATTCACCCATACATTGCAATGGGCGATTTATTTCGACTGGAACTATCCGACTGGTGAGGAACATATGTGTGTGATAGATAACACCACACACACTTGGTGCTCTTCGCTACTAGTGGTTTGGAATGGATAATAGACTGTGAATTATATAGGTAGAATATACACATTCCATACTTTACACATATATCAAAGGGCTTAGTCTATAGGATATATGTGTGTGTGTAACCCTCTATTTATATAATGATCTTTTGGCAATATGATGTATGTGCCTGTGCTTTCACTTGCAGCACGCTTCTGACATTAGTTGAAATCAATTTAGGTGCCGATCTGCGTCTTGAATTGAACAAAACAAGGTTTTGAATAAGATCGGCACATATATGAGGGACTGAGGTGGGTTAAACACACATACATGTGTCTGAGAGACTGGCTTCCTTTCTCTGTCTAGTCGGAACTTCAATCAAGGGGTTAAGTATGGGAGATACACATTTCTTTAGTGCTATTTACTATGTGGTGCCCTGTGTACGATTCTGCACATAGATGATGAATATATTTATATCCCGCAATGAAATTTAATTGATCAGCTCATCGAGACATAGACAGCACAATATGTATATCGAAATGGAGTAGTGGGTAGATAGTGTGGATATGTGCACATACAGTATCCACACCTTACTTTCCTACATACCATAATGTATATACCTATGCTCATAGTACAGTGAGACACTTATCCCATGTATAGCTATATCGTTCCAAATTCAACTATCATTGTAATCAGTAAGAACATTATGTTTGTTTTTATATAGATACTGTACTTTTGGGATCTCTTTAGGCATCATTTTATGATGTCGATCTTTTTATTCATTACTTTTGTTTCTATCATATTCAAAGGGACTTAGAAATGATATTATGTTATTTGTATGTATGAGCGGCACATCACTTCAGAGGAATCATTTTTAAAAAGGTCTGTTTATGTCTATCACATGGTTACTTGGTTGAAGGGTGGGTAGCACCTGGTTTTAATTACACTTAATTAGGGGTGATCTTGTAGCTCCCTTATTTATACAGACAACGACTGACCAATCCCCAAGCTCTGAAGAAGTTCCAGGAGGTAAGGGAACAAAACATGTAAGCTGTTTTATGCTGGGTGAGCACCCCCGCCATGCACCCCCCCCCCGCAGCCTACACTGACATATGGAATCAGGGTACTGAACCACTACCTGGCTTATTTACTTGGATACCAATCTATCCCCTTTTTTTCATACTAATTGCCATGGATCAGACCAGCAGTAGGTGCTAAGGAATGGAACACAGCCCTGCTGATCAGCCAAGCAGCCCAGGTGAAGAGGCACCAATGCTTTGGGTTTAAATATGGACATATTGGAACATCGTCTGGATATACATACCATACAGATCTGCATCCAGGTCGTCTGTCTTTGAGGGACATCCATATTTATCTACCATCTGTGAGTAACCCTGGCCTTTTTTGCATATACCCTTTTGTGCATTTAAGCTTGCTACAATATAAGGAGGACATACAGCTACCAATTGCGTATTGGAATTGTGTCCCCATTTAGCATTCATTCAGCTATTCAGCCGTGAAGATATTTTGTCTTATTATAGACTCCTCAGCATATGGGTATAGTGCATATCCATTTACTCACATGTCCCTATCGATGTGGTTGCACACCACCTTTATATCCAGCGGCAATTACTACATTGGACACTTGTTATATCCCTGTCTCTTATAACACAGGAAGATACTTTTGGATGGACTTACATCTCAGGATATAAATTTATACCAGGTGGAATCAGGCCCCTTTGTTTCATCCTATATTACAGTACTTTATCATATATATTTCTTGTCCTTCCATTGTTTTTTGTTTTTGTCTAATTTGTTCCAATTTTTTACCACCCATTGTTTTCTTTTGACTGACCGTCTGACTGCAGATACCATGGCTAGCCATTGAGCTGTTTGTGTCTGGGAACAGCGTGAATATCTAGTGCATTTGCATTATCACACTGTCCCTTCAGGAACTGTATGGTTCAACCTGCCATTTCAGGTAGTAGGGGGTTTTATAGGTGCTATAGGGGTGTGCTATCTATTGGGGTAGGGAGGAACCTCCCCCACTTGCAGGCTTCCTCGCTTTTCTAGGAGGGATTATATACTGTTTACAGGGAGGGTACAGATAGATTGGTGGGATCCCCTACCGGTATTACCACCATATCTGTCTTTTAGGGGTGGTCGTGTACTATTTTTTTCTGTGTTCAGCTTTGCATAGCTTAATAAACTTTTCTGTAGTTTACTCTGTTTGGTCATTTAGTTTTTTATTTTTATTTTTCCTCCTCAATAGCTGAGACTGAAATTTACCCACGGAAGTGAACGAGTCAAAAGAGTCATCTCTTATTGGACGACTCAGTTATTTTAATTGAACAAGCTAAAGTTAGAAGCTGATTAGCTACCATGCACATCTGCACCAGATTTTACACTTTCTAGTTTTAGTAAAATAACCCCATTGCATATTGGTGTAATCTGTAGTAATCAGCAAAAATGCTGTTGTGCTTGTTTAATATGCAGATTGTTCTCCCTTTGTGTTTCCGGAGACTACAGAACAGCACTGTGTGTGTAATATACTAATGGACTAGCATGCATGTTACTTTGTAGCATACAGAGCAGCAGGAGCTGCGTGAATGTAGCATGAGTGTGATGACTACAAAATGATGCAAGTTTTTATGCCCATAGCTAAACAGTAGGAACTGAATGAAAACAAAAAAAAAGACTTTTGTTGTGAGAATGCGTTTTTATCATTGGGAACTGCCATAATTCAGGGAAGGATCCATGGATAGGGACTGAAAAGTTCCTAACATTTTCTCCCTTCGCCTTTCAGGACAGCACCTTGGAGAGCGCAACTCCACCTCTTGACAGGAAACATTGCGTGACAACGCCCCTTTAAAAAGCAGCTGCTTCCACCATGCCGTCAGTTTTAGTGTTTCCTCCGCCATGGTGGAAGCACTGCTTGGGGAACCAGAGGGGCTGCGCTCTCTCCAAGGAGAGGGTTTTGGCAGGACCTCCACGTTTGGGTACTCAGACCAGCCCAGCTACTTCCCGCACGTGAGGGGGTGCTCCGGTGTCCCTTCCTTCTCCAGCTCATAGGAGTAATGGTCTGCCGGAAGTTTTCCACCCGGGGTGTTCGGGGGCTGCGGTTGTGCTCAGTAAGAGCGTCCATGCCAGGCCTCTGCATGGCGGCGCCGAATCCCGGACAGCGGATGACGCCAGTGGGTGGAGACTTCTGGCAGGGTGTAGCAGCGATTGGTTCCTGCTGCTGGAACGCAGGAGGAAGGGGCGGGTCCTCTGGCCGGGACTTCCTTTTGTTTGGCACATGGAGCCTTGTACACAGTGCAACGGCTGCGGATTTCACTATGGAGACAGCGGAATCGTCAGTAGCAATGGCGGATGCAGGCGCCCAGGTTCCCAGCCAGGCCCAGGTAGGAGAGGTGCGGTGGCACCTCTTTCCTTTTATGTCACTGGGTGTTTTTATCTTTATATGGGTCAAAGCCTGCTGCTGTCTGCTATTGGGTAAATTTTTTCCATTAGCAGTTCAGCAAAGGAGTGAGACTCTGGGCACTTAGGGTGATGGCTGGGGGTACTACTTTTCTCTGAGGTCTTAGTTAAAAGGACCTGGCTTTCTCTTGTTTCTCTGTTTCAGAAAGCTACTGTCATATCAGAGAGAACAGGGAGAAAGTGCCCCTCATGCAAAAATCCTTTAAGGGACTCTTGGCCTAAACCACTGTGCAAATCCTGCATTGTGGATTTAGTAAAAGAAGAGTCCTCACAAGAGTGCAAAGAACTCTTATCTTCTGTGAGGAAAGAATTAGCAGAGGCCCTAGGGACAGTGCGTTCCCTTGTGAAACGCGGCCAGAGTTCCAGCCAAGAACAGAGTTCTCACTCCAGTCCACTTCCAGACAGGTGGAAAGTGAGTCGGAGGAGGAAAGGGAAAGCATTCCACCCTCAACCATTGATTCTGAGGAGGAGGAGGTGGAAGAAGAGACAAGATCATCTAGATATAAGCTTTCACTTGAGGAGGTGGATGAATTACTCAAGGCAATTTATACTACCCTGGAGATCCAGGAAGAAAAAGCCCAGCTGTCCGTGCATGACAAGATGTACCTGGGGCTGGAGGAAATTAGACACAGGGTGTTCCCTGTGCATAAAATGTTAACAGACACTATTAAAAAGGAATGCAAGGATCCAGAGAAAGGACAGTTCTTTTCTAAAGCCCTCAAAAGGAGGTTTCCTTTTGAGGAGAATGAGGAACTGTTGTGGAATAAAAAACCAAAGATAGATGTTGCTTTTTCTCAAGTATCTAGGAAAACTGATTTAGCTTTTGAGGACATGGGTATTCTCAAAGATGCTATGGATAAGAGGGCAGATGGGCTACTGAAGAAAGCCTGGGACTCATCTCTAGCTAATCTTAAGCCAGCAATGGCGGTTACAGTTGTGGCTAGGAATTTGGAGTGTTGGTTAGATCAACTTAAAAATCATGTGGTTGCAGGTACCTCTAGAAAAGACTTATTGGAGTCCTTCCCTACCCTGCTTAAGGCAGTAAAATATATGGCAGATGCCTCTGCAGAATCTATCAGGATGTCAGCCAGGTCCTCTGCGCTTGTTAACTCAGCAAGAAGAGCACTCTGGTTAAAGACCTGGTCAGGGGATTCAGCTTCTAAAGTAAAACTGTGCAGAATTCCCTTTTCGGGAGACCTGATGTTCGGACCAGAACTGGAGACTGTCCTTGACAGGGCAGCAGATAAGAAGAAAGCTTTCCCACAGAAGAAGAAAATGGTACAGCAGAGGAAAAATTTTCGTCCTTTTCGACAAGCCGATAAGGAAAAGGACCAGACACAGAAGAGACCCTGGTCTTCTCAGAGAGGAAGAGGTAGAGGTGGGGTACTCTTTAGAACCCCAGAACAAACCCCTAAAAAACAATGACCATCTAGTAGGGGGGAGACTACAGGACTTCTTACCAATTTGGGAAAAAACAACAAAGAGTCCTTTTGTTCTTGGGTTAATCAAAAAAGGTTATCAATTGGAATTCTCACAAAGCCCCCCAAATCGGTTTTACATCACAAACATGCCAAAGGATCGGGAAAAGGCTCTGGCCATGAAGTCTCTGTTACAGGAACTGATGCAACAGAAAGTCATTTCCCAGGTTCCGAAAGATCAAAAGGGGAAGGGGTTTTACTCCCACATTTTTCTGGTCAAAAAGCCATCAGGAAAGTTCCGCCTGATTCTCAATTTGAAGGTTCTAAATCGATCTATAAAATACAAAAAATTCAGGATGGATACAATTTTCTCAGTGAGGAACTTGCTAACCCCCAAATGTCATATGGCTTCCATCGATTTGAGAGATGCCTATCTCCATATACCAATAGCACTCCATCACAAAGATTCCTGCGTCTCTCAGTCAGTCTGGGGGGGGGGATTTGGCACCTGCAGTTTCGGGCTCTGCCTTTCGGACTTTCCTCCTCCCCCAGGGTATTCACAAAGGTGATGGCGGAATCTTTGGAGCCCCTGAGGCTGAAGGGGATTTCAATAGTACCCTATTTGGATGACCTGCTACTGTTTGCCGACTCAAAGGGTTAAGTAGAGGTCAACATACAGACAGTTCAAAAAAATCTAAAAAGTTTGGGATGGCTTCCCAACCTTCAGAAGTCAAACCTAATACCATCGCAAAGGGTAAGGTTTCTGGGGTACGAAATAGACTCGATAGAACAGAAAATTTTTCTACCCCAGGAGAAAATAGAGAAGCTGCAGTTGACCCTGAAAACACTTCAATCCAACGCAGAGATCTCTGTAAGACAAGCCATGTCCGCTCTGGGACTGTTGACAGCGGCAATTCCTTTGGTACAGTGGGCCAGGTTGCATGCCATCCTCTGCAATCAGATATTCTGATGAATTGGTCATACCAGGAACCTCTGGAGAAGAAATTCAACATAGGGTCAAGAGCAAAAAGATCGCTCTGGTGGTGGAGGAACCAAGGAAACATCTCAAAAGGGCTTCCTTGGGCCTTTCCGGTAACCAGAAGGCTGACTACAGATGCCAGCGCATGGGGATGGGGAGCTCATCTGGAAGAAAAAACAATTCAGGGAGTTTTGACCAAGCCAGAGAAGAGAAGATCTTCAAATAGGAGAGAGTTAAAGGCTGTTCACCTAAGCCTCCTCTCCTTCCAGGAATTTCTAGTGAATCAACATGTCCAAATATTGTCAGACAATATGACGGCAGTATTATATTTAACAAAGCAAGGGGGCACAAAAAGCAGAACTCTAATGGGTCTAGCTCATCAGATCCTAAGATGGGCAGAGAACAATGTGGCCTCTCTATCAGCAGTCCATCTGAAGGGGACGGAAAACACCTTAGCAGATCTCCTCAGCAGGAAAGAAATAAGGGAAGCAGAGTGGTCTCTCAATCAGGAATTATTCGAAACAATTTCCAGGAGTTGGGGTTATCCCCAGGTGGACCTCTTTGCAAAACAGGAAAATGCAAAAATACCAGTCTTCTTCTCTCTTCAGAGACAGGATCAAGCTCTCGGAGTAGATGCGTTAGCTCACAAGTGGGACTTCCATCTGTCCTACGCTTTTCCCCCGTTTCAACTGATACCAAAGGTGTTAGCCAAATTCAGATTGGAGTCCACGGAGCTAATATTAATAGCTCCTTATTGGCCGAAAAGACCCTGGTTTTCAACCTTGATGAACCTTTCAGTGAAACCTGCTTGGAGATTACCAATCAGGGCAGATCTGTTGAGTCAGGGCCAGATTCTCCATCCGGATCCAGCTTATCTCAAACTAACAGCTTGGTTTCTGAAGAACAAATCTTAAGACAGAAGGGTTTATCAGAGAAGCTTATTTCTACCCTTCTTGCAAGTAGAAAAAAGGTAACGAGAGACATTTACTTTAAAGTCTGGAAGATCTATAATGCTTGGTGTTCCAGTAAAAACTTTGATTTTCATACCACATTTTCAGTTTTGGAATTTCTTCAAGAGGGATTGGAGAAGGGGTTAGCAGCAAGTACGCTCAAGACGCAGGTAGCTGCTTTATCAGTTTTTTTGGAAAGAACCCTGTCAGGGGAACCTTTAATAATAAGATTTTTTAGGGCAATGGCAAAGGTAAAGCCTAGACCTGTTGTTAGTTTTCCCAAATGGGATTTATCTTTACTTCTTCAGGGACTGACTAAGGCACCGTTTGAACCCATAGAAGAAGGATTATTAAGTTTTTTGACGTTAAAGACTATTTTACTGGTAGCAGTAACTTCCGCACGTAGAATTAGTGAATTACAAGCCCTTTCAATTAAAGAGCCCTTTATGAGATGTCTACAGGATAGGGTAGTCTTAAGGACGGATCCAACATTTCTACCAAAGGTGGCTTCAGTTTTTCACCGTACACAGGAAATCATTCTCCCTACTTTTTTGTCCTTTACCTTCGGGGGCAGGAGAAGAGGATTTCCATACTCCTGATGTCAGGAGGTGTCTGCTTAAATATCTGGAAAGAACAAAGGAAATCAGAAAGTCATCTTCACTCTTTGTTTTAATGGAAGGTACTCACAAAGGAGGCAAAGCTTCCAAGAGCACCCTCGGAAGATGGTTAAAGCAAGCCATTAAAGAGGCATACAAATCTTTGGGTCTGGAACCTCCGGAAGGGGTATTACCTCATTCTACTCGAGCAGTAGCGGCATCATGGGCAGAAAGGGCCGGGGCATCTCCTGAGCAAATCTGCAAGGCTGCCACATGGTCCAGTTTTTCGACCTTCATAAGGCACTACCACTTGGATCTACTATCAGCCTCGGACCAATCATTTGGTAGGAAGGTTTTACAGGCAGTAGTCCCACCCTGAAGTAAGTTTCTTGGTTATCCTCTCCAAGGTGCTGTCCTGAAAGGCGAAGGGAGAAAACCTTAGTTAGACTTACCGGTGACGGTATTTCTACGAGCCTTTCAGGACAGCAGCCTACTTCCCTCCCTTGGTTATCATATGTAAAGTATAATTATAGGACCTGGTAATTGTCTGATTATATTTTCCAGCATGTCGGAGGATTTCTCGGTAACAACTGATGCATGGTGGAAGCAGCTGCTTTTTAAAGGGGCGTTGTCACGCAGTGTTTCCTGTCAAGAGGTGGAGCTGCGCTCTCCAAGGTGCTGTCCTGAAAGGCTCGTAGAAATACCGTCACCGGTAAGCCTAACTAAGGTTTTTTGTGTGGGTCACACCTGTGGCCACCATTTTTCACAGAGTAAAAAGACAGGGAAATCCCACCTGTTGATGTGGGTCATAGTGCTCACAGTGTGCTCATAGCAATAAAGCAGTAAATGTGACATTCACTGCATGTATATCTTCCTGGTGCAGGTGTTTTAAATTACAGTGGCTGTAAATGTCACATTTATTTCTTAATAAATTTATGCCATAGTGTCTTTAAAGTGATTGTAAAGGCTAGTTAAAAAAAAAAAAAACATGCCTATACTTACCTGCTCTGTGCAAGGGTTTTGCACAGAGTGGCCCTCGATCCTCCTTTTCTGGGGTCCCCGCCGGCACTCCTGGCTCCTCCTCCTCATCGAATGCCCCCACAGAGAGCCGCATTCCATGGGGGAACTCGTGCGGGTGCACTCCCGAGTCCTACTGCTGCATCCATTGACACAGACAACAGGACTAGGCAACACCCCCCCCAACTCCCGTGTCACTGGATTTGATTGACAGCAGCGGGAGCCAATGGCACCTGCTGCTATCAATCTATCCAATGAAGACCCGAGACAGTGGCTGGAGCAGCTCTGCTTGTTCTCAACACTGGAATGATTGGGCTTACGTAAGAAAAAGGGGGGCTCTGGGGGCCGCTACAACATTGAAGGTTTATCACTTTAATGCATAACGACATTTAATTTGTTAATCAGTGACAAGTCAAAGTTCCTGAATTAGATCAGGAAAGAGGTATTTTGAAAAGAAAGGGATGCAACACATAGAACGCTTTTTCTTTTGAGAACCACAAAAAGGATATTTTCTTGCCTGAGGAGACTGTTACTATGTACTACATGTGGTTTATATTGTCTTTTTATGACATCTTACTATAGGCCAGTCATTGAAGTATTTGTTCTCTTAACATATTTTTGTAGTCAAACAATTATCTATTCAAATTATCCCTGTCTCATTTAGAACCTATTAACAATCAGTCACAAAAAATCTGGACCAGCATCAACTTGATGACTCCAGTTTTATTGGTCATAAAATATATTGTATTATTGGTACAATGGGTTTGTATATTAAGCCTCACAATTTAATTTATAAGCTACAGTTCTTTTTCTTGTTGAATAAGATTAAATCGATTGTATATTTTGAGGTAATTATCACGCATTCACTAACAGGATAGCAAACAGGATGCATGATTGTCTATTTAACATATTTTTATGATTTCTACATTTGTATTTACAGTATTTCACAATAGTGAGTACACCCCTCACATTTTTGTAAATATTTTATTATATCTTTTTATGTGACAACACTAAAGAAATGACACTTTGCTACAATGTAAAGTAGTGGGTGTACAGCTTGTATAACAGTGTAAATTTGCTGTCCCCTCAAAAAAACTCAACACACAGCCATTAATGTCTAAACCGCTAGCGACAAAAGTGAGTACACCCCTAAGTGAAAATGTCCAAATTGGGCCCAATTAACCATTTTCCCTCCCCGGTGTCATGTGACTCGTTAGTGTTACAAGATCTCAGCTGTGAGGGAGCAGGTGTGTTAAATTTGGTGTTATCGCTCTCACGCTCTCATACTGGTCACTGGAAGTTCAAAATGGAATCTCATGGCAAAGGACTCTCTGAGGATCTGAAAAAAAGAATTGTTGCTTTACATAAAGATGGCCTAGGCTATAAGAAGATTGCAAAAGACCATGGCACTGAGCTGCAGCACAGTGGCCAAGACCATACAGTGGTTTAACAGGACAGGTTCCACTCAGAACAGGCCTCGCCATGGTCGACCAAAGAAGTTGAGTGCACGTGCTCAGCGTCATATCCAGAGGTTGTCTTTGGGAAATAGACATATGAGTGCTGCCAGCATTGATGCAGAGGTTGAATGGGTGGGGGGTCAGCCTGTCAGTGCTCAGACCATACGCCGCACACTGCATCAAATTGGTCTGCATGACTGTTGTCCCAGAAGGAAGCCTCTTCTAAAGATGATGCACAAGAAATCCTGCAGACTAAGGACATGGATTACTGGAACCATATCCTATGGTTTGATGAGACCAAGATAAACTTATTTGGTTCAGATAGTGTCAAGCGTGTGTGGCGGCAACCAGGTGAGGAGTACAAAGACAAGTGTGTATTGCCTACAGTCGAGCATTGTGGTGGGAGTGTCATGGTCTGGGGCTGCATGAGTGCTGCTGACACTGGGGAGCCACAGTTCATTGAGGGAACCATGAATGCCAACATGTACTGTGACATACTGAAGCAGAGCATGATCTCCTCTCTTCAGAGACTGGAACGCAGGGCAATATTCCAACATGATAATGACCCCAAACACACCTCCAAGATGACCACTGCCTTACAAAAGAAGCTAAGGGTAAAGGTGATGGACTGGCCAGGCATGTCTCCAGACCTAAACCCTATTGAGTATCTGTGGGGCATCCTCAAACGGAAGGTGGAGGAGCGCAAGGTCTCTAACATCCATCAGCTCCGTGATGTTGTCATGGAGGAGTGGAAGAGGACTCCAGTGGAAACCTGTGAAGCTCTGGTGAACTCCATGCCCAATAGGGTTAACCTCCCTGTCGGTATGATTATTTCGGATTTAAGGTGCTGAAAGTGGTACAATTATTTTGCATGGAAATTTGGTTTTGGTTTTATATTGTAGGCGTGTAATTCTTAACAATAACACACTTAAATCTGTCCACCAAGAGTCTAGTAGATATCCCGGGTATGATGAAGTTTGAAACACAAAATCATAAATTATAATATAATAAATAAATAATTTTAAATAATAATATAATAATAATAAAAAACATTTTCCCACGATTCACTATCGCTCAGTTCTGCAAGTGTTCTAATTTACTATCGCTGTTTTCTAGCTGTTTTTCTAGCTGGTCTAAAGCCAATTTTGACGTAAAGCGACACTTTTTGGTTGCTATGGACAATCTCACGTTTCCAGGCAGAAAGAATAGTATATATAATATAAAACTGCATGCAGGGCATTGGACAAAGCACTGGGGACAAAAGGGAAGTGAAATGATTTTCATATAGTACTGTAATCTAAGATTACATTACTGTATGTGTTATGATTTTTACATTTTTTTTAAATTTACCGTGCGTTGCGACGCTCGCAGGGAACGGAGCCTGGCACAGAGATGCTTTGGAGGAGGACAGAGCCCGCAGACAGCACGGGGGGACATCGCAGGATGCTGGGGGCAAGGTAAGTATACCACACCACACCACGTTGGGAGGCGTGACCGGAAGCGGATGGTGGTGCTAGCCAGTGTGGAGTGAGTGTGTGTGTCCACCCCGCTCTCCCCGTTATCATGAACGCGCTGCCCCGGGGATAACCACTGCATATTTCTCCTATGTTGGAGTTATGAGAGGCAGGCTGTAAGCTGTGGTGGCCTGTCTACGGTGTCTTGTCTACCTTTGCTGTCTCCTCCCGGTGCTCCCGGAGAGGGCGGTGACTCCTTCCGAAGCTCTCTCTGCCCACAGTCTGATGGACACAGGCGCAGTACGGCGCAGTACGGGTGAAAGCCGAGTGAAGCTCTCGCGAGAATAGGGAGGAGGGGACGGAACCCAGCTACAAGAACCAACTGTTGGTGAGCGCCCGCCGTGGAGTTCTCAGTGCACCGGGAGCCGAAACGGTATCTGCTGCCTCAA
Source organism: Aquarana catesbeiana (assembly GCF_042186555.1). NCBI lineage: Eukaryota > Metazoa > Chordata > Amphibia > Anura > Ranidae > Aquarana > Aquarana catesbeiana. The sequence goes on from NC_133324.1 coordinate 695,862,661, forward strand.
AGAGATCCAGGAATAGAAGTGAGTACATGCTATAGATCCGGCAGAGCTGTTGGGGAGAAATTAGCGTGACTAGTCAAGACCGGCGGGATGAGGTATTGAACTCTTATTCTTTCATTTTGTTAACTGGTGGTAAAGTGGAGGAGGAAAGTAATTATTTCAGATGAACTGAACTGAACGTCTGGTGGACTATAAAATCCCCTATTGTTTGGGGGGTAGGATAAATATTAGGATTGCTGGTGAAGCTGACTAAAGTCCCAAATATTGAAAGTGTTCTCTGGAAGTAAGGAAAAAGGGATCTGAAATGGGCCTGGCATGAACTTTTTTGTACACCAGTAATAAATGAACGTGTCATTTTCTTTTTATTTCTTCTCCCGATTGATCACTCCTTATCCTGACTGTTGTAAATCTCGCATCAGCAAGGCAGCATCTTACACTGTTTTGCTGGCTCCCGGGAAACCTGAATTGCTGCTTTCCATTAATATTTCTAAAGTAGAATATAAATGATGTCAACAAGAAGGAAAGGTGATGAGCAAGCTTATCAGGAAAATATGGGAGCTCAATCCCTTCGATCGGCCAAAGACAAAGAAAAGGGTGCTCAGCTCACGGTGGCGGGCGCAACTGCAGCAGCTATCGCAGCGACCACCAAGTTAGAGAGAATGATCCATTTTACAGATCATACACCAAGTAAAAGGGGGGCTACAAACTCAAGGTAAATCAACTGCGGATAGGAAGAGCCAGGGGCACCTAAGTATGCCTACAGGAACCAAAAACCTCTCAAGTAAAGGGTCAGGAGCAGCTGGGAAGGAAATAGAAATTTCTATTAATCCAATACCAATACCGCCAGCAGAAGAAGAGCCCTCCCTGAAAGATATCTTCTTAGCAATTAATGCATGTAAACAATCCCTGAGTGAATTAAGTAACCAAATGGAAGATATTAAAGGGGAATTAATCCTGGTAAGGCATGAACTTAAGGAAACTGCGGAAAGAGTAACTGAAATGGAGAAGAGAATAAGTCAGATAGAAGATGATATGCATCCCATGAAGCAAGAATCCAAGATATGGAAAGCGAAAATAGACAAATTTACGGAAAAATTTGATGAAATAGAAAATAGATTTCGGAGGGACAATGTGAGGGTGGTGGGACTCCCCGAAAAAAGTGAAGGCTCAGACCCAATAGCATTTTTAGAGAAATGGATGATCGAAACTTTTGGAGGAGACTTGTTCTCACAGCAGTTTTCAATCGAAAGAGCGCATAGGGTTCCCTTTAGGCCCCCCCTCAGGGAAGCTCCCCGAGACCACTATTAGTGAAATTTTTAAATTACAAAGATAAAGTAAAACTCCTTAGGAAAGTTATAGAGATGGGGAATGTCTCCTTCAATGGGGCTAGGATATCAATATACCCGGATTTCACGGGATATAGGAAGAGGAATGGATTAAGTAGGAGAATTTATGGTACACGAAAACACAAGGAGATATATTGTACAGTGGAATATAGGATGACATATTGGGCACTAAAAAAAAAAAGTAAAATATGAATGGCATAATGAAATATAGGAAAATACACTGGGCATCGATAAATATAGATAGAATATTAATGTCTCACAGGATGAAAAAAGTGTTTCTTTCTAGAACTCACGGGGAAGATAAATTTTGTGACACGGAGGGGTATAATGATAAATATAAAGGGTGTGCTTTTTTTTTTTTTTTTTTTTTTTTTTTTTTGCCCTTCGGGATTGGCACTAATGAATTCCCTATGGAGAATGGGGTATTCCTCTTTGGAATTATTAGGATCAAGCTTTTGCTGCCACCTCTTGGTCTCTTTTGATAGTTATTATATAAAAAATCAATGGTATTAAATATTGGATCATGGAACGTTCGAGGGTTGGGTACCTCTATTAAAAGAGCAGTTGTATTTGATATGTTAGATTTTTTTAAAGTAGGAATTGCCTGTCTGCAGGAGACACACCTGACCCAAGACACTAAATCGCAGGTGAGACACAAGAATTTTCAGTGCCAATTCCACTCTGTGCATACCTCCTATTCCAGAGGAGTATCAGTGTTGATTGGGAGAGGGGTGGCGTTTACCTGCAGACTGTGCAAAATAGATGGGGAGGGTCGGTATATTTTTTTGCACTGTATGATAGAAAATCAGGAATTTGTGCTGGCAAATGTTTATATCCCTCCGCCGTTTAAATTAGATGTTTTGTATGATTTATTAGAGTTTATAGTAGATAAGAATAATATACCAATTATAGCAGTTGGGGATTTTAATGTGGTAATAAACAAAAAGATTGATAGATTTCCCCCAGGTAACCAGGGGCAGACGCCACAGGGAAATCGCATGAACCATTTCCTTCAGGAAGCTGGTCTATTGGATCTATGGAGAATACGGAACCCTGTGGCGTTACAATTCTCATGTTACTCGGGCTCCTACTCTACACTTTCAAGAATCGATTTTGCATTGGGTAATGGGCTAGGTTCCCAAATAATTAAAGATATAACTTATCAACCTAGGGGTATATCAGATCACTCGTTGTTGATGATCTCAATAAGTATTAAAAATAAGCAGGTTGATAGGTTATGGAAAATGAACCCAATATGGTTTGGAATAATAGAGGATCAGAACGGGATAATAACCAAGGTGAATGAGTTTATAGGGTTTAACACAGACACTACAACAAGAGGAATGATGTGGGATGCACTGAAGGCTTATTTGAGGGGTTTATTTATACAACAAGTTTCTAAAATTAAAAAATCTTCACGGGATTGGGAGGACAAGGTTAGGAAGGAGGTATTAACAGCAGAAAGTGAGTATGTGCAGGACCCAACCCCGGACAAACAAAATATATGGGAAAATAAACAACAAATATATAAGGATGCAATGACTAGGAAGTCAGAACACAAAAGATTATTTCAAAATCAAATAGTATACGGGGAGGGGGAAAGGGTGGGGAAAATGTTGGCCCATTTGGTTAGATCTGGATCCTCGCCCTCCATGATACCCGCTATTAGGATGAAGAGTGGTGGAACCTCGTCTCAGGTAGATGAGATTGTAGATACATTTAAAAATTATTATAAAGATTTGTATACATCCAAGGGGGCCGTGGAGGAAGAGGAGTTGGATAAATTCTTTGGGGACATTGAGATGCCTTCCCTTATAGAGGCTGATAGAAAGGCATTAGAAGCCCCGATAACCCTAGAGGAAATTAAATTAGCTGTAACAGAAATGAAAAATCAGAAATCCCCTGGCCCAGATGGTCTCCCGGTTGAAACTTATAAAAATTATGGGATGGTGTTACTACCGGAGCTTCTTAAAGTGTTTGAGTGGGTAAAGAAGGAGGGGGAGTTGCCCATATCAATGACAGAAGCCACGATAATAATGTTGCACAAAGAAGGGAAAGACCCTTTAGATCCCGGGTCCTACAGACCCATCTCCTTACTATGTTCAGATGTGAAAATCCTATCGAAGGTTTTGGCTACAAGATTAAAGAAAATAATTCATAAACTAGTTCATTGTGACCAGACAGGTTTTATACCCCAAAGATCAACCAGTAGGAACATTAGAAGGCTGTTTCTGAATCTACAGATACCAACCGAAAATATTGGCTCAAGGGCTGTGTTGATGCTAGATGTGGTAAAAGCGTTTGATAGTCTTGAATGGGAGTATATATGGCGAGTAATGAAGGAGTTTGGATTCGGACCTTCCTACATTAGCTGGGTTAAAATTCTATATAACAATCCCAGGGCAAGGGTCAGAGTGAATAATATTCTTTCGGACGGATTCCGGCTTGAAAGGGGCTCTAGGCAGGGGTGCCCCCTGTCCCCTCTGATCTTTGCCCTGGCAATGGAACCAGTAGCCCTTGCAGTAAGGCAGGACAGGATCATGGAAGGGTTCAGGAGAAGGGACAGAGAAGAACGAATTGCTTTATATGCGGATGATGTCCTCATTTATCTGGGGGATAAAGAGAGATCGCTTAGACAGGTGATGGACATCTTCTCGAGGTTTGGAAAACTTTCAGGTCTTACCATAAATTGGGGAAAATCAGCATTGTTACCGTTAGACCCCATTAGAAAAAGTTCCTGTGTGGAAAGTATCCAAGTAAAAATTGTAGAGAAAACAAAATATCTGGGTATATATATAACAAATGACCCAAATGATTACATAAATAACAATTTAGTCCCTCTACTATCCAAATTTAAGAACAAGAGTGAAATATGGAAGGGACTTCCGCTATCAGTAGTAGGTAGATGCAATCTAATTAAAATGCTGTGGTTGCCCCAGTTATTATATCTGATGCATAATTCACCAATTTGGATACAAAGGAAATGGTTTAAAAAAATCGACACACTACTAAGAGCTCTTATATGGAGAGGGGGACAACCTAGAATAAGCCTTCAGACCCTACAACTGCCAACTCAGGAGGGGGGTCTGGCAGTACCGCATCCGCGTAGTTATTTTTTAGCAACCCAATTATAACACATGGTACCAGACACCGATCCAGAAGGGGATAAAAGTGGGGGACTGATGACCGTAGAAGCACCACATAAGACACTAGTGGAGGTCTTGGAGGCGAATTCTTTTGCCTTTAGACCCCCGACGGTGAAGTTAATAATTAGAGTGTGGAAAGCTATAAAGGACCTGAGGGGAATGGGGGGTATGATTAAAGGTGCCCCGCTCTGGGATAACAAGAACATACAAGAAGTAAGATCAATAGGGAAATTAAAGAAATGGGAAAGAAAGGGGATAGTCAGTTTGGATCAATTATACAACGGTAGTTCCCTAAAAACGTTTATAGAATTAAAAGAGGTTTTTGATATACCAGATAGCTCATATTATAGCTATTTGCAAATCAAACACGCTCTTAAAGCTCGGTTTGGGGAACAAGGCCCGGTGTGGAGCACATCCCCCATATATGAAAGATTAAGCAGGACCGGAGGCCCTAAGGGATCCATAGCGGAGTTCTACCCACAGATATGCAGAAATACTATTATAAGTTCAGAAGACCTTAAGTGCAGAAGTAAGTGGGAAAAAGATTTGGGTAGAATTACGGATGACCAATGGAAAAAGGTACTGGAGGGGGGGAACCAAGTTTCAGTTTCGCCCGCCCAGAAGATGTCATACCTAATGCTTTTACATAGAACATACTATACACCTAAAAAACTGTTTGAATGGGGGAGGAGGGGGGACGCTAAATGCCCTAGATGCCAAAATACCGGGGATCTGATCCACATGATCTGGAAATGTCCAAAACTTTATCGATATTGGACCGAAATATTAGATACCATAAATAAGATCTTTAAGTTATCGCTAAAAATGGACCCAAAACTGTGTATCCTGGGAGTGGGGGAAAGGCTGGGGAACATTAAAAACAAAGTAGTACTAAGGTGTCTATTTCAGGCAAAGAAATTAATAGCACAGAGGTGGCAGGCAGAGAAACCCCCCTCCAGAAACGAATGGTTTAAAACGGTAATGGAAACAATATGGAAGGAGAAGGTAGTATATGCGAGGAGAGGTAATTTAATTGAATTTAAAAAAATTTGGATGCCTTGGTTAGAAGAAGTGGGTTATCCTATGTAAAATTAGGAAGAGCTAAGGTAAAGGTTGTATGATATTAAGTAAATAGGAAGGGGAGATAGGAATAAGGAGGTAACAGGGGGGAGGGTAGGATAGGGTATAGAGGGGGGTGGGTGAGGGGGGGGGAAGGGGAAATTGGAATGTAATGTCCTCTTGTTTGTTGTTTGTTTATTATATATATATAAAAGGCTTTGTATAAGGCATATTTAATAACTGCTGTTAAAAGAAAACAAAACACGTTTTACACGTTTTATATGTTTTTGAAAATCGAATAAAGATTATTTAAATGAAAAAAAAGTATACCACACCAGGATCCTGCAGTGTAATCCTGAGAAAGGCTCGGGGTTACCGCTAAAGGTGCTGAAATTTAACCCCGAGCCACACCCGGGAAAACTGCCAGGGAGGCTACAGCAGTGCTGAAAAGTAATAGTAGTCACACAAAATATTGACACTTCGGGCCCAATTTTGATATTTTCACTTAAGGTGTTCTCACTTTTGTTGCCATTGGTTCAGACATTAATGGCTGTGTGTTGAGTTATTTCGAGGGGACAGCAAATTTATAGTTATACAAGCTGTACACTCACTACTTTACATTGTAGCAAAGTGTCATCTCTTCAGTGTTGTCACATAAAAAGATATAATAAAATATTTACAAAAATGTGAGGGCTGTACTCACTTTTGTGAGATACTGTTTATCTAGCATGATGTGTAATATTCTTTTTTTAATTTTCTTCCAATATTTTGTTTTTGCTTTCACTTAGTACTTTTATTTTGGGTGGTGGGTGATTGAACAATAAGCACACTTTTCATTTTCATGCGCAGGGGAGTTTACTAAGGTTAAACCAGAAAGAATTTGGAGCAGCTGTGCATGGTAACCAATCTGCTGCTATTGTCAGCTTAGTTTAGTTAACTTTTGAAAATTAATGAAAATGCAATGAAAACTAGAGGCCGATTGCTTGTTATGCACAATTGTTCCAGATTCTGGCTGTTCCTGTCTTAGTAAATTCCCCTCCTAATGTTTTAAGAAGGCAGAGCTGTACCTTGCACTATTTTTAAGTATTGGTTGTACAAAATCAAAAAAATGTTCCCCAACCTCAGATCCACAGAATCTTGCAATGATACAAGAAACAGCTGTATACAGGTTGCATACATGGCTCTATATTTCATGTTACAGCTGACCTAAACGCCAGCTGCACTTCATGCACTGTTGGCTACAGGGACATTGACATAAAGTAATGAATTGCATGGCTCAAAATACATTTCTTGTTTTTGGATTTAAAATGGAAGCGATTAATTGTTTACCCCTTCTAAGTTAGAAAGCAATTGAAACTTAAACAGTAAGCCAACATTCAGAAATTATTTCTTAGTTTGAAAATTCATTATAAATTGCATAGTGATACAAACAAATAATACATGAGTACACCGTGATAGGATTAGGCTAAAGGGTAGACCGACAAGGCAAAAATCTTCAGACTTTCACAGGCACCAGTGCCCTGAGTGTTGAGTGGCTGATGCTATTCAGCCAGCCTGGGGATCTTACCACTAACATCATCTCAGATTTGTAGATGGACCTACCATGTTCACTGCCATGATCCAGGAGTTTGTTAGGCATTGTAGAAACACAAGGAGGATCCCAGCCACTTCCCAGGAGATCAGGTTTTATCAAATGAGCTACTAAAGGGAGAGGAATGAGAAAGAGGATAAGACCAGTACTGGTCCTTGGTGGCTACTGCAAGGAGAGAAAAAAGGTAGTATGGTGGTGGGGGGCACTAGATGGTGCAATAAAGGGGGGGACACTTTGGCATCTTTGCAGTGGCTGTGAGAAGACCTTGTCCCTGTCCTAAACATTAAATATGTAACCAAGGACAGGAAGCAAGGAAATATTAACGTGTGCGTACAGCCAACTTTTTCCTTAGTTTAAATAGAATGGAGAAGGATCAAAACCCCTGTCTGAGGCTCCGTTAGAGATATCCTTCCCTCACTTTCTGTTCTGTTGATGTTTTACCAGATGAGAATTTAGATACATTTCAAGCAGAACAGACAGAATTTTTTTTTTTTTTGTCCCTGTTGCAGATTTTCCATCACTTTTGGTCTGCAGGATTTTTTGTCCCTGTTGCAGATTTTCCATCACTTTTGGTCTGGAAAAACTGTTGTCAGCAGAAGAGAAATTGAAGAAAAATCATCCTAATTGAGCCATGGATTGTAGTTAAAACCAAGCAAGGATTCTAATCTTTCCTCACTCTATCCATAATTAGAAAAGAGTTTTTGGCTTGACATACACTTTAATAACATTGTATTGATTTGGACAAGTGTCTTCCATACCTTGGAAATGTCCAAGAGTTCCTCCTTTCAAGGTTTGATATAAAAATGAATAGTATTATTACAGAGCAAGTTAAAGTTGGAGTTCATAAGGATGTGACCTGTCTTGTCCAAAGTTCTAGCAAAATTAGATTATCTATTAGCTAAACTACACCTAATCAACATCAAAAAAGTATTTCACTAATAATACAGGTCAAACACCTGGATATGCTTATAGGCGGACAGCTTCAAAAAATCTGGACAACACCAATCCTAAACATCAGACATCTGCCAAAACCTAAAGAATAAATGCTGGAAAAATTGAACAATTTGATAATGTGACTGCCAAATTAAAAACCTTTTCAGATTATATTACAAAAGAATCATGTAACATTTAGAAACAAAAGAAAATCAGGTAGATTATTATAAGTCCACAAAATACTCAAAAAAATTACCAGAAATTCTAATTTAGGAGCAAAGAGTGAATCGGTATAGCTGACAAGTACTGAGATGATCCACAACCTCCTGAAGGTGTAAAGCACACAGCTCACAGTCCCCATGTCTGTAACAAATTCTGTGAAGAACAGCCAGCACTTATATTGATTTTTCCTTAAAAGTCTATTGTCTTATTTCAAAGTTAAAAATGACAAAATTAATATGCATTTTGGACAAAAAGTTTACATTCCTTTTGATTTTAGCATTCTTGTTTTTCCTAGCAAAGATATATTTCCTTTAGAAACTACTCTTGAAAATTAGAAAGAGATACAAGGGGGCCCCAGATACCGCCCCCCCCCCCATGTGAATGGGTATCTGGTACATCGCACCCCTACCCACTCACCCCAAAAAGCAGTGAAGTGTAAAAAAAAGAGCCAGTTCTTGACAAGTTCTTTATTTAAAAAATAGCTCAAAGCTGTCTTCTCCCGGTGCCATCTTGTACCGGTGCCGTCTTCTCCCAGAGCTGTCTTCTGCGGGGTGCTGTCTTCTTCTTGAGCTGTCTTCTCCCTCGCCACCGCTGTCTTCTTCCTTGCCACTGGTTACCCACTAAAAACAAAAAGGCCACTCTTGTCCTGAGGCTGTCATCCTTCATTGTGATTTCCTCCACTGTCTGGCATATTTTATATAGCCATAAGGCATGGCCATCTGATGACGTCACCTGGAGAGAGGCTCTCCGGGTGACGTCATCAGATGGCCATGCCCCATGGCTATATAAGAGAAAGTCCCTGATCCTTTCCAAAAACGCAGAGGCACAAGCCCGAGGGCTTTCACACTGAAGCGGTGCGCTGGCAGGACGGTAAAAAAAGTCCTGCGAGCCGCATCTTTGGAGCGGTGTGTTCACCGCTCCTAAACCGCTCCTTCCCATTGAAATCAATGGGACAGCGCGGCTATACCGCGGTAATACCGCGGCTATGGCCATGCTGTACGAGCGGGTTTAACCCTTTTTCGGCCGCCAGCGGGGGTTAAAACCGCACCGCTAGCGGCCGAATACAGCTGCAAAAACGACGGTAAAACAGCGCTAAAAATAGCGCTGTTTTACCACCGACGCCCCCACCGCCCCAGTGTGAAAGGGGCCTTAGTGTTTACATACAATTTACATGTAATTTTATACTTTAACACCTTATGCAGAAGTTCCCATTCAAAAAACATGTGATAAATGAAAATCCCCAATAATAACCCGAAAACACATATACCAGTCTATAAATTAAAAACAAAATGAGAAAAATGAAAAAAGATAATAATGAAAAGTCTACTCCCATTGTCCAATTAAGACCCCTTGGACAATATATTACAAATAATGTGAATTAAAATTCCACATGCGGTGTTAATGGACCAAAAGTGCCAACTACTACCAGATTGTAATGATCTCCAAAGACGAGATCATAAGTGCTTAAATCAGTGTAGCAATAACTCTCGGCGGAGCTGCTGGTTTAAGCGGGTTTGTTACCTTCACTCTCGACACCCCTGTTTCACCGGCACCGGGTCTAGGGTTCCGTTAAGTTTACCTCTGGACGATATAAGCACCAACACTTGAGTATGTTTTCAATGCTTTATTGAACCAAGTAACGAAAGAAGTAGCAGGAAAGAGGCAGGAGGGAAGCTACAGGGAAGCTCAAATCTGTCCCATACATACCAATCCCCTTGTGGGACACAATCTTTGCATTAGTGTGTGGACACAATCTTTGCCCGCCTGGATAGGCCTCTCTCACTAGCCTAGCAGCCAGCACATAGCACAAACAAAAGTCTCTGCCACAGACATGCTTGAAATAAATCCATACAATCCTCTGCCATAGGATGTATTAAATTTTGCGGTAAATGTCAGACACAGTACTTGGACCTCTAAGCCAACCCGGCAGTACTATGCTGTAGAACTACTTTACGATACGTCCTCCAACCGAGTCACCAGGCCCCTCTCCAGACCAGCACTCTGCGTGATCCTTCCATGACGGGTCCTCCCCTGGGATCTTCTCGGTTGTCCAGCTTTTTCACTCTGGATAGACAGCTCAGGACCATTCCTCGGCTGCTGTGGTAGGCCCAAGACATGCTTCTGGGCCCACCCACGCGCCGCAGCGGCGTGGGCCTCCGGAACTGAGGACCACGAGGTAGCACTCTAACACATACCTGTCGGCCAGGAGGGCCAGCAGGTGGCTGTAAAACGAACCCCAAAACATGGCGTCTGTCCCATAAATACCCTCTCCCAGAATGCAACCCGGAGGACCACCTCCACCGAGTTGTCTCCGGGACCGAGGAGCATCCATACGCTTCGACAGGTTGCCTTTACAACACTAGCCAGTGGCAACAGCGACACCCACCGGCTCAGTGTGGAACCACATGCAATGTCAGCCAAGCTGGAACAGAGGCAAATCTAACTCCCCTAACGAGCAATTTACAAAATTTACCTATCAGTTGGTAGATCATAAATCTACCAGCGCTACATCAGTAAATGAGGTAATTCAAGGGTGCTCTGCAAACTTCAAATCACTTTACTCCAGTCTCCTCACAATTTAACGGTTACCAAACTTTCCTTTTGGATGGTGGAAGAAAACAACAGGATACTATTGAGTAATATCACTAAAACTCCCAATGTATTGCATAAAAAATACTCTCACAAGCATTAAAGGTGTACAGTTGTGGGAAGTTATATGCTTTATCTTATCCTTTGATGCTTGTGAGTATATGTTTTTTATGCAATAAATTGGCAATAAAATAAGTTTTAGTGATATTACTCTATGATATTCTATTGTGTTCTTCCACCATCCCTGAAGATAGTTTGATATCCATTAAACTGTGGGAAGTGAAGTGATGTGAAGGTTGCAGAGGACCCTTGAATGACCACATTTACAGGTTTAAGCTCTTATGATCTCTTGTCTTTGGAGACCATTGGGATCCGATAAGGAGTTGGGGCTTTCTGGTGTTCCATGAGCACTCCACACATTACAATTTTCATTCACATTATTTGTCTTATATTGTCCCGATAGGCCTTAATTGGACACTGGGAGCGGATTTTTCATTCACTTTATCTTTTTGATTTTACTCATTTTGTTTTTTAGTTTATATACTGGTATGTGTTTTTGGGTTATCATTGGGGATTTTCATGTATTACATTTTTTGAATGGGAACATCTGTATAAGGTGTTAAACTATCAATTTTGTATGCAGAGGTTTGTGCAGCTTTGTGAAGTATTAGTAACTTCCTGTATCTGGAACAGTGAATACTGCATCTCCTTATTACACTAAGCACTTAAGAATATTGTGTTTAAAATTGTATACTTTGCAGGAGAAACTGAGTATTTTTAATTAGCTTATAATTTGCTGGTGTATCTTCTGAGTTGTGAGGTATCTAAATACATAGTTAAACAAATTAGGAATCCAAAATGTTATACCAGTAGGACATTAAAATGATGTACAATTTCAATGTTCTCCAGTTTATAAATTAATTGAATATGAAAATTCAAGTATGGTGCATTTTACATGATTTAATAAAAGACTTATACAAGCTTGCCACAAGTTTCTATTAATGTGCTCATTCTTTTTGCACTTCATATATTTGCCTAAATACACAGTAACCTTACTCTTGTCCTTACAGCTGACTGTGCAGGAAATTTCATACAGTGCATGAAATTATGATTAATTTAGTTTTCTTTCAAATATTTTAACACATAATTTAAAATGCATATATTACACATACTCATTCTTAGAGTTACAGCTCCTGCAACTATAACATGTAACATGACTGATAAAATAATCTGTATGGATTGATTTTATTGCTTCCTCTCTAAGCCAGCTTTAAGCTCCTGTGCACCCTACTCTGAAACCAGCTACCACTCGTACGCAAAATATTCTTGGACTTATTTTAAAATGTGTCAAGGCAAAAAGAAAAAAAAAAGAAAAAGTCATACATGTATAATTTCCCCATGTTTTATCCTCTTAAGCATTTTGTAGACTGAGTAATGTCAGTCATGTCCAATATTCTTGTAAACTACTTAAACCTTTCCGCTAACCTATTGTCCACAACATAAATGCTAATCACTTGGTAGTCCAAGAATACCAGCTAGAAGAGCTAATTAGACAGCAAATGAAGTGTACATGGCTATGAATTTCTGATGGTCAACTTTGACAGGCTGGATTAGCCTAGCCTTGAGGGGTACTAAAGAGTAACTCCACTTTTGTTGAGAAAAAAACACTCCCCTCTGGGTGAACAATGTACATTACAAGGATTTTAACAAACTTTGTTGCAGATTTCTACCTTTTGTTATTCTGAAGATATCCCTGTGTGTTTGTCTGTGTCCATGTTCTGGGTGAGTCTAATGGGAGTGGTCTCCTAATTATCAATCAACTGCTGCACCTGCAGGGCTCTAATTAGGAAAGCTGCTGGGTCTTCATCCCTTTAGATGTGATTTATCTCACCATAAATTCAATTTTTGTTGTAGGGGATGCCTGAAATCTGACTTGTATCTTAGTGCAGACTTCTGGGAAAATCAGTGAGCCAATCACACAAGTAGGAAATACATACATATCTGGGGGGCGTTCTGTAAACATTCTGTGTACAGAACACCTCCAGGTAGCCATATTGCATTGTATTTTACAGAAAATTACAGAGTTGCAGATTCATTGAAGAGGAAAATCATTGTTATCGGCGGAGGCGATCGGGTCCTGTCTCCTGTTAGGTATGGAGACGAGTGAGGGGAAGATGGCCCCACCCATCTCCATATCATTGCAGGGCGGAAGCGATGTCAAAACGTCACTTCCGCCCATAGCTCTTAAAGGGACATCTTTATTTTTTTATTTTTTTAAAATGACATTTAATATTTTTTTTTTTTCTTATTGCATTTTGGTTTTGTGCCAGTTTCATAAACCATTTCTATAAGAAACCGGAAATGTTTTATACTCCACAATAGCCAGTAGCATCTGTGTCTATAAATGAATTGTAACTAGGCTAATGAAAGGTGACCTACACGTAATACACACGTGATTCTTGCACAAAAGGAACGTGCTCAGTTATCTCTGGCAGGTTTATGGATCAAGAGATACTGCAAAAACACATAATTTGTAGAGTGCATCCCTTCTTAGTCTGCAAATAAACCTGTCAGCAGGGAAACATGAGGGGTGCCATTGCTGACCTCCTTCTAAAAATGTTAGCTGCTTGGTTGTAATGCTGATGGTTTTGATACTTTCTAAGTCAATGACCTGGAACAAGCCTTCATATTAGGAAGGTCTTAAACATTTCAGAAAACCTTGTCTTTATACTGTTGTTAGTCAATGAGTAAAGGCATTAAAGCAGAGGGTCAGCATGACAGACCGAAAACTGGCAGAATAAGAAGTGAGCAATGGCAGCCTTTAAGTTTCTTTTCTCCTTTAACACTCTGAATTATAATAATTAATGTAAAAAAAGCAACATAGACATGTACAACAAATGTGGGTCATCTATACTACTTAATAAAAAGTTTCCTTGTTTTTCATTTTTCCCATGGTTTGGGTTCTGAGTCAGAACTCTCAAACTAATCTGCATAGTAACAACAGAGCAAAAGTAAATCAAATTATGAAAATATGGATTTTTTTTATAAACGTTCTACAAAATTCAATGCTTGAGAACTTTAGAAACATAAAAAGAAAAAAAACAGTTTAGCTTAGTTTACACTTGTGGTTGGGGGCTAAAAACAGGCAGCTGAGCCACGTTTTACCACCCAGCAACTGCCCCCTCTAAGATGCAAGGACAGCCATATGGGGGTATACAAATGCTGTGACCACAGTACTTTGCATCCCGGCATGGCAAAACTTACCCCCCTTTGTTGTGTTTGGCTGACAGTACTGCCCGCCAAACACAACCCATCCAAGTGAAAGAGGCCATGTCCCAACTATCCCGCAACCAAGTTCAAAAGCAATGGTGCAGGCTTTTAGGGGTAAAACAGTCAGTGACGAGGCATTATAATTCCTCCTCACCACCTACCAAATGCCCTCTGAAATGTGATCCACCACAGATTGCTTTTCCGAGGACAACACTAATCTAATCAAGTACTTACACTTTCCAAATAATTAGGTAAAAAAAAAAGTTTGTTATGTGGCTACATAGGTGTGCACAGCCTATTGTATTAGGGTGTGCACCTTAAAGCTCAAACACCTATGTGAGTGTGCATGTGTATATATACTGATGTTGTCAGTAGAACAGTGGATGATGTCAGTAGTTTTTATTTTTATTATTTAATTTTTTTAATATTTTTACAATTTTATTTTTTTATTTTTACAAACTTTGGTTAGGGGGCTTTGGTTAAATATTAGGGGTTTAAACAGGGGGAATCTGCACCACACAGGGTGATTAAGGTGTGCCCTGGCACACCCTGTGTGCACACCTATTTGTGGCTATATAACATATGAGGACAAACCTAGACCACATTAGACCCATCAGTGCCTCACACTCCAGGTCTTGACCCTGCTTTCAGCTTTCACTTTCTGCTACTGGTGGCCATTACGATTGTGGTGCATACCCCCAAGCCAATTCCCTTCAGGGAACTGATATTATGCCACCCTTCTCCTTGCATCAGCTTATAGAAAAAGTGCTTTGATTGAAAATGTGAGTTCTCCTTCCAGCTGATAAGCATAAAGACAGATTTCATAGAATTACATGGAATGTAAAAGAATACAATATACTGTATATTTGACTAGTTATTATTTTAATATACGCAATATTACCAAAAGTATTGGGACACCTGCCTTTACAAGCACATGAACTTTAATGGCATCCCACTCTTAGTCTATTGGGTTCAATATTGACCCACCCTTTGCAGCTACAAGAGCTTCAGCTCTTCTGGAAAGGCTGTCCACAAGGCTTAGGAGTGTGTCTACGGGAATATTTGACCATTCTTCCAGAAGAGCATTTGTGAGGTTAGGCACTGATGCTGGACGAGAAAGCCTGGTTCACAGTCTCCACTCTAATTCATCCTTTCTATCGAGTTGAGGTCTGGACTCCACCCCAAACTCACTCATCCCACCCAAAACTCGCTCATCCATGTCTTTATAGACCTTGCTTTGTGCACTATTTCAAATCATTTGGTGGAGGGGGGATTATGGTGTGGGTTTTTTTTTTTCAAGGGTGGAGCTTGGTCTCTTAGTTCCAGTGAAGAAAACTCTTAAGGCATCAGCATACCAAGACATATTAGACAATTTCATGCTCCCAACTTTGTAAGAACAGTTTGGGGAGGGCCCCTTCCTGTTCCAACATATTTGGGCACCAGTGCACAAAGCAAGGTCCATAAAGACATGGATGAGCGAGTTTGGGGTGGAGGAACTTGACTGACTTCAACCCGATAGAATACCTTTGGGATGAATTAGTGCGGAGACTGGGAGCCAGGCCTTCTCATCCAACATCAGTGCCTGACCTCAAAGATGCACTTTTGGAAGAATGGTCAAACATTCCCATAGACACACTCCTAAAACTTGTGGACAGCCTTCCCAGAAGAGTTGAAGCTGTTATAGCTGCAAAGGGTGGGCCAACTCAATATTGAACACTACGGACTAAGACTGGGATACCTTTAACGTTCATGTGCGTGTATAGGTAGGAGTCCCAATACTTTTTAGTAGTATAGTGTATATTTAAGTATTACAATAAAACTTGCATTTCATAGATGGCGGCATAATCTTTCAGGTACACAAGTTCAGCACTTGCTGAATATCTTGCTTATTATCCTAGTCCTATCTTCTGTGTTACAAGACTTGTAGGTTCAGTTTAATAGCAGAATTCCTCTGAAATTCCTGTGTCTATATTTGTGGGTGGTAGCCATAGAAGACTGTACCTGAAAGACATAATATACAGACTTTCTTGCCTTTTATGTTTACTGTAAGCCATTAATGTAAGCAAGCATGGTATTTATTTGAAGTTTGACTTTTAACATATCATAAAACTGTTGACTTAACATTGGAGCTATATACTGTTTTAGAGGGTCACATTTACAATGGCACTTGAAAATTCAACTATTAGCAGGGGAATCATCATTAAACTGCAATAGATACATTTGGTCTGGCTAACATCTTGACTTTATAAGCAATGTTGATCTTTTTTGTTAAATATACAAATTTGTTAGCACTGGCATTTATTGTAGGTGCCTTTATCTACTGTCTATTGATTCAGAGGAATGGCATTCTATGAATTCTATTGCTATGAGTGACAGTAACGTTTTTTCATTTTTACTTGAGCACTAACTCAAGGGCCGCATTCAGAAGACTTATGCCGCGTACACACGAGCGGACTTTATGGCAGACTTGGTCCGGCGTACCGGATTTGGTCGGACAATTCGATCATGTGTGGGCTCCAGCGGACTTTGTTTTCTCAAAAGTTGGATGGACTTAGATTTGAAACATGTTTCAAATCTATCCGACGGACTTTGCTTCCTAGTGGACAAACCGGTCGTCTGTGTGCTAGTCCAACGGACCAAAACTCACGCATGCTCTGAAGTCAGTACAAGACGGAAGCGCTCGGTCTGGTAAAACTAACCTTCGTATTGAAGCTAGCACATTCCTCTTCTGTGATCTTTTAATACAGCGCTTTTTTTTTCTTTATAATGCGAGAGGAATGAAGTTGTTTTGCTGCTTTATATTCACACAAAGTTCTCACAAACTACATTCTTCACGATTTATCCTCATGCCATGACTAATATGATATTTTAAAAAAGCCAGATCTCCATAAATAAAGTATTAAATTAGATTTTGAACTCATCTTTCTTCTTTTTTAGATTTAAACACTATCTATTTTACAATGTGTGCTAAATTATACAATTTTTTTTTTTTTTTTTTTTTTTTTTTTTAGTTTTGGAGTTTCAAGTTACCACAATAACCTTAATATTTTGTGGTGTTTAAATGAACCTTAATGAGGTTGGTGTACCTTGTTAATTAGACATAGGGGGGTTTATTTTCTAAAGGCAAATTCATTTTTCACTACAAGTGCAAATTGTACTTGGAATTGCACAGAAAGAGCATTTGGAAGTGCATTCGCTGTGGATCCGAGGGGCACATGCAAGGAACCACAAGAAAAAAAAAAAAAACCTTTTTCTTGCACATGATTGTATGATAAAATCAGCAGAGCATTCCCTCATTTCAGCTCTTCCCCTCAGATTTACAGCGACTGCACTTCCAACAAGTGCACTTGCAGTGCAATTTCTAAAGTGCACTTTTCACTAGTACATAGTCAATAATGTAAGATAACTACAAAATCCATTTATTTTTGGCAAAAAAAAATGAGGAAGGCAACACTGGAATCTGTGAAGCCTTTCGTCCCCCAGGACACACATCAAGTTTTAGGACAAGAAAATTGGTATCTTGCGACTAGGGAGCACAGGGAGCACAGTCAGACCAGACAGAAGCCAGTCAATCACTTTCGACTCTTCCGTGGAGCCTTCTCTGCAGCCTTCCCTGCACGCTTCTCTGCAGCCTTCCCTCCACGCTTCTCTGCAGCCTTCCTCGGAGGCTGTGCCTCTGGTGGTGTACTTGGGGCAGGAGGAGGAGGAGTGGCTTCATCTGTAAGATGTGTTTTAGCAGTAAGCTCCCCACTCAAGCCCTTCTGATAGGCCTGAAAAATCAAACCCTCACAGAGGAGGCGTTGCCCCTTTTCCAGTTCCAGCAATCTGCTGGCCATATATGTCCCGTACGCCTCCTCTGCATTGGGTGGTGTGCTTATGATTTTGCTCGCTTCATGAATGAGGGCTAGGGATTCCTCCTCAGTTTGTGTCATTTTTCTTGGCCTTTTGGTGTTAATGCGGAGGGGAGGCACCTGACACTCCGTGCGGCTTCTACTGGGCCCAGCCACAGCCTCCTCCTCTCTCCCACTGGGCAAGGCCTCCTCCTCTCTCCCACTGGGCAAGGCCTCCTCCTGGCTGAGCTCATCCTGGGTAAAAAAAAGGGACATAGTTGTAATTTTGGGTTACGCAATCACACACAATTTTCATCTCATGACTTGCAAATATAATTCTAAACAAATAGTAAAGGCTATCTATTTGACCCCACCATTATTCCAGCTGCTCACCAATATCTGAAATTAGTATATTTTTGGCCACTACTGTCTAGTGATATGTCTACATATTAATATTTGTGATGAAGTCATTTTTTATGAAGCACTTAAAAATTTGAGACGTTTACATCATTAATATTTACACAATCACAAATTCTTCATCAAGGATGAAAAGGCCCAGTTCTTCCTGGGACTCCTCAGCTGGGGTGGAGGGAAGGGTGGGGGGAAGGGTCGAAAGTGATTGCCTTGCTTCTGTCTAGTCATTTAGAAATCACAGTTTTTGGTAGTACCACAGCTTGGGTACATAAACCTGGTCGGCTGCTGCTCCGGATCTGAGCGACTCCTGGATCTTATTGTGTTCCCGCTTGTACATGTTGCGCAAGATACCAATTTTCTTGTCCACAAACTTGAGATCTGCCTGGGGGGCTCGAGTCTTCACAAATTCCAAAAGTGTGGGGGGGGGGCGTTGCTCGGCCGCCGGAGAGAATCCACACTCATCCACTTCCACCGACCCCATCCGAACCGCAAAAAGCGTCCACGGACCCACCGGGACCCGCTGTGCACGGCGAGATGCCCAGGCACAGGAAAAACCCACAAAATCTACAAAAAATGCAGGACTTTTTCAAAGGGCGCGAGCCTCCACAAAATGGCGCCGGCGCCTCAGGAAGACGAACGGAGTCGCAGGCCGTGACTAACAATGGCAGCTCTGGTCCATCAAAACAACACCAAAGCTCCCACCTAAACAGCGGATCTTCTTCTGGCACCTCGAGCCCCTCCACCAGGGGTCCAGCCAAGCAAAAACAGCGGATATCATCCCCGGATCGGCCGCTGACGGACCCCGAGATGGAGGTAAGCAGGCCTCAAAACGCTGCAGACACAGCGGTGCATGTCTCACAGGACCCCATAGCAACATTCCCTACATCTGACAGGCCAGTGTCAGACACAGTCCTCAAAGAGATGCTGCTCTCCCTAAAAGCATCCCTGCATGCTGATATGACTGCTGGTATTAACCACTGTCAGAGAGAAGTTCAGGCCTTAGGCAGTAGAGTGGACCATATAAAACAGCGAATGGGTGAATTCACTTCCTCATTTAACACAATGGTAGATGCCCATGGAAACCATGATGAAGAAATCGCATGGCTAAAAAATAAGGTCGCAGATTTGGAAGACTGTTCCAGACGGAACAACCTAAAAATTAGGGGGATCCCAGAAACCATACCTGCCGCACAGCTACTGCCATACACGCAGGCACTATTCTCAACTCTGCTACCATCCTTATCAGCACAAGATCTAATAGTGGATCGCATACACCGTATACCCAAACCTGCATTTCTTCCTGAAAACACTCCTAGGGATGTGCTACTTCGGGTGCATTACAATCATATCAAAGAACAAATTCTCACAACATCCCGAAGAACCGATGATAGGCACCCACAGTACGCAGAAATACAAATTCTCCCGGACCTGTCCAGGCATACGCTCCAACAGCGTCGCAACCTCGCGACCCTAACTAAGGCCCTGAGGAACCACCACATATTACATAAGTGGAAATACCCCACCAAGCTCTTGATTACCCACAATGGAGTATCAGTTATGGTATCCACATTGGAAGAAGGTGTAGCAGCACTACATAAGTGGGGTATCTTAACTGACCCAGACAACTCGGCTTCCCAAAGCCCTGCACCTAGCCCACTACAAGAGGACTGGCAAGTGGTCTCCCGCAAACGCTCCTCAAGGAAAGCTACTGGTGGAAGTGGCTGAAGATAAAACGTTATGCAAAACTCAAATCTCTCCGGACAACAGGGGTTACATGATTGATAACCCTGTTTACCTCCAGTTATTCTTTGCAGCAGATACATCTGCCTTTGGATCAGTTTATGGATCCCTTTCTTATTGAAGTCAAACTCATTTCAATAACATTGTTTGTTTTTTTTTTTCACCGCTTTTATTTTTTTATTATATGTTTGAAGCACGCCATCCAGCAGCGCACATCCATCCAAATCTAGACGAAGACGGCACACTCATCTTCTACCTGATCTTCTACTACAGCCACAGTGAGTACCTACTCTTCATAATGCAGCAGACACCACAAATACCCTCAAATGCCCATTAACTGCTTATCCATAAATGCTCAGGGTCTCAACCACCCCGCAAAGAGACTCTCCATGTGGAAGGAAGCCAAAACACACAAAGCAGACGTCTTATGTGTACAGGAGACCCACTTCCAAGACACAAAAGCTCCTAAACGTTCACACAAAGACTACCCACACGTATTCATGGCATGTACACCAGAGAAGAAAAAAGGTGGAGTATTAATAGCACTGAGGAACACTGTATCATTTCAACAAAAGGACATTATCCTTGATCACAAGGGCCGATACATCATCCTGACAGGAGACATCAACTCAAAACCGTATACATTAGTTTCCCTATATGCACCGAACTCACATCAAACCCGCTTCATCAGTAGACTTTTCAAGAAACTGCAGAACCATCTATATGGCAATCTTATTGTCTGTGGTGACTTTAACCTTATAGTAGATCCCAAAATGGATACGTCTGCTCCAAAACCACACAGCTCCTCCCACCTGAGCAAAATAATACACCAAGCGGAACTATATGATGTCTGGAGATGTTTGAACGCGAACGCAAGAGATTATACCTTTTTCTCCCACAGGCATTGCTCATACTCTCGCATTGACCTATTCTTGACAGACAAGTGGCTGTTACAGAATATCTTGTGTGCGAAGATACATGACATAACATGGTCTGACCATGCTGCTATTACTATCACCATCAATGACCAGGTTGTCTCCTCCTCCTCACCCATCTGACGTAGCAATGTAAGATTAATACAAGATCCCCGATCTCCCAACATATCAGAGAATTCTTTCTAAATAATGTGGATTCTGTTGAAAACCCTTTCACCTTATGGAACGCCCATAAGGCGTACATGAGGGGCATACTCATACAAATCGGAGCAAGGGAAAAAAAAAGGCATAATGCCATATTGATTCAATCTTAAAAGACATCCACACCTTAGCAGAACAAAATAAACAAAAACCTAATGTCAATCTTACCCAAAAACTATCAGCTTTAAGAGATGACCTCAGAAATAGCCTATCTCAACAATATGACTATCACCTTAGACGTCTGAAACTACAGTCCTATGCCAATGCCAATAGAGCAGGCAAATACTTAGCCAATAGACTGAAAGCAGTAAAAACCAAAACAAGAATTGCCCATCTGCTACACCCCACTCTCAAACACAAAATTACAAGCCCGCAAGACATAGCTAATCAGTTCGCTGACTACTACAGCAACCTATACAACATTAAAGACGATCCCTCTACATGCCAACCCACCCACGACAACATCCAAAACTTCCTCCAAAATTTAAAATTACCAGTGCTATCGG
This sequence comes from Aquarana catesbeiana, assembly GCF_042186555.1. Lineage (NCBI taxonomy): Eukaryota > Metazoa > Chordata > Amphibia > Anura > Ranidae > Aquarana > Aquarana catesbeiana. The sequence continues at coordinate 695,884,440 of NC_133324.1, forward strand.
AATCCCAACTCCTTACTTTAAATTCCCCATTCACTACAACTGAAATAGCCGCTGCTATAGAAGCACTGCCAAATGGCAAATCACCCGGACCTGACGGGTTTTCCAACGAAAACTTCAAAACATTCAAATCACATCTTACACCGCACCTACAAACAGTCTTTACAAAAGCAGCAACCACAGCAACATTTCCCCCAGAGATGCTACAAGCGTATATAGTTACCATACCCAAACCAGGTAAAGACCCTACCACGCCATCCAATTTCTGCCCAATCTCTCTTTTAAATTCCGATATTAAAATCTATGCCAAACTAATAACCAAAAGAATAACTACTTATATTCCATCATTAATCCAAAAAGACCAGATGGGCTTCGTGAGGGGGAGACAAACCTCAGATGCTACGAGAAGAATAATTAACATCATCCATCATGCCGAGATAACAAAAACGCCTTCTCTGCTGCTCTCCATAGACGCAGAGAAGGCGTTTGATAGAGTGAACTGGAAATACATGTCAATGACTTTATCTAAATATGGTTTTAGTGGCCATATACAGAATGCGATTCTGGCCTTGTATTCCTGTCCCTTGGCCCGGGTATACACGTCCAGTATGCTTTCCACTCCTTTCCAAATAACAAATGGAACTCGCCAGGGCTGTCCCTTATCCCCAACGATTTTTAATCTCATGATTGAACCCCTGGCGGAGGCCATTAGATCACACAAATTCCAAAAGTGTGCCCATTGTTGCCTTCCTCACATCTCTATTGAAATATAATGGGTGTTTGACCTCCCACAGGTTTTGTTTTCCTGATACAAATCAATGAATCTTGACAAAAAATCAGCCTCCTTAAAGGGATTCATTTTTGCTGAAAGACAAGACACAAGATAAAAAATGTAATGTCAGTCAGAACTCCCAGGATTATTTTTGGCAGAATCTAGGGGACATATATATACACACACACACACACACACACACACACACACACACACACACACACTCATTCAACAAACACACACACACACACACCCACGTTTACTCTTACCTTCCTTTCTGACGCTTGCTACTTCCGCACGGACATACGTAGGCCATCGTAATAGCTTTATATACACCGCATGTGTCATGCTCCGCCTGCGTCGCCCGCCCCTGACGTTCTTTAGTACGATTTGTCCCCGCCCCTTCACTCTTCATTGCGCAGAGGGAGTATATAGAAAAAGATGGCGGAGAGATTAACTGGAAGTAGCGCGGAGGAAAGCCCTGAGCCACAACCATCCACATCCAGGAGGAGATATAAGGCCACCAACATGGCTTTTGAAGAGATGGTGGAGATGGTGTCCATATTTTGAAGGGAGGACTACAATGGGGAAAAAAGGACCGTACACACGCCCGAATATGCGGAAGGACAAAATAATGTCCTCAGTTGTCACCGCTCTAGAAGCAAAATTTGGCACTAAATGGTCGAAAGAACAATTGAGGAAGCGGTGGTCTGACATCAAAAGTAGGGAGTCGGAACAATATTGGCGAATAAAGAAGCTGCTTAAAAAAAGTAAGTACTTGTGTGTTCCTATTGAGATACTTAACTTGCATGCTGATCCATATTTTTTTTGTTTATACAGCATCGTTCGTAAAGACCGTTCTTTGTAAAATACATATGATACTATGAAAATGACGTATTTTTGTGGTGATATGGTGTAGATGTGTTTGAAAATATAATGCTTCTTCAAAAATGATTCAGTGTAATGTAAGGACAGGACACAGCAGCTGGTTCCACATCTGGACTCACGAGCACTAGTGTACTATGTGACCATAAAGAAATTTTTGAGGGGTGATACACATAAGAGATCATTGAGGTGTCTGCATCTGTGAAACTTGCATGAAAATGTGTATTGTTTTTAATTGTTGTTCAGAGGGAATTTTCATCCTGTCTTCTAAATTTTTGTGGCCAAAAAATGTCAATTGTCCCCAACTCATAACCAACGTTTCATAATAATTTTTTGAAAAAGAAATATCACTGTGTTTTAACTATATACCTTTTGTTTAATTATCATAGGGGAGAAAAGACTCAGACAACAGTCCAAGGATCCCAGGACCCCCCCAAGTCACCAGCCTGAAGCTGACATTACCCCAAGCCCCAGCCCAAGACCACGCCCACCCGATGAGCTGGAGGAAAGAGAGGTGGAGGAAGTGTGTGACATTTCAACCCCACCAAGTGAGTGACTGACACCCCAGCTTAAGAAAATCTATTTATGCGTCCATATTTTAACCCATTTTTTTTCCAACACATTTTAGGTGAGGTTCTGGTTGTGGAAGGCCAAGCGGCAGAGCCATTTAGCACAGACAGTGCACAAAGACTTATTGGCCAGATAATGTTGTGGAATGGCCGAATTGATCGAATGCGTGACCAAATTGACAGCATGAGGAATCGGCTGGACACCATGCAACAGGAAATGAAGAACATGATTGATGTTTTGGGCAGAATATAATAACGTTTAGCCTAAAAACATCAATCATGTTCTTCATTTCATTGTAAAGTTTGTGTATAGTTAAATTTTTGAATTTTTTTCCTAAAAAAAGAAAAATATTTGCAGATAATGTGCTATCTTCCATCAGGGGATATCAATGTACTTGTTTTGTGTTTGCAACCCCTTCATCATCAAAATGTTTGTTTGTGAGAGGAACAAAGGGATTGCACACACAAAACACGTACATGATGGGAGACTTGACTGTTGACTTGAACCTTTTTTAATACCCAATTTTGAGCATCTGCAAATTGTCAGCTTTACAAGGGTGACATCAGCAGCACCGTTATTAACATGTTGAACTTTGTAAGTTCTTTTGTTTTTTTTGTATGTTTTTAAAAACACTGTTGTTTAGTTATGATTTTGTAAAAATGGTATATTTTTGTGGAAATATGCCTAAAATAACCAAAAAAAAAAATTAAAAAAAAAACCTTTCGAAAAATGCACCTTTCAATGTGCACACAGTAAAATGTTTTTACTACTACAATGTGTGTGGCTGATTATTTATCAATAAGATGTTTTGCAAATTTTTGTGTAGTTACAGTGACAAAGGGCCTTATTAACTAAAGGGAAATGCACTTGCCACTACAAGTGCACTAGGAGACAGACAAAACTAAATGCAAACAAGCTTAAAAACAAGATATTTTTGTAAAAATACATTTTCTTTATTTTTTTAAGAAATTAGAGCTCTTGTTGAATAGCAATGGTCCCCCGACCATTAAAATAATTCACATATCGGTCATGCACTTGACGTGCGGTTTGGGGGGCCAAGTCAATACGGCCAATTTCCAGGCCTATGAGTGTTTGGTCAACTACAAGTCCGGCCTCAGGCCCAACAGAGGTCATATATGTAGCTGAATGTCTTCTCAAAAAATTATGGAGAATGCAGCAAGCCAGTATTACATGATTTATTTTATAGTCCGCCAGATTTATGGCCGAGAGGAACAAACGGAACCGGCTGGCCAGAATCCCAAAGGCATTTTCCACAACTCTTCTTGCTCTGGCCAGCCGCTAATTAAATACCCTCCTCTGGGGTGAGTGTCCTTTGGGGGAACGGCCTTATCAAGTGCTCGCCAAGAGCAAACGCTTCATCAGCGATAAAAACTGAGGGGAGTCCATCAACATTCTGGTCATCAGGTGGCAATCCCAGGCCACCAGTCTGGAGACGCTGGCACAGCTCGGTCTGAGCAAAGATTCCTCTGTCAGACATCTGGCCGTTCTTCCCCACGTCCACAAACATAAATTCCAATTATGCCGAGACCACCGCCATCAAAACTTCACTATGGAACCCCTTATAGTTGTAGAAATAAGACCCTGAATGGGGTGGTGGCACAATGCGGACATGCTTCCCATCGATCACCCCGACACAGTTGGGAAAGTCCCAATGGTCAGCGAACTGGGAGGCCACAGTCTGCCATTCCTGTGTACTGGAAGGAAACTGTGGAGTGAAACAATAAAAAAAATAAGATAAGTACTTTTAAACATAACTTGGATATCAGATTACACAAAAACATTCTTGAACAACAGCAGTCGAACATTATTAATATGATGTGTTTTTTTGCTTTTAATTCTAATAAACATAAGGCCCCCTTATAAGATTACTCACCCCCTCTGATGGCCCATCAATTTGAATGTGGGGGGAGGGGATTCTAATTATGTTAAAAAACACACCTGACAGTTGCAAACATTTGAGGGGGTGGGGGAGGGGTTCTAATTTGGGTAAAAAAACACACTTGACAGTTGCAAATATTTGAGGGGGTGGGGGAGGGGTTCTAATTATGTTAAAAACACACCTGACAGTTGCAAACATTTGAGGGGGTGGGGGGGGGGGGTCAAACAGTACAATGGAGCTGACAATATACAATGTTCAAGGGACTATAGGCTAGAGATATAAATGGACCCAGGATTGCATGGTGGGGAGGTTAGTGAAGGTAAATATGCATGTAGGGCAAAAAATGATTTAGGTAAAAAAACCGGCATGCATGAAGATAAAGGGGACATTCACAGCATATTCCAAGCATGGTAATTAGGTAACGAGGACATTTAGACATCACATTACCAAACATTTAATACATATCATATAATGTTAAAGGATAAAACTTACCTCGTATAGTCCTTCTGCAGGACCTGAATGATGGCAGAACAGGTCTCTGGGATTATGATCTCCAGAGCCTGGGGGGAGATGCCTGTCAAGAACTTCAAGTCCTGAAGACTTCTCCCAGTCGCCAAGTAACGTAAAGTGGCAACTAGCCTCTGCTCCACAGTGATGGCTTGCCTCATGCAGGTATCCTGCCTGCTGATATAGGGGGTCAGCATAGCCAGCAGACATTCAAAAACGGGGTCCGTCATCCTGAGATAATTCCTGAAATCCTCAGGATTATTCTCACGGAGCAAAGGCATGTGCGAGAATTGGTCACGCTGGCGCAACCAATTCTTCATCCATGAACTCCTCCTCGCCCTGTTCATGGACTGGACTCAGGTCAAAGTATTAACCCCAACACCAAGTCCCCAAGCAGCATGAACTCGAGAACGAGTACGTCCACGCAACATGGCTTCAAATCGGTCGGCTGGTCAAACAAACAAATTTATAACAAACGCACTCAAGAACAGCAAGGTCTATGAAGAGCGACCTGAAAATCAGGAACGAGCGGACCAGAACGGCCTGCTAGGCGGGTTACGAACTGACCAACACGCACTAAAAAGCAGATACAAACCTCACAAGCACAAACTGAACCGCAGAAAACGATCGAAATAAGCTGAAGTGTGAAAAGCGCGAATCGTCTCTAACCAAACTTCTACTAACACGAGATAAACACGAGATTAGCAGAAGGAGCCCAAAGGGTGCCGTAGTGGGGCTTGAACTTCCTTTTTATAGTCCCGTCATACGTGCTGTACGTCACCACGTTCAAAACCAGCGGACTTTTGGAGTAATCGTGTGTGTCCAAGTCCGTCCGTTTTCTAAGTCCGGTGCACCTAGCGGACAAAGTCCAGCGAAAAGTCCGCCGGGCAAAGTCTGCCGTAAAGTCCGCACGTGTGTACGCGGCATTACCAATACTAAAAAAAAAAAACAGTAAAGTGAGCTTCAACACATAGCACACACATAGCAGTTCACTGAATAGGTAAAGCAGCATGTGTCCAAATGTGTGCTACATTTAGGAGTCACCCTAGATGTAGCCATCTTGTGTAATTATCTGCAGCATACAGTTGCGTTGGTAACTCAAATATTAAGCAATTTTTTGGCGGTCTCTAAAGTTTTGAAGATCCAAAAAGAAATGACCAAACTATTAACAGTGTTTTTCCTACATAGCATCCTTCTGCCATACAGCAACGCTCATCTTAGTTCACATAATGACATTTATTAAAGTGTATCTAAACCTAAAAATGAAAATTAAATTTAAATTTTTTGGGAAAAAACATTTTTTTAGTTTTGGCTAGAGTAATAAAGGATTAGACCCTCTGTCAAATATGTATTGCTGTTTGTCTCCTTATTTGGTCGGTTAACCCCTCTATTTGTACTAGTAACCATTGTCATCTCAAAAGAAAAGTGAGGGAAAATCAAATTTATTTTTTTTTAGATTGTCCCCAGAAATAAGGAGAGATCATCCATTTGGGGACATCTGTTCTTGGGACAACTGTCTAACAGAGGAATTCTGCTCAATTTGGGAGATTTCCTTTAACCACTTAACGACCGCCCCATGTACATTTACTGCAGCAGGGCGGCCAATCTGTGACAGATCATGTCCCTAGCAGGGGCGGCCCATCCATTAAGGTCACATGGACGCGGCCCCCCCATCCATGTGTCTGGGCCCCAAGTAGGACGCCGGATGCATGAATTCCAATGGGGAAGGTGTTTTTTTGAAGCACGCGATTAGAGCCGGAGGTGCTAATAGGCTTCAAAATAGGGTGGATTTGGGACGCAGAGCATCCAGTTGTGTGACAATAGCAAATGGAAAATTACCACCAGCCCCCACTTGTATACCTAGTACATTATCTGTCACTGGAACGCGTGGCGCGCCACTGGCGACCCGCTCCCGCTGTGATTGGACACTCTGGGAGCCAGTCAGTGGGTCCTGCAGACTTAATGTCCGCTGGGACCCGCCGATCATTCGGGACTATGTAAACAAGGCAGATTGTCGTTCTGTGAGCGGGGAAGGCTTTGACCCTGCGTTGTGGAAATTTTTATTAATGTATATTGTCAGATGTCCCCCAGTGTCAGTTTTGCTGTAATACGCTCATGTGAGGGTATTCACACATACAGACGTTGGTGGAAGACCATTGACTGCGGAAACCTTCCCGTGGACATGGCAGATCTGTTTGCTCTTTTAAGGATGTTTGTTTATGCCTCACCAAGGGATTGGCCACTCCATGACAACCGCATCTAAACTTCTAAGTAAGCAGATCTGCGTACATGGGAACCATAGCATAACCATACAAAATTATGGCCCACTGAGCCATGATAGAGTATGGCTCGCATCATTAGTAGCAGTGGGAATGTGCACACGATCGTGTTCAGAGCCATGTGCTTGCCGCATGGCTCTGCACACCACCATCTGCACACGTCACTACTGTATTTCTATTTGAATATATACATGTGTGCGATTTGGTTCTTTTGAATGAATGCAATTCCAGGTTGTGAGGCAAGAAAACACGAAAAAAATGCCAAGGGGGATGAATACTTTTGCAAGGCACTGTAGATCACTGGTAAAATTTTGGAAATAAATCATCCTTTTTCTACAGCATAGAAACACCAGTGTACAGGTATTGTCAGCCTACTGGGAGTGCCAACAGCAGGGTTTTGTCCAGAACTAGGAAAGGAAGCAATGTGAAGGTTCCCCAGTGTACAAGCCCCCAACCATTGCTGAAATAAAAGCAACAGGGCTAGAGTAGCAAGCATACACTACACTGACACAATTTTGTATCTTAGAATTTTCGTCTATTTTTAATCTGACAGCTAGAAAATACCTTATTTAACCGATTTAATACAGAACACCTCCCCCCCCCTTCTTGCCCAGGCCAATTTTCAGCTTTCAGCATTGTCATACTTTGAAAGACAATTGGGTGGTCATGCAACACTGTACCCATATTAAACTTTTATCATTTTTTTCACACAAATAGAGCTTTCTTATGGTGGTATCTAACCACTTCAGCCTCGGAAGGCTTTACCCACTTCCTGACAAGGCCATTTTTTACGATACGGCACTTTGTTGCTTTAAGTGACAATTGCACGGTCATGCAATGCTGTACCCAAATAAAATGTATTTATGTTTTTCCCCACAAACAGAGCTTTCTTTTGGTGGAATTTTATCATCTCTAAGGTTATTTTTTGCGCTATAAACAGAAAAAGACTGTCATTTTTTAATAAAAAAACAATATTTTTTACTTTCTGCTATAAAACATTCCCAATAAAAAAATTTAAAAAATTAAATTTCTTCATCAACTTAGGCCAATATGTATTTTACTACATATTTTTGGTAAAAAATCCCAATAAGCATATATTGATTGGTTTGCGCAAAAGTTATTGCGTTTACAATTTATGGGATTTTTTTATGGCTTTTTTTTTTTTTTTTACTACTCTTGGCAGTGATCAGCGATTTTTTTTTTTTAGTGGGACTGCGACATTGTGGTGTACAAATTGGACACTAAATGACACTTTTTGGGGACCAGTGACACCAATACTGTGATCAGTGCTAAAAAAAAATGAACTGACACTGTTTAAATGACACTGGCAGAGAAGGAGTTGACACCAGGGGCGATCAAAGGATTAAGGGTGTGCCTGGGAGGTGCTTTCTAACTGTGGGGGGGAGTAGATACACTGGAGGAAAAGTGAGATCTTATTTCAACTTAGCTGAAACACAAGATCTCCTCTTTGCTCCGTGACAGATCAGCAGTTTACCTTGTTTACATAGGCAGAGCACTGCTTCGTCTCTTCACAGAATGATCAGCGGGTCGGACCCGCTGATTGGCTCCCGCTGTGCCCAACCTGCGGAGCGCTTGACACTTATACCAAGTGCACAAAATTGCATACAGGTGCATAATTTTGTACACCGGGCCGCCCTGCCACAGTATATATGCGGTGGGTGGTCTGGAAGCAGTTAAACATCTCTGGGGGTTTTTTTTTTTGTTTTTTTGCTAACCATTCTGCTACATTTCTTTGGTGAAAATAACCCAAATCAGTGTTTATTATTTAGTCTGTAGGAAAGTTATAGTTAGAGTCCACAAACTATGGTATGTACAGTATATCTGAAAATTGATCAATCCTGATGTACTGAAGGCACACAAACGCTAGGACAGTACAAATATTCCCCAAATTACCCCTTTTTGGAAAATTAAGAAATTTAGAAAAAAATAGTTTTTTTGCACAATTTATTTTTAAATACTGTTACCAGTTCAGTACATCATCAACATATAACTGGTGTGGCAGTGATCAGGTACACTTTTTATTTTTTCTTCTTTTT